>NW_026610153.1:0-324865 GCF_029499605.1 Hyla sarda | reverse complement strand
CTCAGAACTACAGTGCTATGATGTCACTCACTTCCACAGGCCTTGCAGAGTGTAAACAACAACAACCCAGCTTTGTTGTGTATGTAACCATAGGGATTTGTGATGTCACCTAGAACCTTCACAGCAGCGACAGCTTTATGAGGAGCATCAGCACTGCTCTGCCTGAGCAGAACCATCACCGCCATAGGTTGTCAAATAACCCGGGTTTAACCCACACAGGTAAGTCCAATGGGGTGCAGGCATGTCCTCTATGCTTACAGCTTCCCGTGGGTGTTGGTTTGATACCGTTTGGGGACAGCCAAGGAGGCATCTGCAGGCAACAAAGGTAGGTGTGTGCTTGTGTGTGTGTTTCCTATGCAGATCCTAAGCCCAGTGTCACATGCAAGTAGGAGGAGTAAGAAGGGTTCCTGGCAAATCCGGGTTATGGATTGCATTTAAAAAGGCCCCGTGGGAGTGCAATGGGCCCCTGTCTTGCTGCTTAGCAATAATGGTATGGGTTTAGGTTCTGCTGTGTGTACTGGTGGTTGACTGCCCCCCAGCCCAGAGTGTGCATGGAAAATTGTCTGGCAGCCTCCCTGACAGCAAGCAGTGATAGTGCCCATGAAGGGCACCTTGTTGGGCCCGCCCCTTTCACGGTTATCGCTTCTCGGCCTTTTGGCTAAGATCAAGTGTAGTATCTGTTCTTATCAGTTTAATATCTGATACGTCCCCTATCTGGGGACCATATATTAAATGGATTTTTGAGAACGGGGGCCGATTTCGAAGCTTGCTTCCGTCGCCCTATGCATTGACCCGATATGGCAGTATCTTCGGGTACAGTGCACCACCCCCTTACAGGGTTAAAAAGAAAGATTCCTACTTTCATTGCTACCTGCTTGCTGGCTAGCCAGCTAGCCAGCCCTGTGGGCCTTGCTGCTGCTGCAGCCAAAAAACAAAAGGTGGTGCTGCTGCTGCTTCTGCTGCTTCTGCTTCTGCTTGTGTCTGGCCGCTGTTGGAGCGTCCAGGCACAGGACTTCTGCTGCTGCTGACTAAATGGCCTCCTTAATTGGATCATTTGAGTAGCCAGCACACCTGTGCAGGTAGGGCATGACATGATAGGCAGCTGCCTTGATAGCGGGTGGGTGCTGAATGTTCCTAATTGACAAAATAAGATTAATGCTTATGAAGAAATATAAAATCTCATCCCTTCCCCAATATCGCGCCACACCCCTACCCCTTAATTCCCTGGTTGAACTTGATGGACATATGTCTTTTTTCGACCGTACTAACTATGTAACTATGTAACATAACATGGGGGGGGGGGGGGTCTCCTGGCTGTTCACACAGGTGTGTCATTGCTGTACATTGACCATGCATTGCTTCTGTGGTATTGCAAAGGCAAAGACAAATGCTTCCAGCCATCCATTGCACTAATGGATTGGTCATCAGCTGGCTGTCTATGTCCCGCATCAATATAGACCAAAGTACAGAGGGTTAGGCTATGCTATTGTGCACCTACCTGATGCATCAGAAGGTGCGAGGCCCTTGCTAAATTCTGTGCACAGACTTTGAGATCTATACTTTAGACTGTATCTAAACCTGCTCCAACATGGACTGACATTCTGGCCTACTTTCAGCCGATGCGACTTGTCTGTCGCTGAACAGTCGCTTTTTATGTATTCAGCACCTATGTATAATGTTGTAAAAATGCTCTAGAAGCTAAAGTCGCAGAAATGTCACACATATTTGGCCTGCAACTTTCTGTGCGACAAATTCAGACAGGAAAAATCAGTATAAATCCTTAGAAAATTATCCCCCAGTGTCTCCATCTGCTGGCGGTATTGAATAAGCATTGCTGCACTGATGGGGTATGCATTAGACGAAAAAAAAGAAGAAAAAGAAGAATAATACGCCCAGAAAAGAGGCGAAAAGGAGAAAAACGTAAAAAAACGTGAAAAAAAAGTAAGAGGAAGAGAAGGGAAAAAAAGGTGGAAATGGGTTTAAAAGTGATTTCGGCGGAGAAATATATATATATATATATATATATATATATATATATATACGCGCACACACACACATATATATAAACGTATTCTCCGTTGAGATATTGCAGCCGCTGCTGTGTCCAGGCCCAGGAGCCTTAGCACTGTGCTGTGATGTCACTCAATACCACTGACATCACTAGGTGTAAACAACATCTCTCCTTTGCTGTGTATGTGACTATGGAGCTGTTTGGTGATGTCGTCTATTATGGCCTTCATAGAAGCAACAGGAGATTGTTGCATCCATCTAGAACCCTCAGAACTACAGTGCTATGATGTCACTCACTTCCACAGGCCTTGCAGAGTGTAAACAACAACAACCCAGCTTTGTTGTGTATGTAACCATAGGGATTTGTGATGTCACCTAGAACCTTCACAGCAGCGACAGCTTTATGAGGAGCATCAGCACTGCTCTGCCTGAGCAGAACCATCACCGCCATAGGTTGTCAAATAACCCGGGTTTAACCCACACAGGTAAGTCCAATGGGGTGCAGGCATGTCCTCTATGCTTACAGCTTCCCGTGGGTGTTGGTTTGATACCGTTTGGGGACAGCCAAGGAGGCATCTGCAGGCAACAAAGGTAGGTGTGTGCTTGTGTGTGTGTTTCCTATGCAGATCCTAAGCCCAGTGTCACATGCAAGTAGGAGGAGTAAGAAGGGTTCCTGGCAAGTCCGGGTTATGGATTGCATTTAAAAAGGCCCCGTGGGAGTGCAATGGGCCCCTGTCTTGCTGCTTAGCAATAATGGTATGGGTTTAGGTTCTGCTGTGTGTACTGGTGGTTGACTGCCCCCCAGCCCAGAGTGTGCATGGAAAATTGTCTGGCAGCCTCCCTGACAGCAAGCAGTGATAGTGCCCATGAAGGGCACCTTGTTGGGCCCGCCCCTTTCACGGTTATCGCTTCTCGGCCTTTTGGCTAAGATCAAGTGTAGTATCTGTTCTTATCAGTTTAATATCTGATACGTCCCCTATCTGGGGACCATATATTAAATGGATTTTTGAGAACGGGGGCCGATTTCGAAGCTTGCTTCCGTCGCCCTATGCATTGACCCGATATGGCAGTATCTTCGGGTACAGTGCACCACCCCCTTACAGGGTTAAAAAGAAAGATTCCTACTTTCATTGCTACCTGCTTGCTGGCTAGCCAGCTAGCCAGCCCTGTGGGCCTTGCTGCTGCTGCAGCCAAAAAACAAAAGGTGGTGCTGCTGCTGCTTCTGCTTCTGCTTCTGCTTGTGTCTGGCCGCTGTTGGAGCGTCCAGGCACAGGACTTCTGCTGCTGCTGACTAAATGGCCTCCTTAATTGGATCATTTGAGTAGCCAGCACACCTGTGCAGGTAGGGCATGACATGATAGGCAGCTGCCTTGATAGCGGGTGGGTGCTGAATGTTCCTAATTGACAAAATAAGATTAATGCTTATGAAGAAATATAAAATCTCATCCCTTCCCCAATATCGCGCCACACCCCTACCCCTTAATTCCCTGGTTGAACTTGATGGACATATGTCTTTTTTCGACCGTACTAACTATGTAACTATGTAACATAACATGGGGGGGGGGGGGGGTCTCCTGGCTGTTCACACAGGTGTGTCATTGCTGTACATTGACCATGCATTGCTTCTGTGGTATTGCAAAGGCAAAGACAAATGCTTCCAGCCATCCATTGCACTAATGGATTGGTCATCAGCTGGCTGTCTATGTCCCGCATCAATATAGACCAAAGTACAGAGGGTTAGGCTATGCTATTGTGCACCTACCTGATGCATCAGAAGGTGCGAGGCCCTTGCTAAATTCTGTGCACAGACTTTGAGATCTATACTTTAGACTGTATCTAAACCTGCTCCAACATGGACTGACATTCTGGCCTACTTTCAGCCGATGCGACTTGTCTGTCGCTGAACAGTCGCTTTTTATGTATTCAGCACCTATGTATAATGTTGTAAAAATGCTCTAGAAGCTAAAGTCGCAGAAATGTCACACATATTTGGCCTGCAACTTTCTGTGCGACAAATTCAGACAGGAAAAATCAGTATAAATCCTTAGAAAATTATCCCCCAGTGTCTCCATCTGCTGGCGGTATTGAATAAGCATTGCTGCACTGATGGGGTATGCATTAGACGAAAAAAAAGAAGAAAAAGAAGAATAATACGCCCAGAAAAGAGGCGAAAAGGAGAAAAACGTAAAAAAACGTGAAAAAAAAGTAAGAGGAAGAGAAGGGAAAAAAAGGTGGAAATGGGTTTAAAAGTGATTTCGGCGGAGAAATATATATATATATATATATATATATATATATATATATATACGCGCACACACACACATATATATAAACGTATTCTCCGTTGAGATATTGCAGCCGCTGCTGTGTCCAGGCCCAGGAGCCTTAGCACTGTGCTGTGATGTCACTCAATACCACTGACATCACTAGGTGTAAACAACATCTCTCCTTTGCTGTGTATGTGACTATGGAGCTGTTTGGTGATGTCGTCTATTATGGCCTTCATAGAAGCAACAGGAGATTGTTGCATCCATCTAGAACCCTCAGAACTACAGTGCTATGATGTCACTCACTTCCACAGGCCTTGCAGAGTGTAAACAACAACAACCCAGCTTTGTTGTGTATGTAACCATAGGGATTTGTGATGTCACCTAGAACCTTCACAGCAGCGACAGCTTTATGAGGAGCATCAGCACTGCTCTGCCTGAGCAGAACCATCACCGCCATAGGTTGTCAAATAACCCGGGTTTAACCCACACAGGTAAGTCCAATGGGGTGCAGGCATGTCCTCTATGCTTACAGCTTCCCGTGGGTGTTGGTTTGATACCGTTTGGGGACAGCCAAGGAGGCATCTGCAGGCAACAAAGGTAGGTGTGTGCTTGTGTGTGTGTTTCCTATGCAGATCCTAAGCCCAGTGTCACATGCAAGTAGGAGGAGTAAGAAGGGTTCCTGGCAAGTCCGGGTTATGGATTGCATTTAAAAAGGCCCCGTGGGAGTGCAATGGGCCCCTGTCTTGCTGCTTAGCAATAATGGTATGGGTTTAGGTTCTGCTGTGTGTACTGGTGGTTGACTGCCCCCCAGCCCAGAGTGTGCATGGAAAATTGTCTGGCAGTCTCCCTGACAGCAAGCAGTGATAGTGCCCATGAAGGGCACCTTGTTGGGCCCGCCCCTTTCACGGTTATCGCTTCTCGGCCTTTTGGCTAAGATCCTGTGCGGTTTACCGGGCAGGGTAGGAGTCGGAAGGGGTGGTGATCGGGGCCCTCTTTTGCGGGGGGGCCCTGGATTGTTACTGGGTTGCGATAGTGGGTATCTTAACCTGCAAAAATGAGCGGAGAGAGGACTCGAGGACTCGAGGATACGGTGCGGATTTACGTTCCTGGCGAACACCGGGGGACGATTGGATTGGATCAAGTTGTGCTGGAGATTCTTCGCAAGCTCCAGTACCTTCAGGTATGGCATGTAATCGCTATGCAAGACTTCCCTAGGCAAGGGATTTACGATATAACCTTTTATGATTCTGAGGTTTGCCAGAGGGTCTACATGGACTTAGAAGTGATGAAGAGGAGGAATGAGCCAGCTATAATGAGTAAGGTGAAAGTGGAGCCATTATTCATGAATATGTCTAAGGTTGTTATAGTCCATATGTACAACCCGAAGGTTTCGGATGAGATGGTGACCAATTTTTTGTACCGATATTGTGATGAAGTTAAATTTCTTGGAAGACTCAAGAACAGACATGGGTACTTTAATTGTAAAAGGAAATTTGTTGTAAAATTTAAAAAGGACGAAGGAATGGAAGAGGGAAGGAAGAGTATACCACAGGTATTTTCTATTGGAGGAGAAAGAGGTTTTTGTTTTTATGAAGGACAGTTGCAGTACTGTAGACGTTGTCACGCTTATGGACATGTACAGGAGTCTTGCCCTGAGCAAGGAGTATGCTGCAGGAATTGTGGGAAATCAGGTCACAACTCGGGTGAATGTACTGAGAAGAAAACGTGTGATATCTGTGGTAGTGAGGAGCATTTGGCTAGAGGATGCAGTTTATGGTATAGAAAGAAAATGAGCTATGCTGACGCAGCAGGAAATAGAAGAGAGGAAAGAGGAGAAAGGCCATTTCCACGTGTTTTTGGTGTGAATGCTGAGGTGACTCAGGTGATTGACGAGAACTCTGTAAAAGGGAGTGCAGCAGGTGTGACAGTGCAGCACATGAATACTCAGGAAAAATCTGGAAAAGGGGAGGAGGGTGACTCCACTGGTGTGCATTGTGAGGAGACTGGTGTTGGTGAAGAGTTTACTGAGGTCAGTAAGAAGAAAGCACGTAAAGGGAAAAAAGAGAAAGTGGTGGAGAGTGTGGAGACTGTGTGTAGGGAGGTTCCCCCATGTGAAGAAACAATTGAGGATTTTGAATGCCCAAACCCAGTGGTGGGGGAGGAGGAGGGGATGGAGTTTCAGGAGAATGAGAGTGAGAGATCCCTAACACCTGGGCAGAGGGTGATTAGTGGGGAGGAGAATGTAACATCTGAAGAGGAGGAGAAGGAGGAGGAGGAGGGGGAAGATGAAGATGAAGATGCAAATGGAGGCTTTCAAGGTAAAAGTAAAAGGTGTAAGAAAGGGAGTTGGTCAGGGGATCAGACGGATCCTGTGTATGGAGGTGAGAAAATGATGGACAGGGACTCTCAAGTGGGGTCGCCTGATTGCTATGGGATGCTGCTAAGGAAGGTTGAAGGTCAGAATACTAACTTCTAGTTAAAATGGATGTTAAGAAAATGGATTGCCTTCTTTCCTTTTTAATGGCATTGGTTGTGGCTACTCTTAATGTTCGGAGTATAGGAACAACCATCAGAAGAGCAGCAGTTTTTGATTTTTTGGAGAATGTGAAGGGAGATATATTTTGTTTACAGGAGTGTGCAATTAAGTCTGCACCTTATGTAGATGAATGGAAGAGAGGGCAGTCTTTTTGGTCTACATGCACAGAGAATAAAAATGAAGGTGTGGGGATTTTATTGTGTAACAGGGACATTAAAGTTTTAAATTGCCAAGTTTTAGTACCAGGTCGTTGTATGGTTTTAAATTTTCAGTTTTTAGGCCAGAGAATGAGAGTTTTTAATGTATATGCGCCAGCAGAAAAACAGGCACGTGTGTTATTTTTAGAGTCTCTTAAACTTTTTATTCCTGGTCGTGATGGTACTATTATTGTTGGTGATTTTAACTGCATTAGATCCGTCAATGATCGTGAGAGCTCTGCTAAGGTTAGAACTGATATTACTTCAAATGTTTTAAACCAAATTATTCAAGACTTACATTATTCTGATGTTGGACTGATGGTTAGCACTGATGAAAGATACACCTATATATCAGATAGTGGCCGCTGTAAATCCCGGATTGATTACATTCTTGTCTCTGAGGGGATTAAGGTGGTCCGGTGCAATCAAATGATGTCAACTTTCTCAGATCATAAGATGGTGTCGGCAGAAATAAGTATTGCAGAGTCCTTTCATTTTGGTAGAGGGCTCTGGAAATTAAATGTAAGTCTATTAGAAGATGAAGAAGTAATGGCCGGTTTTAAAGATTTTTTTTTATCTTGTACTTCTAAACAATCTGTTTTTAGTAATGTTTTAGCTTGGTGGGATTGGGCAAAAAGTGAGTTTGCTAAGTATTTTAAGTTCATTTGCATAAGGAGGGCACAAGAAAAGAGGAGGGGTTATGAAAGGCTTATCTCACGTTTAGAAACTCTCTTTAAGTTTAAACATGTTGGTGTGGAGGTGGAGGAGGAAATTGAGAAGGTGAAAATTGAGATGAAGAACAGGTTGTTGGAAAGAGGTAGAAATATTGTTTTTAAATCCAAAGTTCAACATTTGGAGGAAAATGAACAATGTACAAGATATTTCTTTAAAAAATGTTTTAATGCTAGGGGTGTTTTTAAGTCTGTTTTAACTCCTACAGGGGAAGTTGTTGGTGATGAGATGGTGAAGGAGATTGGCAGATTTTATGAAACACTTTTTAGTAATAAGAGCAGAGCCAGTGAGACGGAGATGAATGATTATTGTAATATTTTAGAGAATAATGTCCCTGAAGGAAAAAGTGCATTTTTAATTGAGGAAGTTTGTGAAGGGGAGATCAAGCAGGCTCTGGACAAGACAGCGAAAGGGAAGACACCGGGCTGTGATGGCCTCCCCTTTGAGTTTTATTCAGTTTTTTGGCATATTTTAAAGCAAGATTTTACACGGGTGGTGCAATATGTTTTTAACTCAGGTATTTTAGCGGAGTCTATGAAGAAAGGAGTTATTACCTTGATACATAAGAAAGGTGATGAAAGAGATTTGAAAAACTGGAGGCCGATCACATTATTGAATACAGATTATAAGATCATTGCAAAGATTGTGGCGAACAGGATGAGTGACATAGTTGAGCACCTTGTTGGAGAATACCAAGTTTGTGCAGTGCCAAATAGGAGAATAACTGATAATTTATTAGTTTTAAGAGACTCTATTTATTATAGTAATTTTAATAAGAATGCACTTTTTGTGGAATCCATTGATTTTGAAAAAGCTTATGACAGAGTTGCTCATGATTTTTTGTTTATGGTTTTAAAGCATATGGGTATTCCTGAGAAGCTACTGTTTGTGATTAAAAGTTTTTATTATGGGGCAACAAGTCAGATTTTAGTCAATGGACATGTGGGGCCGGGTTTTAATATTTTATCAGGAGTACGACAGGGATGCCCACTCTCCCCAATTTTATTCATTTGTGTCATTGAGGCCTTGCTCAAAAATGTACAGAAGGACAAATGTGTGAGTGGTGTTTTTATCCCGGGAAGTAATGGAAGGAATTTGAAGGTTTTAAGTTACATGGATGATGTGGTTTTTACTTGCACTTCCCAAGCTGATCTTAATAGAGTGAATTTGCATGTAAAGATTTTTTGTTGTATTGCTGGTATGAAAGTCAATTGGGGGAAGTGCCAATTGAGTAATTTTGGAAAGCAAGGAAAAGTGGTGGTGGATGGCGTGGATGAGAAGGAAGATATTGAAGTGTTAGGGGTTGTTTTTGAAAAAAATCTAAAAGGAGGGAAAAGTTATGAGAAGTTGGAGGAGAAGATAGAGAAGAAATTATCTTTTTGGAAATTGAGAAACTTGTCCCTTAAAGGTAAAGTTCTGATTTTAAAGGCAGTAATTTTGCCACTACTATTATATACTGCAATGGTTTTCCCACCCGGCAAATTATGGACCAGAAGGATGACAAGGAAGTTGTTTATTTTTTTCTGGGGTTCAAAGATGGAAAAGATGAAGAGGGAGGAAGTGATGAAGAGCGTGAAGAAAGGCGGATATAATTTCCCGGATATTAATCTGTTTTTAAAGACTCATTACTTTCTTTTAATTTATAAAGTGTCTCAGTGCAATAATTGGGTGGCAGACATGAGCAGGTATTTGGCAGGATGGTTGTTTTCCAAATGGGGCTGGTGTGAGAAGGATCTGAGGAGACCAATAGCGCAAGTTATACCTACCTTCTATGTGGTTCTCAGATCTTTCAGTGATCAATTTGGTTTGAGTTCCCTGGGAAAACCTGAGAAAAAGAAAATTGAAAATGAAATAAGAAAAAATGAGAGATTATATGAAGTACCATTCTGCACTACTGCTCAGTCTGTGAAGATCTGGAATCTTTTTAATGTTAGAGGATTATCCAATAGACAGAGAGATGTAAACTGGATGACTTTTCATGGCTGCCTCCCAACCAGAGCTTTCCTGAATGGACGAGGAATAAGAGTGAGCGAGAAATGTCCAAGAGAGGGTTGTGGAGGCAGGGAGGATACAGTGCACTTATTTTGGAACTGTTTTTATGCAAGAGAATTTTTTATGCTTCTACAGAGGTTTTTTTCTGCAATCACGGGATATGTTGATTTTAATTTTGAGAAGATTTTTATTGGTCAGGATTTTAGCAGGAGAGAGGACACACGTGAAAGCTGGATTGTATTTTCTGTTTTTAAAGAAGTTTTATGGGATTCTAGAAACCTGCTTGTTTTTAAAAATGTGTGTATTTCTCCAAGGGAGTTGAAGAGACTTTTTTTTGGAAGGTTGTTTATTATTTTTCTATTTGACAAGAAGAGAATGGGAGAGGAAGAGGCTGAAAAGATTTGGAGATACAAGGAATGGAGAAAGTTGTAAGTATCCTGATCAAGGTTTTGAATTTGTGCTTCTCTTATAGTTTTCTTATTGAGATATTTTTCCGCATGATGTTTTTTCAGACTTTGTTTAGAAGTGATGAGTTTTGGTAGGTGACCTGATGATCGCTTGAACAATAGTCTGTAACTGAGGAAAAAAAAAAAAAAAAAATCTGTTCTTATCAGTTTAATATCTGATACGTCCCCTATCTGGGGACCATATATTAAATGGATTTTTGAGAACGGGGGCCGATTTCGAAGCTTGCTTCCGTCGCCCTATGCATTGACCCGATATGGCAGTATCTTCGGGTACAGTGCACCACCCCCTTACAGGGTTAAAAAGAAAGATTCCTACTTTCATTGCTACCTGCTTGCTGGCTAGCCAGCTAGCCAGCCCTGTTGGCCTTGCTGCTGCTGCAGCCAAAAAACAAAAGGTGGTGCTGCTGCTGCTTCTGCTGCTTCTGCTTCTGCTTGTGTCTGGCCGCTGTTGGAGCGTCCAGGCACAGGACTTCTGCTGCTGCTGACTAAATGGCCTCCTTAATTGGATCATTTGAGTAGCCAGCACACCTGTGCAGGTAGGGCATGACATGATAGGCAGCTGCCTTGATAGCGGGTGGGTGCTGAATGTTCCTAATTGACAAAATAAGATTAATGCTTATGAAGAAATATAAAATCTCATCCCTTCCCCAATATCGCGCCACACCCCTACCCCTTAATTCCCTGGTTGAACTTGATGGACATATGTCTTTTTTCGACCGTACTAACTATGTAACTATGTAACATAACATGGGGGGGGGGGGGGGGTCTCCTGGCTGTTCACACAGGTGTGTCATTGCTGTACATTGACCATGCATTGCTTCTGTGGTATTGCAAAGGCAAAGACAAATGCTTCCAGCCATCCATTGCACTAATGGATTGGTCATCAGCTGGCTGTCTATGTCCCGCATCAATATAGACCAAAGTACAGAGGGTTAGGCTATGCTATTGTGCACCTACCTGATGCATCAGAAGGTGCGAGGCCCTTGCTAAATTCTGTGCACAGACTTTGAGATCTATACTTTAGACTGTATCTAAACCTGCTCCAACATGGACTGACATTCTGGCCTACTTTCAGCCGATGCGACTTGTCTGTCGCTGAACAGTCGCTTTTTATGTATTCAGCACCTATGTATAATGTTGTAAAAATGCTCTAGAAGCTAAAGTCGCAGAAATGTCACACATATTTGGCCTGCAACTTTCTGTGCGACAAATTCAGACAGGAAAAATCAGTATAAATCCTTAGAAAATTATCCCCCAGTGTCTCCATCTGCTGGCGGTATTGAATAAGCATTGCTGCACTGATGGGGTATGCATTAGACGAAAAAAAAGAAGAAAAAGAAGAATAATACGCCCAGAAAAGAGGCGAAAAGGAGAAAAACGTAAAAAAACTTGAAAAAAAAGTAAGAGGAAGAGAAGGGAAAAAAAGGTGGAAATGGGTTTAAAAGTGATTTCGGCGGAGAAATATATATATATATATATATATATATATATATATATATATACGCGCACACACACACATATATATAAACGTATTCTCCGTTGAGATATTGCAGCCGCTGCTGTGTCCAGGCCCAGGAGCCTTAGCACTGTGCTGTGATGTCACTCAATACCACTGACATCACTAGGTGTAAACAACATCTCTCCTTTGCTGTGTATGTGACTATGGAGCTGTTTGGTGATGTCGTCTATTATGGCCTTCATAGAAGCAACAGGAGATTGTTGCATCCATCTAGAACCCTCAGAACTACAGTGCTATGATGTCACTCACTTCCACAGGCCTTGCAGAGTGTAAACAACAACAACCCAGCTTTGTTGTGTATGTAACCATAGGGATTTGTGATGTCACCTAGAACCTTCACAGCAGCGACAGCTTTATGAGGAGCATCAGCACTGCTCTGCCTGAGCAGAACCATCACCGCCATAGGTTGTCAAATAACCCGGGTTTAACCCACACAGGTAAGTCCAATGGGGTGCAGGCATGTCCTCTATGCTTACAGCTTCCCGTGGGTGTTGGTTTGATACCGTTTGGGGACAGCCAAGGAGGCATCTGCAGGCAACAAAGGTAGGTGTGTGCTTGTGTGTGTGTTTCCTATGCAGATCCTAAGCCCAGTGTCACATGCAAGTAGGAGGAGTAAGAAGGGTTCCTGGCAAATCCGGGTTATGGATTGCATTTAAAAAGGCCCCGTGGGAGTGCAATGGGCCCCTGTCTTGCTGCTTAGCAATAATGGTATGGGTTTAGGTTCTGCTGTGTGTACTGGTGGTTGACTGCCCCCCAGCCCAGAGTGTGCATGGAAAATTGTCTGGCAGCCTCCCTGACAGCAAGCAGTGATAGTGCCCATGAAGGGCACCTTGTTGGGCCCGCCCCTTTCACGGTTATCGCTTCTCGGCCTTTTGGCTAAGATCAAGTGTAGTATCTGTTCTTATCAGTTTAATATCTGATACGTCCCCTATCTGGGGACCATATATTAAATGGATTTTTGAGAACGGGGGCCGATTTCGAAGCTTGCTTCCGTCGCCCTATGCATTGACCCGATATGGCAGTATCTTCGGGTACAGTGCACCACCCCCTTACAGGGTTAAAAAGAAAGATTCCTACTTTCATTGCTACCTGCTTGCTGGCTAGCCAGCTAGCCAGCCCTGTGGGCCTTGCTGCTGCTGCAGCCAAAAAACAAAAGGTGGTGCTGCTGCTGCTTCTGCTGCTTCTGCTTCTGCTTGTGTCTGGCCGCTGTTGGAGCGTCCAGGCACAGGACTTCTGCTGCTGCTGACTAAATGGCCTCCTTAATTGGATCATTTGAGTAGCCAGCACACCTGTGCAGGTAGGGCATGACATGATAGGCAGCTGCCTTGATAGCGGGTGGGTGCTGAATGTTCCTAATTGACAAAATAAGATTAATGCTTATGAAGAAATATAAAATCTCATCCCTTCCCCAATATCGCGCCACACCCCTACCCCTTAATTCCCTGGTTGAACTTGATGGACATATGTCTTTTTTCGACCGTACTAACTATGTAACTATGTAACATAACATGGGGGGGGGAGGGGGGGGGTCTCCTGGCTGTTCACACAGGTGTGTCATTGCTGTACATTGACCATGCATTGCTTCTGTGGTATTGCAAAGGCAAAGACAAATGCTTCCAGCCATCCATTGCACTAATGGATTGGTCATCAGCTGGCTGTCTATGTCCCGCATCAATATAGACCAAAGTACAGAGGGTTAGGCTATGCTATTGTGCACCTACCTGATGCATCAGAAGGTGCGAGGCCCTTGCTAAATTCTGTGCACAGACTTTGAGATCTATACTTTAGACTGTATCTAAACCTGCTCCAACATGGACTGACATTCTGGCCTACTTTCAGCCGATGCGACTTGTCTGTCGCTGAACAGTCGCTTTTTATGTATTCAGCACCTATGTATAATGTTGTAAAAATGCTCTAGAAGCTAAAGTCGCAGAAATGTCACACATATTTGGCCTGCAACTTTCTGTGCGACAAATTCAGACAGGAAAAATCAGTATAAATCCTTAGAAAATTATCCCCCAGTGTCTCCATCTGCTGGCGGTATTGAATAAGCATTGCTGCACTGATGGGGTATGCATTAGACGAAAAAAAAGAAGAAAAAGAAGAATAATACGCCCAGAAAAGAGGCGAAAAGGAGAAAAACGTAAAAAAACGTGAAAAAAATGTAAGAGGAAGAGAAGGGAGAAAAAGGTGGAAATGGGTTTAAAAGTGATTTCGGCGGAGAAATATATATATATATATATATATATATATATATATATATATATATATATATTTATACGCGCACACACACACATATATATAAACGTATTCTCCGTTGAGATATTGCAGCCGCTGCTGTGTCCAGGCCCAGGAGCCTTAGCACTGTGCTGTGATGTCACTCAATACCACTGACATCACTAGGTGTAAACAACATCTCTCCTTTGCTGTGTATGTGACTATGGAGCTGTTTGGTGATGTCGTCTATTATGGCCTTCATAGAAGCAACAGGAGATTGTTGCATCCATCTAGAACCCTCAGAACTACAGTGCTATGATGTCACTCACTTCCACAGGCCTTGCAGAGTGTAAACAACAACAACCCAGCTTTGTTGTGTATGTAACCATAGGGATTTGTGATGTCACCTAGAACCTTCACAGCAGCGACAGCTTTATGAGGAGCATCAGCACTGCTCTGCCTGAGCAGAACCATCACCGCCATAGGTTGTCAAATAACCCGGGTTTAACCCACACAGGTAAGTCCAATGGGGTGCAGGCATGTCCTCTATGCTTACAGCTTCCCGTGGGTGTTGGTTTGATACCGTTTGGGGACAGCCAAGGAGGCATCTGCAGGCAACAAAGGTAGGTGTGTGCTTGTGTGTGTTTCCTATGCAGATCCTAAGCCCAGTGTCACATGCAAGTAGGAGGAGTAAGAAGGGTTCCTGGCAAATCCGGGTTATGGATTGCATTTAAAAAGGCCCCGTGGGAGTGCAATGGGCCCCTGTCTTGCTGCTTAGCAATAATGGTATGGGTTTAGGTTCTGCTGTGTGTACTGGTGGTTGACTGCCCCCCAGCCCAGAGTGTGCATGGAAAATTGTCTGGCAGCCTCCCTGACAGCAAGCAGTGATAGTGCCCATGAAGGGCACCTTGTTGGGCCCGCCCCTTTCACGGTTATCGCTTCTCGGCCTTTTGGCTAAGATCAAGTGTAGTATCTGTTCTTATCAGTTTAATATCTGATACGTCCCCTTTCTGGGGACCATATATTAAATGGATTTTTGAGAACGGGGGCCGATTTCGAAGCTTGCTTCCGTCGCCCTATGCATTGACCCGATATGGCAGTATCTTCGGGTACAGTGCACCACCCCCTTACAGGGTTAAAAAGAAAGATTCCTACTTTCATTGCTACCTGCTTGCTGGCTAGCCAGCTAGCCAGCCCTGTGGGCCTTGCTGCTGCTGCAGCCAAAAAACAAAAGGTGGTGCTGCTGCTGCTTCTGCTGCTTCTGCTTCTGCTTGTGTCTGGCCGCTGTTGGAGCGTCCAGGCACAGGACTTCTGCTGCTGCTGACTAAATGGCCTCCTTAATTGGATCATTTGAGTAGCCAGCACACCTGTGCAGGTAGGGCATGACATGATAGGCAGCTGCCTTGATAGCGGGTGGGTGCTGAATGTTCCTAATTGACAAAATAAGATTAATGCTTATGAAGAAATATAAAATCTCATCCCTTCCCCAATATCGCGCCACACCCCTACCCCTTAATTCCCTGGTTGAACTTGATGGACATATGTCTTTTTTCGACCGTACTAACTATGTAACTATGTAACATAACATGGGGGGGGGGGGTCTCCTGGCTGTTCACACAGGTGTGTCATTGCTGTACATTGACCATGCATTGCTTCTGTGGTATTGCAAAGGCAAAGACAAATGCTTCCAGCCATCCATTGCACTAATGGATTGGTCATCAGCTGGCTGTCTATGTCCCGCATCAATATAGACCAAAGTACAGAGGGTTAGGCTATGCTATTGTGCACCTACCTGATGCATCAGAAGGTGCGAGGCCCTTGCTAAATTCTGTGCACAGACTTTGAGATCTATACTTTAGACTGTATCTAAACCTGCTCCAACATGGACTGACATTCTGGCCTACTTTCAGCCGATGCGACTTGTCTGTCGCTGAACAGTCGCTTTTTATGTATTCAGCACCTATGTATAATGTTGTAAAAATGCTCTAGAAGCTAAAGTCGCAGAAATGTCACACATATTTGGCCTGCAACTTTCTGTGCGACAAATTCAGACAGGAAAAATCAGTATAAATCCTTAGAAAATTATCCCCCAGTGTCTCCATCTGCTGGCGGTATTGAATAAGCATTGCTGCACTGATGGGGTATGCATTAGACGAAAAAAAAGAAGAAAAAGAAGAATAATACGCCCAGAAAAGAGGCGAAAAGGAGAAAAACGTAAAAAAACGTGAAAAAAAAGTAAGAGGAAGAGAAGGGAAAAAAAGGTGGAAATGGGTTTAAAAGTGATTTCGGCGGAGAAATATATATATATATATATATATATATATATATACGCGCACACACACACATATATATAAACGTATTCTCCGTTGAGATATTGCAGCCGCTGCTGTGTCCAGGCCCAGGAGCCTTAGCACTGTGCTGTGATGTCACTCAATACCACTGACATCACTAGGTGTAAACAACATCTCTCCTTTGCTGTGTATGTGACTATGGAGCTGTTTGGTGATGTCGTCTATTATGGCCTTCATAGAAGCAACAGGAGATTGTTGCATCCATCTAGAACCCTCAGAACTACAGTGCTATGATGTCACTCACTTCCACAGGCCTTGCAGAGTGTAAACAACAACAACCCAGCTTTGTTGTGTATGTAACCATAGGGATTTGTGATGTCACCTAGAACCTTCACAGCAGCGACAGCTTTATGAGGAGCATCAGCACTGCTCTGCCTGAGCAGAACCATCACCGCCATAGGTTGTCAAATAACCCGGGTTTAACCCACACAGGTAAGTCCAATGGGGTGCAGGCATGTCCTCTATGCTTACAGCTTCCCGTGGGTGTTGGTTTGATACCGTTTGGGGACAGCCAAGGAGGCATCTGCAGGCAACAAAGGTAGGTGTGTGCTTGTGTGTGTGTTTCCTATGCAGATCCTAAGCCCAGTGTCACATGCAAGTAGGAGGAGTAAGAAGGGTTCCTGGCAAATCCGGGTTATGGATTGCATTTAAAAAGGCCCCGTGGGAGTGCAATGGGCCCCTGTCTTGCTGCTTAGCAATAATGGTATGGGTTTAGGTTCTGCTGTGTGTACTGGTGGTTGACTGCCCCCCAGCCCAGAGTGTGCATGGAAAATTGTCTGGCAGCCTCCCTGACAGCAAGCGTGATAGTGCCCATGAAGGGCACCTTGTTGGGCCCGCCCCTTTCACGGTTATCGCTTCTCGGCCTTTTGGCTAAGATCAAGTGTAGTATCTGTTCTTATCAGTTTAATATCTGATACGTCCCCTATCTGGGGACCATATATTAAATGGATTTTTGAGAACGGGGGCCGATTTCGAAGCTTGCTTCCGTCGCCCTATGCATTGACCCGATATGGCAGTATCTTCGGGTACAGTGCACCACCCCCTTACAGGGTTAAAAAGAAAGATTCCTACTTTCATTGCTACCTGCTTGCTGGCTAGCCAGCTAGCCAGCCCTGTGGGCCTTGCTGCTGCTGCAGCCAAAAAACAAAAGGTGGTGCTGCTGCTGCTTCTGCTGCTTCTGCTTCTGCTTGTGTCTGGCCGCTGTTGGAGCGTCCAGGCACAGGACTTCTGCTGCTGCTGACTAAATGGCCTCCTTAATTGGATCATTTGAGTAGCCAGCACACCTGTGCAGGTAGGGCATGACATGATAGGCAGCTGCCTTGATAGCGGGTGGGTGCTGAATGTTCCTAATTGACAAAATAAGATTAATGCTTATGAAGAAATATAAAATCTCATCCCTTCCCCAATATCGCGCCACACCCCTACCCCTTAATTCCCTGGTTGAACTTGATGGACATATGTCTTTTTTCGACCGTACTAACTATGTAACTATGTAACATAACATGGGGGGGGGGGGGGGGTCTCCTGGCTGTTCACACAGGTGTGTCATTGCTGTACATTGACCATGCATTGCTTCTGTGGTATTGCAAAGGCAAAGACAAATGCTTCCAGCCATCCATTGCACTAATGGATTGGTCATCAGCTGGCTGTCTATGTCCCGCATCAATATAGACCAAAGTACAGAGGGTTAGGCTATGCTATTGTGCACCTACCTGATGCATCAGAAGGTGCGAGGCCCTTGCTAAATTCTGTGCACAGACTTTGAGATCTATACTTTAGACTGTATCTAAACCTGCTCCAACATGGACTGACATTCTGGCCTACTTTCAGCCGATGCGACTTGTCTGTCGCTGAACAGTCGCTTTTTATGTATTCAGCACCTATGTATAATGTTGTAAAAATGCTCTAGAAGCTAAAGTCGCAGAAATGTCACACATATTTGGCCTGCAACTTTCTGTGCGACAAATTCAGACAGGAAAAATCAGTATAAATCCTTAGAAAATTATCCCCCAGTGTCTCCATCTGCTGGCGGTATTGAATAAGCATTGCTGCACTGATGGGGTATGCATTAGACGAAAAAAAAGAAGAAAAAGAAGAATAATACGCCCAGAAAAGAGGCGAAAAGGAGAAAAACGTAAAAAAACGTGAAAAAAAAGTAAGAGGAAGAGAAGGGAAAAAAAGGTGGAAATGGGTTTAAAAGTGATTTCGGCGGAGAAATATATATATATATATATATATATATATATATATATATATATACGCGCACACACACACATATATATAAACGTATTCTCCGTTGAGATATTGCAGCCGCTGCTGTGTCCAGGCCCAGGAGCCTTAGCACTGTGCTGTGATGTCACTCAATACCACTGACATCACTAGGTGTAAACAACATCTCTCCTTTGCTGTGTATGTGACTATGGAGCTGTTTGGTGATGTCGTCTATTATGGCCTTCATAGAAGCAACAGGAGATTGTTGCATCCATCTAGAACCCTCAGAACTACAGTGCTATGATGTCACTCACTTCCACAGGCCTTGCAGAGTGTAAACAACAACAACCCAGCTTTGTTGTGTATGTAACCATAGGGATTTGTGATGTCACCTAGAACCTTCACAGCAGCGACAGCTTTATGAGGAGCATCAGCACTGCTCTGCCTGAGCAGAACCATCACCGCCATAGGTTGTCAAATAACCCGGGTTTAACCCACACAGGTAAGTCCAATGGGGTGCAGGCATGTCCTCTATGCTTACAGCTTCCCGTGGGTGTTGGTTTGATACCGTTTGGGGACAGCCAAGGAGGCATCTGCAGGCAACAAAGGTAGGTGTGTGCTTGTGTGTGTGTTTCCTATGCAGATCCTAAGCCCAGTGTCACATGCAAGTAGGAGGAGTAAGAAGGGTTCCTGGCAAATCCGGGTTATGGATTGCATTTAAAAAGGCCCCGTGGGAGTGCAATGGGCCCCTGTCTTGCTGCTTAGCAATAATGGTATGGGTTTAGGTTCTGCTGTGTGTACTGGTGGTTGACTGCCCCCCAGCCCAGAGTGTGCATGGAAAATTGTCTGGCAGCCTCCCTGACAGCAAGCAGTGATAGTGCCCATGAAGGGCACCTTGTTGGGCCCGCCCCTTTCACGGTTATCGCTTCTCGGCCTTTTGGCTAAGATCAAGTGTAGTATCTGTTCTTATCAGTTTAATATCTGATACGTCCCCTATCTGGGGACCATATATTAAATGGATTTTTGAGAACGGGGGCCGATTTCGAAGCTTGCTTCCGTCGCCCTATGCATTGACCCGATATGGCAGTATCTTCGGGTACAGTGCACCACCCCCTTACAGGGTTAAAAAGAAAGATTCCTACTTTCATTGCTACCTGCTTGCTGGCTAGCCAGCTAGCCAGCCCTGTGGGCCTTGCTGCTGCTGCAGCCAAAAAACAAAAGGTGGTGCTGCTGCTGCTTCTGCTGCTTCTGCTTCTGCTTGTGTCTGGCCGCTGTTGGAGCGTCCAGGCACAGGACTTCTGCTGCTGCTGACTAAATGGCCTCCTTAATTGGATCATTTGAGTAGCCAGCACACCTGTGCAGGTAGGGCATGACATGATAGGCAGCTGCCTTGATAGCGGGTGGGTGCTGAATGTTCCTAATTGACAAAATAAGATTAATGCTTATGAAGAAATATAAAATCTCATCCCTTCCCCAATATCGCGCCACACCCCTACCCCTTAATTCCCTGGTTGAACTTGATGGACATATGTCTTTTTTCGACCGTACTAACTATGTAACTATGTAACATAACATGGGGGGGGGGGGGGGGTCTCCTGGCTGTTCACACAGGTGTGTCATTGCTGTACATTGACCATGCATTGCTTCTGTGGTATTGCAAAGGCAAAGACAAATGCTTCCAGCCATCCATTGCACTAATGGATTGGTCATCAGCTGGCTGTCTATGTCCCGCATCAATATAGACCAAAGTACAGAGGGTTAGGCTATGCTATTGTGCACCTACCTGATGCATCAGAAGGTGCGAGGCCCTTGCTAAATTCTGTGCACAGACTTTGAGATCTATACTTTAGACTGTATCTAAACCTGCTCCAACATGGACTGACATTCTGGCCTACTTTCAGCCGATGCGACTTGTCTGTCGCTGAACAGTCGCTTTTTATGTATTCAGCACCTATGTATAATGTTGTAAAAATGCTCTAGAAGCTAAAGTCGCAGAAATGTCACACATATTTGGCCTGCAACTTTCTGTGCGACAAATTCAGACAGGAAAAATCAGTATAAATCCTTAGAAAATTATCCCCCAGTGTCTCCATCTGCTGGCGGTATTGAATAAGCATTGCTGCACTGATGGGGTATGCATTAGACGAAAAAAAAAGAAGAAAAAGAAGAATAATACGCCCAGAAAAGAGGCGAAAAGGAGAAAAACGTAAAAAAACGTGAAAAAAAAGTAAGAGGAAGAGAAGGGAAAAAAAGGTGGAAATGGGTTTAAAAGTGATTTCGGCGGAGAAATATATATATATATATATATATATATATATATATATATATATATACGCGCACACACACACATATATATAAACGTATTCTCCGTTGAGATATTGCAGCCGCTGCTGTGTCCAGGCCCAGGAGCCTTAGCACTGTGCTGTGATGTCACTCAATACCACTGACATCACTAGGTGTAAACAACATCTCTCCTTGCTGTGTATGTGACTATGGAGCTGTTTGGTGATGTCGTCTATTATGGCCTTCATAGAAGCAACAGGAGATTGTTGCATCCATCTAGAACCCTCAGAACTACAGTGCTATGATGTCACTCACTTCCACAGGCCTTGCAGAGTGTAAACAACAACAACCCAGCTTTGTTGTGTATGTAACCATAGGGATTTGTGATGTCACCTAGAACCTTCACAGCAGCGACAGCTTTATGAGGAGCATCAGCACTGCTCTGCCTGAGCAGAACCATCACCGCCATAGGTTGTCAAATAACCCGGGTTTAACCCACACAGGTAAGTCCAATGGGGTGCAGGCATGTCCTCTATGCTTACAGCTTCCCGTGGGTGTTGGTTTGATACCGTTTGGGGACAGCCAAGGAGGCATCTGCAGGCAACAAAGGTAGGTGTGTGCTTGTGTGTGTGTTTCCTATGCAGATCCTAAGCCCAGTGTCACATGCAAGTAGGAGGAGTAAGAAGGGTTCCTGGCAAATCCGGGTTATGGATTGCATTTAAAAAGGCCCCGTGGGAGTGCAATGGGCCCCTGTCTTGCTGCTTAGCAATAATGGTATGGGTTTAGGTTCTGCTGTGTGTACTGGTGGTTGACTGCCCCCCAGCCCAGAGTGTGCATGGAAAATTGTCTGGCAGCCTCCCTGACAGCAGGCAGTGATAGTGCCCATGAAGGGCACCTTGTTGGGCCCGCCCCTTTCACGGTTATCGCTTCTCGGCCTTTTGGCTAAGATCAAGTGTAGTATCTGTTCTTATCAGTTTAATATCTGATACGTCCCCTATCTGGGGACCATATATTAAATGGATTTTTGAGAACGGGGGCCGATTTCGAAGCTTGCTTCCGTCGCCCTATGCATTGACCCGATATGGCAGTATCTTCGGGTACAGTGCACCACCCCCTTACAGGGTTAAAAAGAAAGATTCCTACTTTCATTGCTACCTGCTTGCTGGCTAGCCAGCTAGCCAGCCCTGTGGGCCTTGCTGCTGCTGCAGCCAAAAAACAAAAGGTGGTGCTGCTGCTGCTTCTGCTGCTTCTGCTTCTGCTTGTGTCTGGCCGCTGTTGGAGCGTCCAGGCACAGGACTTCTGCTGCTGCTGACTAAATGGCCTCCTTAATTGGATCATTTGAGTAGCCAGCACACCTGTGCAGGTAGGGCATGACATGATAGGCAGCTGCCTTGATAGCGGGTGGGTGCTGAATGTTCCTAATTGACAAAATAAGATTAATGCTTATGAAGAAATATAAAATCTCATCCCTTCCCCAATATCGCGCCACACCCCTACCCCTTAATTCCCTGGTTGAACTTGATGGACATATGTCTTTTTTCGACCGTACTAACTATGTAACTATGTAACATAACATGGGGGGGGGTCTCCTGGCTGTTCACACAGGTGTGTCATTGCTGTACATTGACCATGCATTGCTTCTGTGGTATTGCAAAGGCAAAGACAAATGCTTCCAGCCATCCATTGCACTAATGGATTGGTCATCAGCTGGCTGTCTATGTCCCGCATCAATATAGACCAAAGTACAGAGGGTTAGGCTATGCTATTGTGCACCTACCTGATGCATCAGAAGGTGCGAGGCCCTTGCTAAATTCTGTGCACAGACTTTGAGATCTATACTTTAGACTGTATCTAAACCTGCTCCAACATGGACTGACATTCTGGCCTACTTTCAGCCGATGCGACTTGTCTGTCGCTGAACAGTCGCTTTTTATGTATTCAGCACCTATGTATAATGTTGTAAAAATGCTCTAGAAGCTAAAGTCGCAGAAATGTCACACATATTTGGCCTGCAACTTTCTGTGCGACAAATTCAGACAGGAAAAATCAGTATAAATCCTTAGAAAATTATCCCCCAGTGTCTCCATCTGCTGGCGGTATTGAATAAGCATTGCTGCACTGATGGGGTATGCATTAGACGAAAAAAAAGAAGAAAAAGAAGAATAATACGCCCAGAAAAGAGGCGAAAAGGAGAAAAACGTAAAAAAACTTGAAAAAAAAGTAAGAGGAAGAGAAGGGAAAAAAAGGTGGAAATGGGTTTAAAAGTGATTTCGGCAGAGATATATATATATATATATATATATATATATATATATATACGCGCACACACACACATATATATAAACGTATTCTCCGTTGAGATATTGCAGCCGCTGCTGTGTCCAGGCCCAGGAGCCTTAGCACTGTGCTGTGATGTCACTCAATACCACTGACATCACTAGGTGTAAACAACATCTCTCCTTTGCTGTGTATGTGACTATGGAGCTGTTTGGTGATGTCGTCTATTATGGCCTTCATAGAAGCAACAGGAGATTGTTGCATCCATCTAGAACCCTCAGAACTACAGTGCTATGATGTCACTCACTTCCACAGGCCTTGCAGAGTGTAAACAACAACAACCCAGCTTTGTTGTGTATGTAACCATAGGGATTTGTGATGTCACCTAGAACCTTCACAGCAGCGACAGCTTTATGAGGAGCATCAGCACTGCTCTGCCTGAGCAGAACCATCACCGCCATAGGTTGTCAAATAACCCGGGTTTAACCCACACAGGTAAGTCCAATGGGGTGCAGGCATGTCCTCTATGCTTACAGCTTCCCGTGGGTGTTGGTTTGATACCGTTTGGGGACAGCCAAGGAGGTATCTGCAGGCAACAAAGGTAGGTGTGTGCTTGTGTGTGTGTTTCCTATGCAGATCCTAAGCCCAGTGTCACATGCAAGTAGGAGGAGTAAGAAGGGTTCCTGGCAAATCCGGGTTATGGATTGCATTTAAAAAGGCCCCGTGGGAGTGCAATGGGCCCCTGTCTTGCTGCTTAGCAATAATGGTATGGGTTTAGGTTCTGCTGTGTGTACTGGTGGTTGACTGCCCCCCAGCCCAGAGTGTGCATGGAAAATTGTCTGGCAGCCTCCCTGACAGCAAGCAGTGATAGTGCCCATGAAGGGCACCTTGTTGGGCCCGCCCCTTTCACGGTTATCGCTTCTCGGCCTTTTGGCTAAGATCAAGTGTAGTATCTGTTCTTATCAGTTTAATATCTGATACGTCCCCTATCTGGGGACCATATATTAAATGGATTTTTGAGAACGGGGGCCGATATCGAAGCTTGCTTCCGTCGCCCTATGCATTGACCCGATATGGCAGTATCTTCGGGTACAGTGCACCACCCCCTTACAGGGTTAAAAAGAAAGATTCCTACTTTCATTGCTACCTGCTTGCTGGCTAGCCAGCTAGCCAGCCCTGTGGGCCTTGCTGCTGCTGCAGCCAAAAAACAAAAGGTGGTGCTGCTGCTGCTTCTGCTGCTTCTGCTTCTGCTTGTGTCTGGCCGCTGTTGGAGCGTCCAGGCACAGGACTTCTGCTGCTGCTGACTAAATGGCCTCCTTAATTGGATCATTTGAGTAGCCAGCACACCTGTGCAGGTAGGGCATGACATGATAGGCAGCTGCCTTGATAGCGGGTGGGTGCTGAATGTTCCTAATTGACAAAATAAGATTAATGCTTATGAAGAAATATAAAATCTCATCCCTTCCCCAATATCGCGCCACACCCCTACCCCTTAATTCCCTGGTTGAACTTGATGGACATATGTCTTTTTTCGACCGTACTAACTATGTAACTATGTAACATAACATGGGGGGGGGGGGGGTCTCCTGGCTGTTCACACAGGTGTGTCATTGCTGTACATTGACCATGCATTGCTTCTGTGGTATTGCAAAGGCAAAGACAAATGCTTCCAGCCATCCATTGCACTAATGGATTGGTCATCAGCTGGCTGTCTATGTCCCGCATCAATATAGACCAAAGTACAGAGGGTTAGGCTATGCTATTGTGCACCTACCTGATGCATCAGAAGGTGCGAGGCCCTTGCTAAATTCTGTGCACAGACTTTGAGATCTATACTTTAGACTGTATCTAAACCTGCTCCAACATGGACTGACATTCTGGCCTACTTTCAGCCGATGCGACTTGTCTGTCGCTGAACAGTCGCTTTTTATGTATTCAGCACCTATGTATAATGTTGTAAAAATGCTCTAGAAGCTAAAGTCGCAGAAATGTCACACATATTTGGCCTGCAACTTTCTGTGCGACAAATTCAGACAGGAAAAATCAGTATAAATCCTTAGAAAATTATCCCCCAGTGTCTCCATCTGCTGGCGGTATTGAATAAGCATTGCTGCACTGATGGGGTATGCATTAGATGAAGAAAAAGAAGAATAATACGCCCAGAAAAGAGGCGAAAAGGAGAAAAACGTAAAAAAACGTGAAAAAAAAGTAAGAGGAAGAGAAGGGAAAAAAAGGTGGAAATGGGTTTAAAAGTGATTTCGGCGGAGAAATATATATATATATATATATATATATATATATATATATATACGCGCACACACACACATATATATAAACGTATTCTCCGTTGAGATATTGCAGCCGCTGCTGTGTCCAGGCCCAGGAGCCTTAGCACTGTGCTGTGATGTCACTCAATACCACTGACATCACTAGGTGTAAACAACATCTCTCCTTTGCTGTGTATGTGACTATGGAGCTGTTTGGTGATGTCGTCTATTATGGCCTTCATAGAAGCAACAGGAGATTGTTGCATCCATCTAGAACCCTCAGAACTACAGTGCTATGATGTCACTCACTTCCACAGGCCTTGCAGAGTGTAAACAACAACAACCCAGCTTTGTTGTGTATGTAACCATAGGGATTTGTGATGTCACCTAGAACCTTCACAGCAGCGACAGCTTTATGAGGAGCATCAGCACTGCTCTGCCTGAGCAGAACCATCACCGCCATAGGTTGTCAAATAACCCGGGTTTAACCCACACAGGTAAGTCCAATGGGGTGCAGGCATGTCCTCTATGCTTACAGCTTCCCGTGGGTGTTGGTTTGATACCGTTTGGGGACAGCCAAGGAGGCATCTGCAGGCAACAAAGGTAGGTGTGTGCTTGTGTGTGTGTTTCCTATGCAGATCCTAAGCCCAGTGTCACATGCAAGTAGGAGGAGTAAGAAGGGTTCCTGGCAAATCCGGGTTATGGATTGCATTTAAAAAGGCCCCGTGGGAGTGCAATGGGCCCCTGTCTTGCTGCTTAGCAATAATGGTATGGGTTTAGGTTCTGCTGTGTGTACTGGTGGTTGACTGCCCCCCAGCCCAGAGTGTGCATGGAAAATTGTCTGGCAGCCTCCCTGACAGCAAGCAGTGATAGTGCCCATGAAGGGCACCTTGTTGGGCCCGCCCCTTTCACGGTTATCGCTTCTCGGCCTTTTGGCTAAGATCAAGTGTAGTATCTGTTCTTATCAGTTTAAAAGCTCAGAAAGCTCACGATGGAAGGCAAGGCACTTGTCCTGCGGAGTGAAGTTTTGCCTGTGCTCCAATATACCGCACAGGCCTGGCCTCCCCATACCACCGTTTGCAAGGCCATCACCCGGACAGTGTTTGGCTTCGTCTGGGGCAAAATGGACAGAGTCAAGAGGACCGTGATGTACAAGGAACCCCGCAAGGGTGGGAAGGGAATACCCGACATCCCCGCTCTGCTGAGGGCCTCCTTTGCATGTGTCACGGTGCAGCGGACTCTTGTAGAAAAGACTGGCTCAGCGGGCAGGTCCATGTCTCGCTTGCTTCTCATGCCCCTCTGGAGACAGCTGGGCTGGGACAAGTGGGACAGCTCCATCCCTTACAACTGGAACACTCCCTGGTTCTATGGGGATGTTGTCCGGTTTGTGAGGGAGCACCAGCTGGAAGGACTGAAACCAGACCTATGGAAGCCAAAGACAATCCACAAGCTCATCCGAGCTAAGGACTCGACCGAGCTGGTTCCGGGACTCCCCGCAGCCACTGCAGAGACAGTTTGGAACAATGTGGCCTCAAAGCGGCTTACCAATGGACACAAGGACTTGTCGTGGATGGCCGTCATGGGAGGTCTCTCTCTCAGGTCATTCATGCATGCCCGCAACCTGTGCAAGACCCGGTACTGCCCCCGTTGCCCCTACGTGGAGGAAACATCTTTCCACGTGTTTTGGCAGTGCCCCTTTGCACAGGGTCTGTTGGACGCCCTAGAACAGGAACTCAGAGACTCAGTGCCCAGGAGCTGCCTATCGTACCATTCGGTGCTTTACGGCCTGTTCCCTGGGACCCACGACGTGGAGGCCATCCAGGAGGCCTGGCGCCTTATGAACTGTTTTAAGGACGCAGTGTGGCTTGCCAGGAACCGCCTCGTGATCAACAGGGAAAACATGTCCGTCCGGGACTGCCGCAGGTTCATCAAGAACCTGCTTAGAGACTATTCCATCTTGGACAGCTCGGCCGTTGATGAGGAAGAAGAGGAGTGAAGACCCCTCTCCTTCTCCCATGTCTCCCTGAAGATACAGCCCAACAGTTTGGCCCTGTGATCCGCCCCCTCCCTACCCCCACATAGTCGCCCACACCCCTACCCCGATCACAGATTGTATTATTTGGTTTTTGTTTGATCTCTTGTGCCTTTATATTGCAGGATTGAGCTGAATGTTAGAGTAGCATGGTGTGCGATGTATAGCTTAGGGAACCTTTGCTGTGTATTGTACTATCATGCTTTGTGTGACTGTAATTTATTGTACGACTTGTAATGACTGAACGGAAAATAAAGCTCTTTCAATCAAAAATCTGTTCTTATCAGTTTAATATCTGATACGTCCCCTATCTGGGGACCATATATTAAATGGATTTTTGAGAACGGGGGCCGATTTCGAAGCTTGCTTCCGTCGCCCTATGCATTGACCCGATATGGCAGTATCTTCGGGTACAGTGCACCACCCCCTTACAGGGTTAAAAAGAAAGATTCCTACTTTCATTGCTACCTGCTTGCTGGCTAGCCAGCTAGCCAGCCCTGTGGGCCTTGCTGCTGCTGCAGCCAAAAAACAAAAGGTGGTGCTGCTGCTGCTTCTGCTGCTTCTGCTTCTGCTTGTGTCTGGCCGCTGTTGGAGCGTCCAGGCACAGGACTTCTGCTGCTGCTGACTAAATGGCCTCCTTAATTGGATCATTTGAGTAGCCAGCACACCTGTGCAGGTAGGGCATGACATGATAGGCAGCTGCCTTGATAGCGGGTGGGTGCTGAATGTTCCTAATTGACAAAATAAGATTAATGCTTATGAAGAAATATAAAATCTCATCCCTTCCCCAATATCGCGCCACACCCCTACCCCTTAATTCCCTGGTTGAACTTGATGGACATATGTCTTTTTTCGACCGTACTAACTATGTAACTATGTAACATAACATGGGGGGGGGGGGGGGGGGTCTCCTGGCTGTTCACACAGGTGTGTCATTGCTGTACATTGACCATGCATTGCTTCTGTGGTATTGCAAAGGCAAAGACAAATGCTTCCAGCCATCCATTGCACTAATGGATTGGTCATCAGCTGGCTGTCTATGTCCCGCATCAATATAGACCAAAGTACAGAGGGTTAGGCTATGCTATTGTGCACCTACCTGATGCATCAGAAGGTGCGAGGCCCTTGCTAAATTCTGTGCACAGACTTTGAGATCTATACTTTAGACTGTATCTAAACCTGCTCCAACATGGACTGACATTCTGGCCTACTTTCAGCCGATGCGACTTGTCTGTCGCTGAACAGTCGCTTTTTATGTATTCAGCACCTATGTATAATGTTGTAAAAATGCTCTAGAAGCTAAAGTCGCAGAAATGTCACACATATTTGGCCTGCAACTTTCTGTGCGACAAATTCAGACAGGAAAAATCTGTATAAATCCTTAGAAAATTATCCCCCAGTGTCTCCATCTGCTGGCGGTATTGAATAAGCATTGCTGCACTGATGGGGTATGCATTAGACGAAAAAAAAGAAGAAAAAGAAGAATAATACGCCCAGAAAAGAGGCGAAAAGGAGAAAAACGTAAAAAAACGTGAAAAAAAAGTAAGAGGAAGAGAAGGGAGAAAAAGGTGGAAATGGGTTTAAAAGTGATTTCGGCGGAGAAATATATATATATATATATATATATATATATATATATATATACACGCGCACACACACACATATATATAAACGTATTCTCCGTTGAGATATTGCAGCCGCTGCTGTGTCCAGGCCCAGGAGCCTTAGCACTGTGCTGTGATGTCACTCAATACCACTGACATCACTAGGTGTAAACAACATCTCTCCTTTGCTGTGTATGTGACTATGGAGCTGTTTGGTGATGTCGTCTATTATGGCCTTCATAGAAGCAACAGGAGATTGTTGCATCCATCTAGAACCCTCAGAACTACAGTGCTATGATGTCACTCACTTCCACAGGCCTTGCAGAGTGTAAACAACAACAACCCAGCTTTGTTGTGTATGTAACCATAGGGATTTGTGATGTCACCTAGAACCTTCACAGCAGCGACAGCTTTATGAGGAGCATCAGCACTGCTCTGCCTGAGCAGAACCATCACCGCCATAGGTTGTCAAATAACCCGGGTTTAACCCACACAGGTAAGTCCAATGGGGTGCAGGCATGTCCTCTATGCTTACAGCTTCCCGTGGGTGTTGGTTTGATACCGTTTGGGGACAGCCAAGGAGGCATCTGCAGGCAACAAAGGTAGGTGTGTGCTTGTGTGTGTGTTTCCTATGCAGATCCTAAGCCCAGTGTCACATGCAAGTAGGAGGAGTAAGAAGGGTTCCTGGCAAATCCGGGTTATGGATTGCATTTAAAAAGGCCCCGTGGGAGTGCAATGGGCCCCTGTCTTGCTGCTTAGCAATAATGGTATGGGTTTAGGTTCTGCTGTGTGTACTGGTGGTTGACTGCCCCCCAGCCCAGAGTGTGCATGGAAAATTGTCTGGCAGCCTCCCTGACAGCAAGCAGTGATAGTGCCCATGAAGGGCACCTTGTTGGGCCCGCCCCTTTCACGGTTATCGCTTCTCGGCCTTTTGGCTAAGATCAAGTGTAGTATCTGTTCTTATCAGTTTAATATCTGATACGTCCCCTATCTGGGGACCATATATTAAATGGATTTTTGAGAACGGGGGCCGATTTCGAAGCTTGCTTCCGTCGCCCTATGCATTGACCCGATATGGCAGTATCTTCGGGTACAGTGCACCACCCCCTTACAGGGTTAAAAAGAAAGATTCCTACTTTCATTGCTACCTGCTTGCTGGCTAGCCAGCTAGCCAGCCCTGTGGGCCTTGCTGCTGCTGCAGCCAAAAAACAAAAGGTGGTGCTGCTGCTGCTTCTGCTGCTTCTGCTTCTGCTTGTGTCTGGCCGCTGTTGGAGCGTCCAGGCACAGGACTTCTGCTGCTGCTGACTAAATGGCCTCCTTAATTGGATCATTTGAGTAGCCAGCACACCTGTGCAGGTAGGGCATGACATGATAGGCAGCTGCCTTGATAGCGGGTGGGTGCTGAATGTTCCTAATTGACAAAATAAGATTAATGCTTATGAAGAAATATAAAATCTCATCCCTTCCCCAATATCGCGCCACACCCCTACCCCTTAATTCCCTGGTTGAACTTGATGGACATATGTCTTTTTTCGACCGTACTAACTATGTAACTATGTAACATAACATGGGGGGGGTCTCCTGGCTGTTCACACAGGTGTGTCATTGCTGTACATTGACCATGCATTGCTTCTGTGGTATTGCAAAGGCAAAGACAAATGCTTCCAGCCATCCATTGCACTAATGGATTGGTCATCAGCTGGCTGACTATGTCCCGCATCAATATAGACCAAAGTACAGAGGGTTAGGCTATGCTATTGTGCACCTACCTGATGCATCAGAAGGTGCGAGGCCCTTGCTAAATTCTGTGCACAGACTTTGAGATCTATACTTTAGACTGTATCTAAACCTGCTCCAACATGGACTGACATTCTGGCCTACTTTCAGCCGATGCGACTTGTCTGTCGCTGAACAGTCGCTTTTTATGTATTCAGCACCTATGTATAATGTTGTAAAAATGCTCTAGAAGCTAAAGTCGCAGAAATGTCACACATATTTGGCCTGCAACTTTCTGTGCGACAAATTCAGACAGGAAAAATCAGTATAAATCCTTAGAAAATTATCCCCCAGTGTCTCCATCTGCTGGCGGTATTGAATAAGCATTGCTGCACTGATGGGGTATGCATTAGACGAAAAAAAAGAAGAAAAAGAAGAATAATACGCCCAGAAAAGAGGCGAAAAGGAGAAAAACGTAAAAAAACGTGAAAAAAAAGTAAGAGGAAGAGAAGGGAAAAAAAGGTGGAAATGGGTTTAAAAGTGATTTCGGCGGAGAAATATATATATATATATATATATATATATATATATATATATATATACGCGCACACACACACATATATATAAACGTATTCTCCGTTGAGATATTGCAGCCGCTGCTGTGTCCAGGCCCAGGAGCCTTAGCACTGTGCTGTGATGTCACTCAATACCACTGACATCACTAGGTGTAAACAACATCTCTCCTTTGCTGTGTATGTGACTATGGAGCTGTTTGGTGATGTCGTCTATTATGGCCTTCATAGAAGCAACAGGAGATTGTTGCATCCATCTAGAACCCTCAGAACTACAGTGCTATGATGTCACTCACTTCCACAGGCCTTGCAGAGTGTAAACAACAACAACCCAGCTTTGTTGTGTATGTAACCATAGGGATTTGTGATGTCACCTAGAACCTTCACAGCAGCGACAGCTTTATGAGGAGCATCAGCACTGCTCTGCCTGAGCAGAACCATCACCGCCATAGGTTGTCAAATAACCCGGGTTTAACCCACACAGGTAAGTCCAATGGGGTGCAGGCATGTCCTCTATGCTTACAGCTTCCCGTGGGTGTTGGTTTGATACCGTTTGGGGACAGCCAAGGAGGCATCTGCAGGCAACAAAGGTAGGTGTGTGCTTGTGTGTGTGTTTCCTATGCAGATCCTAAGCCCAGTGTCACATGCAAGTAGGAGGAGTAAGAAGGGTTCCTGGCAAATCCGGGTTATGGATTGCATTTAAAAAGGCCCCGTGGGAGTGCAATGGGCCCCTGTCTTGCTGCTTAGCAATAATGGTATGGGTTTAGGTTCTGCTGTGTGTACTGGTGGTTGACTGCCCCCCAGCCCAGAGTGTGCATGGAAAATTGTCTGGCAGCCTCCCTGACAGCAAGCAGTGATAGTGCCCATGAAGGGCACCTTGTTGGGCCCGCCCCTTTCACGGTTATCGCTTCTCGGCCTTTTGGCTAAGATCAAGTGTAGTATCTGTTCTTATCAGTTTAATATCTGATACGTCCCCTATCTGGGGACCATATATTAAATGGATTTTTGAGAACGGGGGCCGATTTCGAAGCTTGCTTCCGTCGCCCTATGCATTGACCCGATATGGCAGTATCTTCGGGTACAGTGCACCACCCCCTTACAGGGTTAAAAAGAAAGATTCCTACTTTCATTGCTACCTGCTTGCTGGCTAGCCAGCTAGCCAGCCCTGTGGGCCTTGCTGCTGCTGCAGCCAAAAAACAAAAGGTGGTGCTGCTGCTGCTTCTGCTGCTTCTGCTTCTGCTTGTGTCTGGCCGCTGTTGGAGCGTCCAGGCACAGGACTTCTGCTGCTGCTGACTAAATGGCCTCCTTAATTGGATCATTTGAGTAGCCAGCACACCTGTGCAGGTAGGGCATGACATGATAGGCAGCTGCCTTGATAGCGGGTGGGTGCTGAATGTTCCTAATTGACAAAATAAGATTAATGCTTATGAAGAAATATAAAATCTCATCCCTTCCCCAATATCGCGCCACACCCCTACCCCTTAATTCCCTGGTTGAACTTGATGGACATATGTCTTTTTTCGACCGTACTAACTATGTAACTATGTAACATAACATGGGGGGGGGGGGGGTCTCCTGGCTGTTCACACAGGTGTGTCATTGCTGTACATTGACCATGCATTGCTTCTGTGGTATTGCAAAGGCAAAGACAAATGCTTCCAGCCATCCATTGCACTAATGGATTGGTCATCAGCTGGCTGTCTATGTCCCGCATCAATATAGACCAAAGTACAGAGGGTTAGGCTATGCTATTGTGCACCTACCTGATGCATCAGAAGGTGCGAGGCCCTTGCTAAATTCTGTGCACAGACTTTGAGATCTATACTTTAGACTGTATCTAAACCTGCTCCAACATGGACTGACATTCTGGCCTACTTTCAGCCGATGCGACTTGTCTGTCGCTGAACAGTCGCTTTTTATGTATTCAGCACCTATGTATAATGTTGTAAAAATGCTCTAGAAGCTAAAGTCGCAGAAATGTCACACATATTTGGCCTGCAACTTTCTGTGCGACAAATTCAGACAGGAAAAATCAGTATAAATCCTTAGAAAATTATCCCCCAGTGTCTCCATCTGCTGGCGGTATTGAATAAGCATTGCTGCACTGATGGGGTATGCATTAAATGAAAAAAAAGAAGAAAAAGAAGAATAATACGCCCAGAAAAGAGGCGAAAAGGAGAAAAACGTAAAAAAACGTGAAAAAAAAGTAAGAGGAAGAGAAGGGAAAAAAAGGTGGAAATGGGTTTAAAAGTGATTTCGGCGGAGAAATATATATATATATATATATATATATATATATATATATATATATATACGCGCACACACACACATATATATAAACGTATTCTCCGTTGAGATATTGCAGCCGCTGCTGTGTCCAGGCCCAGGAGCCTTAGCACTGTGCTGTGATGTCACTCAATACCACTGACATCACTAGGTGTAAACAACATCTCTCCTTTGCTGTGTATGTGACTATGGAGCTGTTTGGTGATGTCGTCTATTATGGCCTTCATAGAAGCAACAGGAGATTGTTGCATCCATCTAGAACCCTCAGAACTACAGTGCTATGATGTCACTCACTTCCACAGGCCTTGCAGAGTGTAAACAACAACAACCCAGCTTTGTTGTGTATGTAACCATAGGGATTTGTGATGTCACCTAGAACCTTCACAGCAGCGACAGCTTTATGAGGAGCATCAGCACTGCTCTGCCTGAGCAGAACCATCACCGCCATAGGTTGTCAAATAACCCGGGTTTAACCCACACAGGTAAGTCCAATGGGGTGCAGGCATGTCCTCTATGCTTACAGCTTCCCGTGGGTGTTGGTTTGATACCGTTTGGGGACAGCCAAGGAGGCATCTGCAGGCAACAAAGGTAGGTGTGTGCTTGTGTGTGTGTTTCCTATGCAGATCCTAAGCCCAGTGTCACATGCAAGTAGGAGGAGTAAGAAGGGTTCCTGGCAAATCCGGGTAATGGATTGCATTTAAAAAGGCCCCGTGGGAGTGCAATGGGCCCCTGTCTTGCTGCTTAGCAATAATGGTATGGGTTTAGGTTCTGCTGTGTGTACTGGTGGTTGACTGCCCCCCAGCCCAGAGTGTGCATGGAAAATTGTCTGGCAGCCTCCCTGACAGCAAGCAGTGATAGTGCCCATGAAGGGCACCTTGTTGGGCCCGCCCCTTTCACGGTTATCGCTTCTCGGCCTTTTGGCTAAGATCAAGTGTAGTATCTGTTCTTATCAGTTTAAAAGCTCAGAAAGCTCACGATGGAAGGCAAGGCACTTGTCCTGCGGAGTGAAGTTTTGCCTGTGCTCCAATATACCGCACAGGCCTGGCCTCCCCATACCACCGTTTGCAAGGCCATCACCCGGACAGTGTTTGGCTTCGTCTGGGGCAAAATGGACAGAGTCAAGAGGACCGTGATGTACAAGGAACCCCGCAAGGGTGGGAAGGGAATACCCGACATCCCCGCTCTGCTGAGGGCCTCCTTTGCATGTGTCACGGTGCAGCGGACTCTTGTAGAAAAGACTGGCTCAGCGGGCAGGTCCATGTCTCGCTTGCTTCTCATGCCCCTCTGGAGACAGCTGGGCTGGGACAAGTGGGACAGCTCCATCCCTTACAACTGGAACACTCCCTGGTTCTATGGGGATGTTGTCCGGTTTGTGAGGGAGCACCAGCTGGAAGGACTGAAACCAGACCTATGGAAGCCAAAGACAATCCACAAGCTCATCCGAGCTAAGGACTCGACCGAGCTGGTTCCGGGACTCCCCGCAGCCACTGCAGAGACAGTTTGGAACAATGTGGCCTCAAAGCGGCTTACCAATGGACACAAGGACTTGTCGTGGATGGCCGTCATGGGAGGTCTCTCTCTCAGGTCATTCATGCATGCCCGCAACCTGTGCAAGACCCGGTACTGCCCCCGTTGCCCCTACGTGGAGGAAACATCTTTCCACGTGTTTTGGCAGTGCCCCTTTGCACAGGGTCTGTTGGACGCCCTAGAACAGGAACTCAGAGACTCAGTGCCCAGGAGCTGCCTATCGTACCATTCGGTGCTTTACGGCCTGTTCCCTGGGACCCACGACGTGGAGGCCATCCAGGAGGCCTGGCGCCTTATGAACTGTTTTAAGGACGCAGTGTGGCTTGCCAGGAACCGCCTCGTGATCAACAGGGAAAACATGTCCGTCCGGGACTGCCGCAGGTTCATCAAGAACCTGCTTAGAGACTATTCCATCTTGGACAGCTCGGCCGTTGATGAGGAAGAAGAGGAGTGAAGACCCCTCTCCTTCTCCCATGTCTCCCTGAAGATACAGCCCAACAGTTTGGCCCTGTGATCCGCCCCCTCCCTACCCCCACATAGTCGCCCACACCCCTACCCCGATCACAGATTGTATTATTTGGTTTTTGTTTGATCTCTTGTGCCTTTATATTGCAGGATTGAGCTGAATGTTAGAGTAGCATGGTGTGCGATGTATAGCTTAGGGAACCTTTGCTGTGTATTGTACTATCATGCTTTGTGTGACTGTAATTTATTGTACGACTTGTAATGACTGAACGGAAAATAAAGCTCTTTCAATCAAAAATCTGTTCTTATCAGTTTAATATCTGATACGTCCCCTATCTGGGGACCATATATTAAATGGATTTTTGAGAACGGGGGCCGATTTCGAAGCTTGCTTCCGTCGCCCTATGCATTGACCCGATATGGCAGTATCTTCGGGTACAGTGCACCACCCCCTTACAGGGTTAAAAAGAAAGATTCCTACTTTCATTGCTACCTGCTTGCTGGCTAGCCAGCTAGCCAGCCCTGTGGGCCTTGCTGCTGCTGCAGCCAAAAAACAAAAGGTGGTGCTGCTGCTGCTTCTGCTGCTTCTGCTTCTGCTTGTGTCTGGCCGCTGTTGGAGCGTCCAGGCACAGGACTTCTGCTGCTGCTGACTAAATGGCCTCCTTAATTGGATCATTTGAGTAGCCAGCACACCTGTGCAGGTAGGGCATGACATGATAGGCAGCTGCCTTGATAGCGGGTGGGTGCTGAATGTTCCTAATTGACAAAATAAGATTAATGCTTATGAAGAAATATAAAATCTCATCCCTTCCCCAATATCGCGCCACACCCCTACCCCTTAATTCCCTGGTTGAACTTGATGGACATATGTCTTTTTTCGACCGTACTAACTATGTAACTATGTAACATAACATGGGGGGGGGGGGGGGGGGGGTCTCCTGGCTGTTCACACAGGTGTGTCATTGCTGTACATTGACCATGCATTGCTTCTGTGGTATTGCAAAGGCAAAGACAAATGCTTCCAGCCATCCATTGCACTAATGGATTGGTCATCAGCTGGCTGTCTATGTCCCGCATCAATATAGACCAAAGTACAGAGGGTTAGGCTATGCTATTGTGCACCTACCTGATGCATCAGAAGGTGCGAGGCCCTTGCTAAATTCTGTGCACAGACTTTGAGATCTATACTTTAGACTGTATCTAAACCTGCTCCAACATGGACTGACATTCTGGCCTACTTTCAGCCGATGCGACTTGTCTGTCGCTGAACAGTCGCTTTTTATGTATTCAGCACCTATGTATAATGTTGTAAAAATGCTCTAGAAGCTAAAGTCGCAGAAATGTCACACATATTTGGCCTGCAACTTTCTGTGCGACAAATTCAGACAGGAAAAATCTGTATAAATCCTTAGAAAATTATCCCCCAGTGTCTCCATCTGCTGGCGGTATTGAATAAGCATTGCTGCACTGATGGGGTATGCATTAGACGAAAAAAAAGAAGAAAAAGAAGAATAATACGCCCAGAAAAGAGGCGAAAAGGAGAAAAACGTAAAAAAACGTGAAAAAAAAGTAAGAGGAAGAGAAGGGAGAAAAAGGTGGAAATGGGTTTAAAAGTGATTTCGGCGGAGAAATATATATATATATATATATATATATATATATATATATATATACACGCGCACACACACACATATATATAAACGTATTCTCCGTTGAGATATTGCAGCCGCTGCTGTGTCCAGGCCCAGGAGCCTTAGCACTGTGCTGTGATGTCACTCAATACCACTGACATCACTAGGTGTAAACAACATCTCTCCTTTGCTGTGTATGTGACTATGGAGCTGTTTGGTGATGTCGTCTATTATGGCCTTCATAGAAGCAACAGGAGATTGTTGCATCCATCTAGAACCCTCAGAACTACAGTGCTATGATGTCACTCACTTCCACAGGCCTTGCAGAGTGTAAACAACAACAACCCAGCTTTGTTGTGTATGTAACCATAGGGATTTGTGATGTCACCTAGAACCTTCACAGCAGCGACAGCTTTATGAGGAGCATCAGCACTGCTCTGCCTGAGCAGAACCATCACCGCCATAGGTTGTCAAATAACCCGGGTTTAACCCACACAGGTAAGTCCAATGGGGTGCAGGCATGTCCTCTATGCTTACAGCTTCCCGTGGGTGTTGGTTTGATACCGTTTGGGGACAGCCAAGGAGGCATCTGCAGGCAACAAAGGTAGGTGTGTGCTTGTGTGTGTGTTTCCTATGCAGATCCTAAGCCCAGTGTCACATGCAAGTAGGAGGAGTAAGAAGGGTTCCTGGCAAATCCGGGTTATGGATTGCATTTAAAAAGGCCCCGTGGGAGTGCAATGGGCCCCTGTCTTGCTGCTTAGCAATAATGGTATGGGTTTAGGTTCTGCTGTGTGTACTGGTGGTTGACTGCCCCCCAGCCCAGAGTGTGCATGGAAAATTGTCTGGCAGCCTCCCTGACAGCAAGCAGTGATAGTGCCCATGAAGGGCACCTTGTTGGGCCCGCCCCTTTCACGGTTATCGCTTCTCGGCCTTTTGGCTAAGATCAAGTGTAGTATCTGTTCTTATCAGTTTAATATCTGATACGTCCCCTATCTGGGGACCATATATTAAATGGATTTTTGAGAACGGGGGCCGATTTCGAAGCTTGCTTCCGTCGCCCTATGCATTGACCCGATATGGCAGTATCTTCGGGTACAGTGCACCACCCCCTTACAGGGTTAAAAAGAAAGATTCCTACTTTCATTGCTACCTGCTTGCTGGCTAGCCAGCTAGCCAGCCCTGTGGGCCTTGCTGCTGCTGCAGCCAAAAAACAAAAGGTGGTGCTGCTGCTGCTTCTGCTGCTTCTGCTTCTGCTTGTGTCTGGCCGCTGTTGGAGCGTCCAGGCACAGGACTTCTGCTGCTGCTGACTAAATGGCCTCCTTAATTGGATCATTTGAGTAGCCAGCACACCTGTGCAGGTAGGGCATGACATGATAGGCAGCTGCCTTGATAGCGGGTGGGTGCTGAATGTTCCTAATTGACAAAATAAGATTAATGCTTATGAAGAAATATAAAATCTCATCCCTTCCCCAATATCGCGCCACACCCCTACCCCTTAATTCCCTGGTTGAACTTGATGGACATATGTCTTTTTTCGACCGTACTAACTATGTAACTATGTAACATAACATGGGGGGGGGGGGGGGTCTCCTGGCTGTTCACACAGGTGTTTCATTGCTGTACATTGACCATGCATTGCTTCTGTGGTATTGCAAAGGCAAAGACAAATGCTTCCAGCCATCCATTGCACTAATGGATTGGTCATCAGCTGGCTGTCTATGTCCCACATCAATATAGACCAAAGTACAGAGGGTTAGGCTATGCTATTGTGCACCTACCTGATGCATCAGAAGGTGCGAGGCCCTTGCTAAATTCTGTGCACAGACTTTGAGATCTATACTTTAGACTGTATCTAAACCTGCTCCAACATGGACTGACATTCTGGCCTACTTTCAGCCGATGCGACTTGTCTGTCGCTGAACAGTCGCTTTTTATGTATTCAGCACCTATGTATAATGTTGTAAAAATGCTCTAGAAGCTAAAGTCGCAGAAATGTCACACATATTTGGCCTGCAACTTTCTGTGCGACAAATTCAGACAGGAAAAATCAGTATAAATCCTTAGAAAATTATCCCCCAGTGTCTCCATCTGCTGGCGGTATTGAATAAGCATTGCTGCACTGATGGGGTATGCATTAGACGAAAAAAAAGAAGAAAAAGAAGAATAATACGCCCAGAAAAGAGGCGAAAAGGAGAAAAACGTAAAAAAACGTGAAAAAAAAGTAAGAGGAAGAGAAGGGAAAAAAAGGTGGAAATGGGTTTAAAAGTGATTTCGGCGGAGAAATATATATATATATATATATATATATATATATATATATATATATATACGCGCACACACACACATATATATAAACGTATTCTCCGTTGAGATATTGCAGCCGCTGCTGTGTCCAGGCCCAGGAGCCTTAGCACTGTGCTGTGATGTCACTCAATACCACTGACATCACTAGGTGTAAACAACATCTCTCCTTTGCTGTGTATGTGACTATGGAGCTGTTTGGTGATGTCGTCTATTATGGCCTTCATAGAAGCAACAGGAGATTGTTGCATCCATCTAGAACCCTCAGAACTACAGTGCTATGATGTCACTCACTTCCACAGGCCTTGCAGAGTGTAAACAACAACAACCCAGCTTTGTTGTGTATGTAACCATAGGGATTTGTGATGTCACCTAGAACCTTCACAGCAGCGACAGCTTTATGAGGAGCATCAGCACTGCTCTGCCTGAGCAGAACCATCACCGCCATAGGTTGTCAAATAACCCGGGTTTAACCCACACAGGTAAGTCCAATGGGGTGCAGGCATGTCCTCTATGCTTACAGCTTCCCGTGGGTGTTGGTTTGATACCGTTTGGGGACAGCCAAGGAGGCATCTGCAGGCAACAAAGGTAGGTGTGTGCTTGTGTGTGTGTTTCCTATGCAGATCCTAAGCCCAGTGTCACATGCAAGTAGGAGGAGTAAGAAGGGTTCCTGGCAAATCCGGGTTATGGATTGCATTTAAAAAGGCCCCGTGGGAGTGCAATGGGCCCCTGTCTTGCTGCTTAGCAATAATGGTATGGGTTTAGGTTCTGCTGTGTGTACTGGTGGTTGACTGCCCCCCAGCCCAGAGTGTGCATGGAAAATTGTCTGGCAGCCTCCCTGACAGCAAGCAGTGATAGTGCCCATGAAGGGCACCTTGTTGGGCCCGCCCCTTTCACGGTTATCGCTTCTCGGCCTTTTGGCTAAGATCAAGTGTAGTATCTGTTCTTATCAGTTTAATATCTGATACGTCCCCTATCTGGGGACCATATATTAAATGGATTTTTGAGAACGGGGGCCGATTTCGAAGCTTGCTTCCGTCGCCCTATGCATTGACCCAATATGGCAGTATCTTCGGGTACAGTGCACCACCCCCTTACAGGGTTAAAAAGAAAGATTCCTACTTTCATTGCTACCTGCTTGCTGGCTAGCCAGCTAGCCAGCCCTGTGGGCCTTGCTGCTGCTGCAGCCAAAAAACAAAAGGTGGTGCTGCTGCTGCTTCTGCTGCTTCTGCTTCTGCTTGTGTCTGGCCGCTGTTGGAGCGTCCAGGCACAGGACTTCTGCTGCTGCTGACTAAATGGCCTCCTTAATTGGATCATTTGAGTAGCCAGCACACCTGTGCAGGTAGGGCATGACATGATAGGCAGCTGCCTTGATAGCGGGTGGGTGCTGAATGTTCCTAATTGACAAAATAAGATTAATGCTTATGAAGAAATATAAAATCTCATCCCTTCCCCAATATCGCGCCACACCCCTACCCCTTAATTCCCTGGTTGAACTTGATGGACATATGTCTTTTTTCGACCGTACTAACTATGTAACTATGTAACATAACATGGGGGGGGGGGGGGGGGTCTCCTGGCTGTTCACACAGGTGTGTCATTGCTGTACATTGACCATGCATTGCTTCTGTGGTATTGCAAAGGCAAAGACAAATGCTTCCAGCCATCCATTGCACTAATGGATTGGTCATCAGCTGGCTGTCTATGTCCCGCATCAATATAGACCAAAGTACAGAGGGTTAGGCTATGCTATTGTGCACCTACCTGATGCATCAGAAGGTGCGAGGCCCTTGCTAAATTCTGTGCACAGACTTTGAGATCTATACTTTAGACTGTATCTAAACCTGCTCCAACATGGACTGACATTCTGGCCTACTTTCAGCCGATGCGACTTGTCTGTCGCTGAACAGTCGCTTTTTATGTATTCAGCACCTATGTATAATGTTGTAAAAATGCTCTAGAAGCTAAAGTCGCAGAAATGTCACACATATTTGGCCTGCAACTTTCTGTGCGACAAATTCAGACAGGAAAAATCAGTATAAATCCTTAGAAAATTATCCCCCAGTGTCTCCATCTGCTGGCGGTATTGAATAAGCATTGCTGCACTGATGGGGTATGCATTAGACGAAAAAAAAGAAGAAAAAGAAGAATAATACGCCCAGAAAAGAGGCGAAAAGGAGAAAAACGTAAAAAAACGCGAAAAAAAAGTAAGAGGAAGAGAAGGGAAAAAAAGGTGGAAATGGGTTTAAAAGTGATTTCGGCGGAGAAATATATATATATATATATATATATATATATATATATATATATACGCGCACACACACACATATATATAAACGTATTCTCCGTTGAGATATTGCAGCCGCTGCTGTGTCCAGGCCCAGGAGCCTTAGCACTGTGCTGTGATGTCACTCAATACCACTGACATCACTAGGTGTAAACAACATCTCTCCTTTGCTGTGTATGTGACTATGGAGCTGTTTGGTGATGTCGTCTATTATGGCCTTCATAGAAGCAACAGGAGATTGTTGCATCCATCTAGAACCCTCAGAACTACAGTGCTATGATGTCACTCACTTCCACAGGCCTTGCAGAGTGTAAACAACAACAACCCAGCTTTGTTGTGTATGTAACCATAGGGATTTGTGATGTCACCTAGAACCTTCACAGCAGCGACAGCTTTATGAGGAGCATCAGCACTGCTCTGCCTGAGCAGAACCATCACCGCCATAGGTTGTCAAATAACCCGGGTTTAACCCACACAGGTAAGTCCAATGGGGTGCAGGCATGTCCTCTATGCTTACAGCTTCCCGTGGGTGTTGGTTTGATACCGTTTGGGGACAGCCAAGGAGGCATCTGCAGGCAACAAAGGTAGGTGTGTGCTTGTGTGTGTGTTTCCTATGCAGATCCTAAGCCCAGTGTCACATGCAAGTAGGAGGAGTAAGAAGGGTTCCTGGCAAATCCGGGTTATGGATTGCATTTAAAAAGGCCCCGTGGGAGTGCAATGGGCCCCTGTCTTGCTGCTTAGCAATAATGGTATGGGTTTAGGTTCTGCTGTGTGTACTGGTGGTTGACTGCCCCCCAGCCCAGAGTGTGCATGGAAAATTGTCTGGCAGCCTCCCTGACAGCAAGCAGTGATAGTGCCCATGAAGGGCACCTTGTTGGGCCCGCCCCTTTCACGGTTATCGCTTCTCGGCCTTTTGGCTAAGATCAAGTGTAGTATCTGTTCTTATCAGTTTAATATCTGATACGTCCCCTATCTGGGGACCATATATTAAATGGATTTTTGAGAACGGGGGCCGATTTCGAAGCTTGCTTCCGTCGCCCTATGCATTGACCCGATATGGCAGTATCTTCGGGTACAGTGCACCACCCCCTTACAGGGTTAAAAAGAAAGATTCCTACTTTCATTGCTACCTGCTTGCTGGCTAGCCAGCTAGCCAGCCCTGTGGGCCTTGCTGCTGCTGCAGCCAAAAAACAAAAGGTGCTGCTGCTGCTGCTTCTGCTGCTTCTGCTTGTGTCTGGCCGCTGTTGGAGCGTCCAGGCACAGGACTTCTGCTGCTGCTGACTAAATGGCCTCCTTAATTGGATCATTTGAGTAGCCAGCACACCTGTGCAGGTAGGGCATGACATGATAGGCAGCTGCCTTGATAGCGGGTGGGTGCTGAATGTTCCTAATTGACAAAATAAGATTAATGCTTATGAAGAAATATAAAATCTCATCCCTTCCCCAATATCGCGCCACACCCCTACCCCTTAATTCCCTGGTTGAACTTGATGGACATATGTCTTTTTTCGACCGTACTAACTATGTAACTATGTAACATAACATGGGGGGGGGGGGGGTCTCCTGGCTGTTCACACAGGTGTGTCATTGCTGTACATTGACCATGCATTGCTTCTGTGGTATTGCAAAGGCAAAGACAAATGCTTCCAGCCATCCATTGCACTAATGGATTGGTCATCAGCTGGCTGTCTATGTCCCGCATCAATATAGACCAAAGTACAGAGGGTTAGGCTATGCTATTGTGCACCTACCTGATGCATCAGAAGGTGCGAGGCCCTTGCTAAATTCTGTGCACAGACTTTGAGATCTATACTTTAGACTGTATCTAAACCTGCTCCAACATGGACTGACATTCTGGCCTACTTTCAGCCGATGCGACTTGTCTGTCGCTGAACAGTCGCTTTTTATGTATTCAGCACCTATGTATAATGTTGTAAAAATGCTCTAGAAGCTAAAGTCGCAGAAATGTCACACATATTTGGCCTGCAACTTTCTGTGCGACAAATTCAGACAGGAAAAATCAGTATAAATCCTTAGAAAATTATCCCCCAGTGTCTCCATCTGCTGGCGGTATTGAATAAGCATTACTGCACTGATGGGGTATGCATTAGACGAAAAAAAAGAAGAAAAAGAAGAATAATACGCCCAGAAAAGAGGCGAAAAGGAGAAAAACGTAAAAAAACGTGAAAAAAAGTAAGAGGAAGAGAAGGGAAAAAAAGGTGGAAATGGGTTTAAAAGTGATTTCGGCGGAGAAATATATATATATATATATATATATATATATACGCGCACACACACACATATATATAAACGTATTCTCCGTTGAGATATTGCAGCCGCTGCTGTGTCCAGGCCCAGGAGCCTTAGCACTGTGCTGTGATGTCACTCAATACCACTGACATCACTAGGTGTAAACAACATCTCTCCTTTGCTGTGTATGTGACTATGGAGCTGTTTGGTGATGTCGTCTATTATGGCCTTCATAGAAGCAACAGGAGATTGTTGCATCCATCTAGAACCCTCAGAACTACAGTGCTATGATGTCACTCACTTCCACAGGCCTTGCAGAGTGTAAACAACAACAACCCAGCTTTGTTGTGTATGTAACCATAGGGATTTGTGATGTCACCTAGAACCTTCACAGCAGCGACAGCTTTATGAGGAGCATCAGCACTGCTCTGCCTGAGCAGAACCATCACCGCCATAGGTTGTCAAATAACCCGGGTTTAACCCACACAGGTAAGTCCAATGGGGTGCAGGCATGTCCTCTATGCTTACAGCTTCCCGTGGGTGTTGGTTTGATACCGTTTGGGGACAGCCAAGGAGGCATCTGCAGGCAACAAAGGTAGGTGTGTGCTTGTGTGTGTGTTTCCTATGCAGATCCTAAGCCCAGTGTCACATGCAAGTAGGAGGAGTAAGAAGGGTTCCTGGCAAATCCGGGTTATGGATTGCATTTAAAAAGGCCCCGTAGGAGTGCAATGGGCCCCTGTCTTGCTGCTTAGCAATAATGGTATGGGTTTAGGTTCTGCTGTGTGTACTGGTGGTTGACTGCCCCCCAGCCCAGAGTGTGCATGGAAAATTGTCTGGCAGCCTCCCTGACAGCAAGCAGTGATAGTGCCCATGAAGGGCACCTTGTTGGGCCCGCCCCTTTCACGGTTATCGCTTCTCGGCCTTTTGGCTAAGATCAAGTGTAGTATCTGTTCTTATCAGTTTAATATCTGATACGTCCCCTATCTGGGGACCATATATTAAATGGATTTTTGAGAACGGGGGCCGATTTCGAAGCTTGCTTCCGTCGCCCTATGCATTGACCCGATATGGCAGTATCTTCGGGTACAGTGCACCACCCCCTTACAGGGTTAAAAAGAAAGATTCCTACTTTCATTGCTACCTGCTTGCTGGCTAGCCAGCTAGCCAGCCCTGTGGGCCTTGCTGCTGCTGCAGCCAAAAAACAAAAGGTGGTGCTGCTGCTGCTTCTGCTGCTTCTGCTTCTGCTTGTGTCTGGCCGCTGTTGGAGCGTCCAGGCACAGGACTTCTGCTGCTGCTGACTAAATGGCCTCCTTAATTGGATCATTTGAGTAGCCAGCACACCTGTGCAGGTAGGGCATGACATGATAGGCAGCTGCCTTGATAGCGGGTGGGTGCTGAATGTTCCTAATTGACAAAATAAGATTAATGCTTATGAAGAAATATAAAATCTCATCCCTTCCCCAATATCGCGCCACACCCCTACCCCTTAATTCCCTGGTTGAACTTGATGGACATATGTCTTTTTTCGACCGTACTAACTATGTAACTATGTAACATAACATGGGGGGGGGTCTCCTGGCTGTTCACACAGGTGTGTCATTGCTGTACATTGACCATGCATTGCTTCTGTGGTATTGCAAAGGCAAAGACAAATGCTTCCAGCCATCCATTGCACTAATGGATTGGTCATCAGCTGGCTGTCTATGTCCCGCATCAATATAGACCAAAGTACAGAGGGTTAGGCTATGCTATTGTGCACCTACCTGATGCATCAGAAGGTGCGAGGCCCTTGCTAAATTCTGTGCACAGACTTTGAGATCTATACTTTAGACTGTATCTAAACCTGCTCCAACATGGACTGACATTCTGGCCTACTTTCAGCCGATGCGACTTGTCTGTCGCTGAACAGTCGCTTTTTATGTATTCAGCACCTATGTATAATGTTGTAAAAATGCTCTAGAAGCTAAAGTCGCAGAAATGTCACACATATTTGGCCTGCAACTTTCTGTGCGACAAATTCAGACAGGAAAAATCAGTATAAATCCTTAGAAAATTATCCCCCAGTGTCTCCATCTGCTGGCGGTATTGAATAAGCATTGCTGCACTGATGGGGTATGCATTAGACGAAAAAAAAGAAGAAAAAGAAGAATAATACGCCCAGAAAAGAGGCGAAAAGGAGAAAAACGTAAAAAAACGTGAAAAAAAAGTAAGAGGAAGAGAAGGGAAAAAAAGGTGGAAATGGGTTTAAAAGTGATTTCGGCGGAGAAATATATATATATATATATATATATATATATATATATATATATACGCGCACACACACACACATATATATAAACGTATTCTCCGTTGAGATATTGCAGCCGCTGCTGTGTCCAGGCCCAGGAGCCTTAGCACTGTGCTGTGATGTCACTCAATACCACTGACATCACTAGGTGTAAACAACATCTCTCCTTTGCTGTGTATGTGACTATGGAGCTGTTTGGTGATGTCGTCTATTATGGCCTTCATAGAAGCAACAGGAGATTGTTGCATCCATCTAGAACCCTCAGAACTACAGTGCTATGATGTCACTCACTTCCACAGGCCTTGCAGAGTGTAAACAACAACAACCCAGCTTTGTTGTGTATGTAACCATAGGGATTTGTGATGTCACCTAGAACCTTCACAGCAGCGACAGCTTTATGAGGAGCATCAGCACTGCTCTGCCTGAGCAGAACCATCACCGCCATAGGTTGTCAAATAACCCGGGTTTAACCCACACAGGTAAGTCCAATGGGGTGCAGGCATGTCCTCTATGCTTACAGCTTCCCGTGGGTGTTGGTTTGATACCGTTTGGGGACAGCCAAGGAGGCATCTGCAGGCAACAAAGGTAGGTGTGTGCTTGTGTGTGTGTTTCCTATGCAGATCCTAAGCCCAGTGTCACATGCAAGTAGAAGGAGTAAGAAGGGTTCCTGGCAAATCCGGGTTATGGATTGCATTTAAAAAGGCCCCGTGGGAGTGCAATGGGCCCCTGTCTTGCTGCTTAGCAATAATGGTATGGGTTTAGGTTCTGCTGTGTGTACTGGTGGTTGACTGCCCCCCAGCCCAGAGTGTGCATGGAAAATTGTCTGGCAGCCTCCCTGACAGCAAGCAGTGATAGTGCCCATGAAGGGCACCTTGTTGGGCCCGCCCCTTTCACGGTTATCGCTTCTCGGCCTTTTGGCTAAGATCAAGTGTAGTATCTGTTCTTATCAGTTTAATATCTGATACGTCCCCTATCTGGGGACCATATATTAAATGGATTTTTGAGAACGGGGGCCGATTTCGAAGCTTGCTTCCGTCGCCCTATGCATTGACCCGATATGGCAGTATCTTCGGGTACAGTGCACCACCCCCTTACAGGGTTAAAAAGAAAGATTCCTACTTTCATTGCTACCTGCTTGCTGGCTAGCCAGCTAGCCAGCTAGCCAGCCCTGTGGGCCTTGCTGCTGCTGCAGCCAAAAAACAAAAGGTGGTGCTGCTGCTGCTTCTGCTGCTTCTGCTTCTGCTTGTGTCTGGCCGCTGTTGGAGCGTCCAGGCACAGGACTTCTGCTGCTGCTGACTAAATGGCCTCCTTAATTGGATCATTTGAGTAGCCAGCACACCTGTGCAGGTAGGGCATGACATGATAGGCAGCTGCCTTGATAGCGGGTGGGTGCTGAATGTTCCTAATTGACAAAATAAGATTAATGCTTATGAAGAAATATAAAATCTCATCCCTTCCCCAATATCGCGCCACACCCCTACCCCTTAATTCCCTGGTTGAACTTGATGGACATATGTCTTTTTTCGACCGTACTAACTATGTAACTATGTAACATAACATGGGGGGGGGGGGTCTCCTGGCTGTTCACACAGGTGTGTCATTGCTGTACATTGACCATGCATTGCTTCTGTGGTATTGCAAAGGCAAAGACAAATGCTTCCAGCCATCCATTGCACTAATGGATTGGTCATCAGCTGGCTGTCTATGTCCCGCATCAATATAGACCAAAGTACAGAGGGTTAGGCTATGCTATTGTGCACCTACCTGATGCATCAGAAGGTGCGAGGCCCTTGCTAAATTCTGTGCACAGACTTTGAGATCTATACTTTAGACTGTATCTAAACCTGCTCCAACATGGACTGACATTCTGGCCTACTTTCAGCCGATGCGACTTGTCTGTCGCTGAACAGTCGCTTTTTATGTATTCAGCACCTATGTATAATGTTGTAAAAATGCTCTAGAAGCTAAAGTCGCAGAAATGTCACACATATTTGGCCTGCAACTTTCTGTGCGACAAATTCAGACAGGAAAAATCAGTATAAATCCTTAGAAAATTATCCCCCAGTGTCTCCATCTGCTGGCGGTATTGAATAAGCATTGCTGCACTGATGGGGTATGCATTAGACGAAAAAAAAGAAGAAAAAGAAGAATAATACGCCCAGAAAAGAGGCGAAAAGGAGAAAAACGTTAAAAAACGTGAAAAAAAAGTAAGAGGAAGAGAAGGGAAAAAAAGGTGGAAATGGGTTTAAAAGTGATTTCGGCGGAGAAATATATATATATATATATATATATATATATATATATATATATATATACGCGCACACACACACATATATATATATAAACGTATTCTCAGTTGAGATATTGCAGCCGCTGCTGTGTCCAGGCCCAGGAGCCTTAGCACTGTGCTGTGATGTCACTCAATACCACTGACATCACTAGGTGTAAACAACATCTCTCCTTTGCTGTGTATGTGACTATGGAGCTGTTTGGTGATGTCGTCTATTATGGCCTTCATAGAAGCAACAGGAGATTGTTGCATCCATCTAGAACCCTCAGAACTACAGTGCTATGATGTCACTCACTTCCACAGGCCTTGCAGAGTGTAAACAACAACAACCCAGCTTTGTTGTGTATGTAACCATAGGGATTTGTGATGTCACCTAGAACTTTCACAGCAGCGACAGCTTTATGAGGAGCATCAGCACTGCTCTGCCTGAGCAGAACCATCACCGCCATAGGTTGTCAAATAACCCGGGTTTAACCCACACAGGTAAGTCCAATGGGGTGCAGGCATGTCCTCTATGCTTACAGCTTCCCGTGGGTGTTGGTTTGATACCGTTTGGGGACAGCCAAGGAGGCATCTGCAGGCAACAAAGGTAGGTGTGTGCTTGTGTGTGTGTTTCCTATGCAGATCCTAAGCCCAGTGTCACATGCAAGTAGGAGGAGTAAGAAGGGTTCCTGGCAAATCCGGGTTATGGATTGCATTTAAAAAGGCCCCGTGGGAGTGCAATGGGCCCCTGTCTTGCTGCTTAGCAATAATGGTATGGGTTTAGGTTCTGCTGTGTGTACTGGTGGTTGACTGCCCCCCAGCCCAGAGTGTGCATGGAAAATTGTCTGGCAGCCTCCCTGACAGCAAGCAGTGATAGTGCCCATGAAGGGCACCTTGTTGGGCCCGCCCCTTTCACGGTTATCGCTTCTCGGCCTTTTGGCTAAGATCTTGTATCTTGTCAAGGGGCTCTGAGTTCGTCGAACCTTCGGCCTTGAGGCATCGGCGGTTTTTTAGCCGTCTTAAGCCTCATGCTGCTATAGGAGGAGGACTTACAAAGAACGGGAAGGCGATCCCCCATGGCGACCCTTAGGTTTGCTGCGCATACTGAAACTCGGATTAAGAACACCTTCCGTATTGAAGTGGATGAGGAGAAAAAGGAGAAGATGACTTTGGAATTTTTTGTCAAGAGAATTATGCTGGATTTATTGCACATTCAGAGAGAAGATGTGTTTTGCCTAAAAGACCCAGGTAAAGGACTTTTCATTCTTACCTTGACTTCCGCATCTGCATGTGACCATATGTTTGAGAAAGTTCGGGAGCTTGCCAATGAGGAGGATATGAAAGGACTTGTTTTCATTGCTCTATATTCTAATGGCGATGTTCCACTGGTGGTTACTATGCACGATCCATACGTGGATATAAGAGACATTGTCTTATTTTTAAACCAATATTGTGCGGAAGTCAAATACTCTCATAAAATAATGAATGCAATGGACTTTTGGACTGGAAAGCATAAGTTTGCTGTTAAGTTCAGAGAAGATGTGAGAGGAATTGGAGGTCTGTGTCGCCCACCTGCAAATTTTTTAATTGGGCGTAAACGTGGCTATTTATTCTACCCTGGGATGCCGTATTATTGCAGGAAATGCCATGAATATGGTCATACACAAGAATCTTGCAAAGAGGAAGTGGTTATTTGCAAAAGATGTGGCCAAAAAGGCCACACCACTTTGGACTGTCAAAATGAGATTCTGTGTAATGTGTGTAAGCAGAAAGGACACGCTTTTAAGGATTGTCCTCAACGCTCCTGGGCCAATATTGTGGCTACGTCGGCTGGTCCCTCGATGAGGAAGAGCTCCATGGATGCTGTGCCTGTGCCTAAGACCCACACCCTGAAAGTGATGCCTGAGTCTTCTGCTACCGGAATTCCTGTGATACCTGCTGTGGCTCATGTCTCCAAAAGCATTGTGTCCCCGGGGAAGGTCGTGGGACCTGAGACAGAAGTGAGGGGTTCTCCTCTCATGGAAGTTGAGGGTCCTGGACCGCCCAGAAGGGATACAGAGGAGATGGATGTAGAAGAACGGCGAAAGAGGAAAAGCAGAGACCGGAAAGAGGAAAAGGGCCTTAACATCAAAAGGAGTGGTCGAGTTAGTGCGGACGAGGGGAACGTGGAGATTGTCTGCCAAAAGGTTATAACAGCATCCGACCCTGTTAATATTGAGGAATTTGTGTCACCACCTACAGATTGGGGTTCTTTGTCTGAGGATAATGAATGACCCAGGAGCTACCAAGTGTTAATATCTCCTCCTTCAATGTGAGGAGTTTGAAGAGCCCAGAGAGGAGGGCTGCTTTATTTTCTTTCTTGTCTTCTTTGCCTACAGACATTTTATTTTTACAGGAATGTGCCATTGATTATGATATCAATTATTCATCTTTGAGATCTGAATGGACTCTTGGCCCGTCTGTGTGGTCAGGGGATAATGAGAGGAAAGTGACTGGTGTTTGCATACTGTTCAAGAGCAGTGAGTATAAAGTTACCTCCTTCACAGACATTGTACCCGGTAGAGCCCTGCTCGTTCATATTATTTATAATGACATGAATATGAGACTTTTAAATGTATATGCCTCTCCAGATAAGGATGAAAGATCTGATTTATTAGAGAAAATTCAGTTTTATTTACCGGGTTCATCCCCGCTTATCATCGCTGGTGATTTTAATTGTATAATGGCAGGAGAGGAGCGGGCTGGAGGATCTGAACAAAGGAAAGATAAGACTGAAAAACAACTAAAGGATTTTATAGTTGATTTTAATTTAAAAGATTTGTGGAGAACCTCTTTCCCTAATGACCCTGGGTATACCTGGGGGAATAGCCTTTATATGTCAAGGATTGATTATATTTTTGCTTCTGGATTTGCATTTTATGGGAATATGCAATTGACTTCTACCTTTTTTTCAGATCATAAGATTTTATCTGCTACATGTAAGTTTGATGGGGTTTGCAGAGCCAAAGGAGTCTGGCGTCTGAATATCTCTTTGCTTGAAGATGAAGAAATTAAATGTAATTTTATCTATCTTTTTAAAAAATTGCAGAACTCAAGGACTAATTTTAATTCTCTTTTAGCATGGTGGGAATTCTGCAAGGTAAAATTTAAAGAGTATTTTATTAAGATGGGTGTTAAAAAAACAAAAGAGAAATTGAAATGGTATAGAGATCTTAACACAAAACTACAAACCTATTATCAACTCAAAGAGCTGGGTGTATATGTAGACGATCTGATTTTAAGTGTTAAAAGTGATATTCAGAAGGCTATAACTAACAAAGGGAAAGAAATAATTTTTAACTCCAAAGTTGAATGTAAAGAGAAGGATGAAAAGTGTACAAGATTCTTTTTTAAAAAGGTAATGGAAACAAAAAAGTTAATGATTAACATTGAGGATGAAACTACTAATGTAGGAATGTTATCCAAAGCTAAATCCTTTTATCAAGATCTGTTTAATGAGAAACCCATTGATATATCTGCTGCTAATTTTCTCCTAAGCACTTTAGATTGTGGTTTAAGTAAGGAGGACCAAGATGCACTTTGCACAGAAGTAAGATGCCAAGAATTAGAAATTGCTGCTAAAAGTTTATCCACAGGTAAAACACCAGGTTCTGATGGACTTCCTGTAGAGTTTTATAAAACCTTTTGGGACATTTTTAAAGATGATTTGCTTAATATTTTTAAGGAGGCTTTTAATTCTGATGTTCTACCTTTATCTTGGAGGAGTGGTATAGTGTCTCTGATCCCCAAAAAGGGGGATAGGAACAGCTTAGAAAATTGGAGACCAATTACGCTTCTTAATGTTGATTATAAGATTATGTCAAAAATTTTTGTTAACAGAATGAAGCCGTTTTTGTACAAGGTCATCCATGTGGATCAGGTATGTGGTGTCCCAGGAAGGAGTGTAGCTGAACCTTTAAATGCTATTAGGGACGTCATATGGTATCAGCAAGAGCGGAATCAAAATCTAGCCATTCTATCTCTAGATTTTCATAAAGCGTTCGATAGAGTATCACATTGTTTTTTATGGATGGTTTTACAACGCATGGGTTTTCCTAACATATTTATTAAGCAAATTGCTCTCTTATATAAAGGTTCTTTTAGCAGGATTTTAATAAATGGTTTCCTTACAGATTTTATTAATTTATCATCAGGGGTAAAGCAAGGCTGCCCTCTGTCTCCTATACTGTTTATATGTGCAATAGAACCTCTGTTAAACTTAATAAGGAATGATAAAATAATAAAAGGAGTGCCAGTTCCTGGAGGTAATAATGCCACCCTTAAAGTGTGTGGCTATATGGATGATATTAATGTTTTTTGTGAAAGTGCCTTCTCTTTACAAAGAGTTGTTGATGTTACTGATTTCTTTTGTAAAGCTTCTGCTTTTAAACTTAATTTATCTAAATGTGACTGTTTTTATATAGGTAAATGGGAAAACGTGCAAATACCAAACCTAAAATTACAGTCAGAAAAAATAAAAATCCTTGGAGTCATCTTTGATAAAAATAACAATGGTGAGGAAAGTTGGCTAATGGTAAAAGAAAAGGTAAAGAAAAAGGTAGACTTTTGGTCCCTTAGGAAATTATCCTTAGAAGGTAAAATTTTGGTGATTAAGGCTATGCTAATACCCATTATGCTCTATTTAAATATGATTTATCCTCCTAATGAACTTATGTCTAGGCAACTTCAGAGGATTCTCTTTGAGTTTCTATGGAGTTCTAAAGCAGAAAAATTAAAAAGAGATACTATGTATAAGTCACAAAAAAATGGAGGAAAACAGGTTCCCTGTATTAGAAAATTTTTATACTTAAGGTTTTTTAGTTGGTGTTTTAGGGGACTTTTTATGAAAAGTGTATGGTCCTGTTTTTTAAAGTACTCTGCGGGACATATTTTTAGAAAAAGAGAATGGGTGTTTTTATCATTATCTTCTCCTGTACTTTTAACTCCGCCTAAACATTATGCCATCTTAGAAAAAATTATACGTATGTATAACCTTAAAGACTTTGACTTGTTAACCTTGAGGGATGCTCGCAAGATAGAAGTACAGTTAAATTTGCAAGAAGAAATATGTATGGTCTCTAATTTTTCTTATAATAGGTGTGTACAAATATGGAAAAAGGTAAACGAGCCATATCTTTTTAATGAGCACAAGGATTTAGCATGGATGATTATCCATGAGTGTCTTCCGGTAAGATTTTTCCAATATAGAAGAGGTCTAAATGCTGTATGTGTCTGTCCCCGGGAAAATTGCAATATAGATGAAACTGTTTTGCACCTTTTCTGGAATTGTTATTTTGCACAAAAGGTTTTTAGACTAATTGGTTCTTTATTGAAATTCCTAACAGGTCTAAAAGTTTTAAATCATGAAGTTGTTTTATATGGCAAAAGTGATGGAGTTACGAAAGAAAAAGAGAGAATTTTGTGGATTTTTATCAACTGTACAAAAAATGTATTATGGAAAGTTCGTAATATCCTTGTCTTCAAAAGAGATTTTATTTGTGAAAAAGAATGTTTGAAGATGATATACAGTGAAGTTTACTTGTACTATTTAATTGATAAAAAGAGATATGGGCAGAAAAAAGCATTAGCTATGTGGAATTTACATTTATGGAAAACAGTATTTGATGTATTGTAAACATTTTTTGTGATGTATTTAAGTTTTTGAGTTTTTTCAATAAAAATGTAAAAAAAAAAATCTGTTCTTATCAGTTTAATATCTGATACGTCCCCTATCTGGGGACCATATATTAAATGGATTTTTGAGAACGGGGGCCGATTTCGAAGCTTGCTTCCGTCGCCCTATGCATTGACCCGATATGGCAGTATCTTCGGGTACAGTGCACCACCCCCTTACAGGGTTAAAAAGAAAGATTCCTACTTTCATTGCTACCTGCTTGCTGGCTAGCCAGCTAGCCAGCTAGCCAGCCCTGTGGGCCTTGCTGCTGCTGCAGCCAAAAAACAAAAGGTGGTGCTGCTGCTGCTTCTGCTGCTTCTGCTTCTGCTTGTGTCTGGCCGCTGTTGGAGCGTCCAGGCACAGGACTTCTGCTGCTGCTGACTAAATGGCCTCCTTAATTGGATCATTTGAGTAGCCAGCACACCTGTGCAGGTAGGGCATGACATGATAGGCAGCTGCCTTGATAGCGGGTGGGTGCTGAATGTTCCTAATTGACAAAATAAGATTAATGCTTATGAAGAAATATAAAATCTCATCCCTTCCCCAATATCGCGCCACACCCCTACCCCTTAATTCCCTGGTTGAACTTGATGGACATATGTCTTTTTTCGACCGTACTAACTATGTAACTATGTAACATAACATGGGGGGGGGGGGGGGTCTCCTGGCTGTTCACACAGGTGTGTCATTGCTGTACATTGACCATGCATTGCTTCTGTGGTATTGCAAAGGCAAAGACAAATGCTTCCAGCCATCCATTGCACTAATGGATTGGTCATCAGCTGGCTGTCTATGTCCCGCATCAATATAGACCAAAGTACAGAGGGTTAGGCTATGCTATTGTGCACCTACCTGATGCATCAGAAGGTGCGAGGCCCTTGCTAAATTCTGTGCACAGACTTTGAGATCTATACTTTAGACTGTATCTAAACCTGCTCCAACATGGACTGACATTCTGGCCTACTTTCAGCCGATGCGACTTGTCTGTCGCTGAACAGTCGCTTTTTATGTATTCAGCACCTATGTATAATGTTGTAAAAATGCTCTAGAAGCTAAAGTCGCAGAAATGTCACACATATTTGGCCTGCAACTTTCTGTGCGACAAATTCAGACAGGAAAAATCAGTATAAATCCTTAGAAAATTATCCCCCAGTGTCTCCATCTGCTGGCGGTATTGAATAAGCATTGCTGCACTGATGGGGTATGCATTAGACGAAAAAAAAGAAGAAAAAGAAGAATAATACGCCCAGAAAAGAGGCGAAAAGGAGAAAAACGTAAAAAAACGTGAAAAAAAAGTAAGAGGAAGAGAAGGGAAAAAAAGGTGGAAATGGGTTTAAAAGTGATTTCGGCGGAGAAATATATATATATATATATATATATATATATATATATATACGCGCACACACACACACATATATAAACGTATTCTCCGTTGAGATATTGCAGCCGCTGCTGTGTCCAGGCCCAGGAGCCTTAGCACTGTGCTGTGATGTCACTCAATACCACTGACATCACTAGGTGTAAACAACATCTCTCCTTTGCTGTGTATGTGACTATGGAGCTGTTTGGTGATGTCGTCTATTATGGCCTTCATAGAAGCAACAGGAGATTGTTGCATCCATCTAGAACCCTCAGAACTACAGTGCTATGATGTCACTCACTTCCACAGGCCTTGCAGAGTGTAAACAACAACAACCCAGCTTTGTTGTGTATGTAACCATAGGGATTTGTGATGTCACCTAGAACCTTCACAGCAGCGACAGCTTTATGAGGAGCATCAGCACTGCTCTGCCTGAGCAGAACCATCACCGCCATAGGTTGTCAAATAACCCGGGTTTAACCCACACAGGTAAGTCCAATGGGGTGCAGGCATGTCCTCTATGCTTACAGCTTCCCGTGGGTGTTGGTTTGATACCGTTTGGGGACAGCCAAGGAGGCATCTGCAGGCAACAAAGGTAGGTGTGTGCTTGTGTGTGTGTTTCCTATGCAGATCCTAAGCCCAGTGTCACATGCAAGTAGGAGGAGTAAGAAGGGTTCCTGGCAAATCCGGGTTATGGATTGCATTTAAAAAGGCCCCGTGGGAGTGCAATGGGCCCCTGTCTTGCTGCTTAGCAATAATGGTATGGGTTTAGGTTCTGCTGTGTGTACTGGTGGTTGACTGCCCCCCAGCCCAGAGTGTGCATGGAAAATTGTCTGGCAGCCTCCCTGACAGCAAGCAGTGATAGTGCCCATGAAGGGCACCTTGTTGGGCCCGCCCCTTTCACGGTTATCGCTTCTCGGCCTTTTGGCTAAGATCAAGTGTAGTATCTGTTCTTATCAGTTTAATATCTGATACGTCCCCTATCTGGGGACCATATATTAAATGGATTTTTGAGAACGGGGGCCGATTTCGAAGCTTGCTTCCGTCGCCCTATGCATTGACCCGATATGGCAGTATCTTCGGGTACAGTGCACCACCCCCTTACAGGGTTAAAAAGAAAGATTCCTACTTTCATTGCTACCTGCTTGCTGGCTAGCCAGCTAGCCAGCCCTGTGGGCCTTGCTGCTGCTGCAGCCAAAAAACAAAAGGTGGTGCTGCTGCTGCTTCTGCTGCTTCTGCTTCTGCTTGTGTCTGGCCGCTGTTGGAGCGTCCAGGCACAGGACTTCTGCTGCTGCTGACTAAATGGCCTCCTTAATTGGATCATTTGAGTAGCCAGCACACCTGTGCAGGTAGGGCATGACATGATAGGCAGCTGCCTTGATAGCGGGTGGGTGCTGAATGTTCCTAATTGACAAAATAAGATTAATGCTTATGAAGAAATATAAAATCTCATCCCTTCCCCAATATCGCGCCACACCCCTACCCCTTAATTCCCTGGTTGAACTTGATGGACATATGTCTTTTTTCGACCGTACTAACTATGTAACTATGTAACATAACATGGGGGGGGGGGGTCTCCTGGCTGTTCACACAGGTGTGTCATTGCTGTACATTGACCATGCATTGCTTCTGTGGTATTGCAAAGGCAAAGACAAATGCTTCCAGCCATCCATTGCACTAATGGATTGGTCATCAGCTGGCTGTCTATGTCCCGCATCAATATAGACCAAAGTACAGAGGGTTAGGCTATGCTATTGTGCACCTACCTGATGCATCAGAAGGTGCGAGGCCCTTGCTAAATTCTGTGCACAGACTTTGAGATCTATACTTTAGACTGTATCTAAACCTGCTCCAACATGGACTGACATTCTGGCCTACTTTCAGCCGATGCGACTTGTCTGTCGCTGAACAGTCGCTTTTTATGTATTCAGCACCTATGTATAATGTTGTAAAAATGCTCTAGAAGCTAAAGTCGCAGAAATGTCACACATATTTGGCCTGCAACTTTCTGTGCGACAAATTCAGACAGGAAAAATCAGTATAAATCCTTAGAAAATTATCCCCCAGTGTCTCCATCTGCTGGCGGTATTGAATAAGCATTGCTGCACTGATGGGGTATGCATTAGACGAAAAAAAAGAAGAAAAAGAAGAATAATACGCCCAGAAAAGAGGCGAAAAGGAGAAAAACGTTAAAAAACGTGAAAAAAAAGTAAGAGGAAGAGAAGGGAAAAAAAGGTGGAAATGGGTTTAAAAGTGATTTCGGCGGAGAAATATATATATATATATATATATATATATATATATATATATATACGCGCACACACACACATATATATATATAAACGTATTCTCAGTTGAGATATTGCAGCCGCTGCTGTGTCCAGGCCCAGGAGCCTTAGCACTGTGCTGTGATGTCACTCAATACCACTGACATCACTAGGTGTAAACAACATCTCTCCTTTGCTGTGTATGTGACTATGGAGCTGTTTGGTGATGTCGTCTATTATGGCCTTCATAGAAGCAACAGGAGATTGTTGCATCCATCTAGAACCCTCAGAACTACAGTGCTATGATGTCACTCACTTCCACAGGCCTTGCAGAGTGTAAACAACAACAACCCAGCTTTGTTGTGTATGTAACCATAGGGATTTGTGATGTCACCTAGAACTTTCACAGCAGCGACAGCTTTATGAGGAGCATCAGCACTGCTCTGCCTGAGCAGAACCATCACCGCCATAGGTTGTCAAATAACCCGGGTTTAACCCACACAGGTAAGTCCAATGGGGTGCAGGCATGTCCTCTATGCTTACAGCTTCCCGTGGGTGTTGGTTTGATACCGTTTGGGGACAGCCAAGGAGGCATCTGCAGGCAACAAAGGTAGGTGTGTGCTTGTGTGTGTGTTTCCTATGCAGATCCTAAGCCCAGTGTCACATGCAAGTAGGAGGAGTAAGAAGGGTTCCTGGCAAATCCGGGTTATGGATTGCATTTAAAAAGGCCCCGTGGGAGTGCAATGGGCCCCTGTCTTGCTGCTTAGCAATAATGGTATGGGTTTAGGTTCTGCTGTGTGTACTGGTGGTTGACTGCCCCCCAGCCCAGAGTGTGCATGGAAAATTGTCTGGCAGCCTCCCTGACAGCAAGCAGTGATAGTGCCCATGAAGGGCACCTTGTTGGGCCCGCCCCTTTCACGGTTATCGCTTCTCGGCCTTTTGGCTAAGATCAAGTGTAGTATCTGTTCTTATCAGTTTAATATCTGATACGTCCCCTATCTGGGGACCATATATTAAATGGATTTTTGAGAACGGGGGCCGATTTCGAAGCTTGCTTCCGTCGCCCTATGCATTGACCCGATATGGCAGTATCTTCGGGTACAGTGCACCACCCCCTTACAGGGTTAAAAAGAAAGATTCCTACTTTCATTGCTACCTGCTTGCTGGCTAGCCAGCTAGCCAGCCCTGTGGGCCTTGCTGCTGCTGCAGCCAAAAAACAAAAGGTGGTGCTTCTGCTGCTTCTGCTTCTGCTTGTGTCTGGCCGCTGTTGGAGCGTCCAGGCACAGGACTTCTGCTGCTGCTGACTAAATGGCCTCCTTAATTGGATCATTTGAGTAGCCAGCACACCTGTGCAGGTAGGGCATGACATGATAGGCAGCTGCCTTGATAGCGGGTGGGTGCTGAATGTTCCTAATTGACAAAATAAGATTAATGCTTATGAAGAAATATAAAATCTCATCCCTTCCCCAATATCGCGCCACACCCCTACCCCTTAATTCCCTGGTTGAACTTGATGGACATATGTCTTTTTTCGACCGTACTAACTATGTAACTATGTAACATAACATGGGGGGGGGTCTCCTGGCTGTTCACACAGGTGTGTCATTGCTGTACATTGACCATGCATTGCTTCTGTGGTATTGCAAAGGCAAAGACAAATGCTTCCAGCCATCCATTGCACTAATGGATTGGTCATCAGCTGGCTGTCTATGTCCCGCATCAATATAGACCAAAGTACAGAGGGTTAGGCTATGCTATTGTGCACCTACCTGATGCATCAGAAGGTGCGAGGCCCTTGCTAAATTCTGTGCACAGACTTTGAGATCTATACTTTAGACTGTATCTAAACCTGCTCCAACATGGACTGACATTCTGGCCTACTTTCAGCCGATGCGACTTGTCTGTCGCTGAACAGTCGCTTTTTATGTATTCAGCACCTATGTATAATGTTGTAAAAATGCTCTAGAAGCTAAAGTCGCAGAAATGTCACACATATTTGGCCTGCAACTTTCTGTGCGACAAATTCAGACAGGAAAAATCAGTATAAATCCTTAGAAAATTATCCCCCAGTGTCTCCATCTGCTGGCGGTATTGAATAAGCATTGCTGCACTGATGGGGTATGCATTAGACGAAAAAAAAGAAGAAAAAGAAGAATAATACGCCCAGAAAAGAGGCGAAAAGGAGAAAAACGTAAAAAAACGTGAAAAAAAAGTAAGAGGAAGAGAAGGGAAAAAAAGGTGGAAATGGGTTTAAAAGTGATTTCGGCGGAGAAATATATATATATATATATATATATATATATATATATATATATATATATATATACGCGCACACACACACACATATATATAAACGTATTCTCCGTTGAGATATTGCAGCCGCTGCTGTGTCCAGGCCCAGGAGCCTTAGCACTGTGCTGTGATGTCACTCAATACCACTGACATCACTAGGTGTAAACAACATCTCTCCTTTGCTGTGTATGTGACTATGGAGCTGTTTGGTGATGTCGTCTATTATGGCCTTCATAGAAGCAACAGGAGATTGTTGCATCCATCTAGAACCCTCAGAACTACAGTGCTATGATGTCACTCACTTCCACAGGCCTTGCAGAGTGTAAACAACAACAACCCAGCTTTGTTGTGTATGTAACCATAGGGATTTGTGATGTCACCTAGAACCTTCACAGCAGCGACAGCTTTATGAGGAGCATCAGCACTGCTCTGCCTGAGCAGAACCATCACCGCCATAGGTTGTCAAATAACCCGGGTTTAACCCACACAGGTAAGTCCAATGGGGTGCAGGCATGTCCTCTATGCTTACAGCTTCCCGTGGGTGTTGGTTTGATACCGTTTGGGGACAGCCAAGGAGGCATCTGCAGGCAACAAAGGTAGGTGTGTGCTTGTGTGTGTGTTTCCTATGCAGATCCTAAGCCCAGTGTCACATGCAAGTAGGAGGAGTAAGAAGGGTTCCTGGCAAATCCGGGTTATGGATTGCATTTAAAAAGGCCCCGTGGGAGTGCAATGGGCCCCTGTCTTGCTGCTTAGCAATAATGGTATGGGTTTAGGTTCTGCTGTGTGTACTGGTGGTTGACTGCCCCCCAGCCCAGAGTGTGCATGGAAAATTGTCTGGCAGCCTCCCTGACAGCAAGCAGTGATAGTGCCCATGAAGGGCACCTTGTTGGGCCCGCCCCTTTCACGGTTATCGCTTCTCGGCCTTTTGGCTAAGATCAAGTGTAGTATCTGTTCTTATCAGTTTAATATCTGATACGTCCCCTATCTGGGGACCATATATTAAATGGATTTTTGAGAACGGGGGCCGATTTCGAAGCTTGCTTCCGTCGCCCTATGCATTGACCCGATATGGCAGTATCTTCGGGTACAGTGCACCACCCCCTTACAGGGTTAAAAAGAAAGATTCCTACTTTCATTGCTACCTGCTTGCTGGCTAGCCAGCTAGCCAGCCCTGTGGGCCTTGCTGCTGCTGCAGCCAAAAAACAAAAGGTGGTGCTGCTGCTGCTTCTGCTGCTTCTGCTTCTGCTTGTGTCTGGCCGCTGTTGGAGCGTCCAGGCACAGGACTTCTGCTGCTGCTGACTAAATGGCCTCCTTAATTGGATCATTTGAGTAGCCAGCACACCTGTGCAGGTAGGGCATGACATGATAGGCAGCTGCCTTGATAGCGGGTGGGTGCTGAATGTTCCTAATTGACAAAATAAGATTAATGCTTATGAAGAAATATAAAATCTCATCCCTTCCCCAATATCGCGCCACACCCCTACCCCTTAATTCCCTGGTTGAACTTGATGGACATATGTCTTTTTTCGACCGTACTAACTATGTAACTATGTAACATAACATGGGGGGGGGGGGGGGGTCTCCTGGCTGTTCACACAGGTGTGTCATTGCTGTACATTGACCATGCATTGCTTCTGTGGTATTGCAAAGGCAAAGACAAATGCTTCCAGCCATCCATTGCACTAATGGATTGGTCATCAGCTGGCTGTCTATGTCCCGCATCAATATAGACCAAAGTACAGAGGGTTAGGCTATGCTATTGTGCACCTACCTGATGCATCAGAAGGTGCGAGGCCCTTGCTAAATTCTGTGCACAGACTTTGAGATCTATACTTTAGACTGTATCTAAACCTGCTCCAACATGGACTGACATTCTGGCCTACTTTCAGCCGATGCGACTTGTCTGTCGCTGAACAGTCGCTTTTTATGTATTCAGCACCTATGTATAATGTTGTAAAAATGCTCTAGAAGCTAAAGTCGCAGAAATGTCACACATATTTGGCCTGCAACTTTCTGTGCGACAAATTCAGACAGGAAAAATCAGTATAAATCCTTAGAAAATTATCCCCCAGTGTCTCCATCTGCTGGCGGTATTGAATAAGCATTGCTGCACTGATGGGGTATGCATTAGACGAAAAAAAAGAAGAAAAAGAAGAATAATACGCCCAGAAAAGAGGCGAAAAGGAGAAAAACGTAAAAAAACGTGAAAAAAAAGTAAGAGGAAGAGAAGGGAAAAAAAGGTGGAAATGGGTTTAAAAGTGATTTCGGCGGAGAAATATATATATATATATATATATATATATATATATATATATATATACGCGCACACACACACATATATATAAACGTATTCTCCGTTGAGATATTGCAGCCGCTGCTGTGTCCAGGCCCAGGAGCCTTAGCACTGTGCTGTGATGTCACTCAATACCACTGACATCACTAGGTGTAAACAACATCTCTCCTTTGCTGTGTATGTGACTATGGAGCTGTTTGGTGATGTCGTCTATTATGGCCTTCATAGAAGCAACAGGAGATTGTTGCATCCATCTAGAACCCTCAGAACTACAGTGCTATGATGTCACTCACTTCCACAGGCCTTGCAGAGTGTAAACAACAACAACCCAGCTTTGTTGTGTATGTAACCATAGGGATTTGTGATGTCACCTAGAACCTTCACAGCAGCGACAGCTTTATGAGGAGCATCAGCACTGCTCTGCCTGAGCAGAACCATCACCGCCATAGGTTGTCAAATAACCCGGGTTTAACCCACACAGGTAAGTCCAATGGGGTGCAGGCATGTCCTCTATGCTTACAGCTTCCCGTGGGTGTTGGTTTGATACCGTTTGGGGACAGCCAAGGAGGCATCTGCAGGCAACAAAGGTAGGTGTGTGCTTGTGTGTGTGTTTCCTATGCAGATCCTAAGCCCAGTGTCACATGCAAGTAGGAGGAGTAAGAAGGGTTCCTGGCAAATCCGGGTTATGGATTGCATTTAAAAAGGCCCCGTGGGAGTGCAATGGGCCCCTGTCTTGCTGCTTAGCAATAATGGTATGGGTTTAGGTTCTGCTGTGTGTACTGGTGGTTGACTGCCCCCCAGCCCAGAGTGTGCATGGAAAATTGTCTGGCAGCCTCCCTGACAGCAAGCAGTGATAGTGCCCATGAAGGGCACCTTGTTGGGCCCGCCCCTTTCACGGTTATCGCTTCTCGGCCTTTTGGCTAAGATCAAGTGTAGTATCTGTTCTTATCAGTTTAATATCTGATACGTCCCCTATCTGGGGACCATATATTAAATGGATTTTTGAGAACGGGGGCCGATTTCGAAGCTTGCTTCCGTCGCCCTATGCATTGACCCGATATGGCAGTATCTTCGGGTACAGTGCACCACCCCCTTACAGGGTTAAAAAGAAAGATTCCTACTTTCATTGCTACCTGCTTGCTGGCTAGCCAGCTAGCCAGCCCTGTGGGCCTTGCTGCTGCTGCAGCCAAAAAACAAAAGGTGGTGCTGCTGCTGCTTCTGCTGCTTCTGCTTCTGCTTGTGTCTGGCCGCTGTTGGAGCGTCCAGGCACAGGACTTCTGCTGCTGCTGACTAAATGGCCTCCTTAATTGGATCATTTGAGTAGCCAGCACACCTGTGCAGGTAGGGCATGACATGATAGGCAGCTGCCTTGATAGCGGGTGGGTGCTGAATGTTCCTAATTGACAAAATAAGATTAATGCTTATGAAGAAATATAAAATCTCATCCCTTCCCCAATATCGCGCCACACCCCTACCCCTTAATTCCCTGGTTGAACTTGATGGACATATGTCTTTTTTCGACCGTACTAACTATGTAACTATGTAACATAACATGGGGGGGGGAGGGGGGGGGGTCTCCTGGCTGTTCACACAGGTGTGTCATTGCTGTACATTGACCATGCATTGCTTCTGTGGTATTGCAAAGGCAAAGACAAATGCTTCCAGCCATCCATTGCACTAATGGATTGGTCATCAGCTGGCTGTCTATGTCCCGCATCAATATAGACCAAAGTACAGAGGGTTAGGCTATGCTATTGTGCACCTACCTGATGCATCAGAAGGTGCGAGGCCCTTGCTAAATTCTGTGCACAGACTTTGAGATCTATACTTTAGACTGTATCTAAACCTGCTCCAACATGGACTGACATTCTGGCCTACTTTCAGCCGATGCGACTTGTCTGTCGCTGAACAGTCGCTTTTTATGTATTCAGCACCTATGTATAATGTTGTAAAAATGCTCTAGAAGCTAAAGTCGCAGAAATGTCACACATATTTGGCCTGCAACTTTCTGTGCGACAAATTCAGACAGGAAAAATCAGTATAAATCCTTAGAAAATTATCCCCCAGTGTCTCCATCTGCTGGCGGTATTGAATAAGCATTGCTGCACTGATGGGGTATGCATTAGACGAAAAAAAAGAAGAAAAAGAAGAATAATACGCCCAGAAAAGAGGCGAAAAGGAGAAAAACGTAAAAAAACGTGAAAAAAAAGTAAGAGGAAGAGAAGGGAAAAAAAGGTGGAAATGGGTTTAAAAGTGATTTCGGCGGAGAAATATATATATATATATATATATATATATATATATATATATATATACGCGCACACACACACATATATATAAACGTATTCTCCGTTGAGATATTGCAGCCGCTGCTGTGTCCAGGCCCAGGAGCCTTAGCACTGTGCTGTGATGTCACTCAATACCACTGACATCACTAGGTGTAAACAACATCTCTCCTTTGCTGTGTATGTGACTATGGAGCTGTTTGGTGATGTCGTCTATTATGGCCTTCATAGAAGCAACAGGAGATTGTTGCATCCATCTAGAACCCTCAGAACTACAGTGCTATGATGTCACTCACTTCCACAGGCCTTGCAGAGTGTAAACAACAACAACCCAGCTTTGTTGTGTATGTAACCATAGGGATTTGTGATATCACCTAGAACCTTCACAGCAGCGACAGCTTTATGAGGAGCATCAGCACTGCTCTGCCTGAGCAGAACCATCACCGCCATAGGTTGTCAAATAACCCGGGTTTAACCCACACAGGTAAGTCCAATGGGGTGCAGGCATGTCCTCTATGCTTACAGCTTCCCGTGGGTGTTGGTTTGATACCGTTTGGGGACAGCCGAGGAGGCATCTGCAGGCAACAAAGGTAGGTGTGTGCTTGTGTGTGTGTTTCCTATGCAGATCCTAAGCCCAGTGTCACATGCAAGTAGGAGGAGTAAGAAGGGTTCCTGGCAAATCCGGGTTATGGATTGCATTTAAAAAGGCCCCGTGGGAGTGCAATGGGCCCCTGTCTTGCTGCTTAGCAATAATGGTATGGGTTTAGGTTCTGCTGTGTGTACTGGTGGTTGACTGCCCCCCAGCCCAGAGTGTGCATGGAAAATTGTCTGGCAGCCTCCCTGACAGCAAGCAGTGATAGTGCCCATGAAGGGCACCTTGTTGGGCCCGCCCCTTTCACGGTTATCGCTTCTCGGCCTTTTGGCTAAGATCAAGTGTAGTATCTGTTCTTATCAGTTTAATATCTGATACGTCCCCTTTCTGGGGACCATATATTAAATGGATTTTTGAGAACGGGGGCTGATTTCGAAGCTTGCTTCCGTCGCCCTATGCATTGACCCGATATGGCAGTATCTTCGGGTACAGTGCACCACCCCCTTACAGGGTTAAAAAGAAAGATTCCTACTTTCATTGCTACCTGCTTGCTGGCTAGCCAGCTAGCCAGCCCTGTGGGCCTTGCTGCTGCTGCAGCCAAAAAACAAAAGGTGGTGCTGCTGCTGCTTCTGCTGCTTCTGCTTCTGCTTGTGTCTGGCCGCTGTTGGAGCGTCCAGGCACAGGACTTCTGCTGCTGCTGACTAAATGGCCTCCTTAATTGGATCATTTGAGTAGCCAGCACACCTGTGCAGGTAGGGCATGACATGATAGGCAGCTGCCTTGATAGCGGGTGGGTGCTGAATGTTCCTAATTGACAAAATAAGATTAATGCTTATGAAGAAATATAAAATCTCATCCCTTCCCCAATATCGCGCCACACCCCTACCCCTTAATTCCCTGGTTGAACTTGATGGACATATGTCTTTTTTCGACCGTACTAACTATGTAACTATGTAACATAACATGGGGGGGGGGGGTCTCCTGGCTGTTCACACAGGTGTGTCATTGCTGTACATTGACCATGCATTGCTTCTGTGGTATTGCAAAGGCAAAGACAAATGCTTCCAGCCATCCATTGCACTAATGGATTGGTCATCAGCTGGCTGTCTATGTCCCGCATCAATATAGACCAAAGTACAGAGGGTTAGGCTATGCTATTGTGCACCTACCTGATGCATCAGAAGGTGCGAGGCCCTTGCTAAATTCTGTGCACAGACTTTGAGATCTATACTTTAGACTGTATCTAAACCTGCTCCAACATGGACTGACATTCTGGCCTACTTTCAGCCGATGCGACTTGTCTGTCGCTGAACAGTCGCTTTTTATGTATTCAGCACCTATGTATAATGTTGTAAAAATGCTCTAGAAGCTAAAGTCGCAGAAATGTCACACATATTTGGCCTGCAACTTTCTGTGCGACAAATTCAGACAGGAAAAATCAGTATAAATCCTTAGAAAATTATCCCCCAGTGTCTCCATCTGCTGGCGGTATTGAATAAGCATTGCTGCACTGATGGGGTATGCATTAGACGAAAAAAAAGAAGAAAAAGAAGAATAATACGCCCAGAAAAGAGGCGAAAAGGAGAAAAACGTAAAAAAACGTGAAAAAAAAGTAAGAGGAAGAGAAGGGAAAAAAAGGTGGAAATGGGTTTAAAAGTGATTTCGGCGGAGAAATATATATATATATATATATATATATATATATATATATATATATGCGCACACACACACATATATATAAACGTATTCTCCGTTGAGATATTGCAGCCGCTGCTGTGTCCAGGCCCAGGAGCCTTAGCACTGTGCTGTGATGTCACTCAATACCACTGACATCACTAGGTGTAAACAACATCTCTCCTTTGCTGTGTATGTGACTATGGAGCTGTTTGGTGATGTCGTCTATTATGGCCTTCATAGAAGCAACAGGAGATTGTTGCATCCATCTAGAACCCTCAGAACTACAGTGCTATGATGTCACTCACTTCCACAGGCCTTGCAGAGTGTAAACAACAACAACCCAGCTTTGTTGTGTATGTAACCATAGGGATTTGTGATGTCACCTAGAACCTTCACAGCAGCGACAGCTTTATGAGGAGCATCAGCACTGCTCTGCCTGAGCAGAACCATCACCGCCATAGGTTGTCAAATAACCCGGGTTTAACCCACACAGGTAAGTCCAATGGGGTGCAGGCATGTCCTCTATGCTTACAGCTTCCCGTGGGTGTTGGTTTGATACCGTTTGGGGACAGCCAAGGAGGCATCTGCAGGCAACAAAGGTAGGTGTGTGCTTGTGTGTGTGTTTCCTATGCAGATCCTAAGCCCAGTGTCACATGCAAGTAGGAGGAGTAAGAAGGGTTCCTGGCAAATCCGGGTTATGGATTGCATTTAAAAAGGCCCCGTGGGAGTGCAATGGGCCCCTGTCTTGCTGCTTAGCAATAATGGTATGGGTTTAGGTTCTGCTGTGTGTACTGGTGGTTGACTGCCCCCCAGCCCAGAGTGTGCATGGAAAATTGTCTGGCAGCCTCCCTGACAGCAAGCAGTGATAGTGCCCATGAAGGGCACCTTGTTGGGCCCGCCCCTTTCACGGTTATCGCTTCTCGGCCTTTTGGCTAAGGTATAGGGATATACCTTGGCTGATCCGGTTCCTGCTTTTGTGGGTGCTCTGAGACCCCCCTCCTCGGCCCTGGGACATCGCCCTTCGTTGGGCTTAAGTCCCTTGCTGCTATTGGGGAGGGGGCCCACCTCAGTGTAGAGTTGCGATCCCCCTTTGCCTTAGGGACCTAGTGTCTCTTTGGTGCGCTTGATTGTGAGCATGGCGTCAGCCAGTGACGGAGATCCAGGCATGGTACCATCTTATGCCAAGCTCAAGAACTCAGTACGTATATCGTACTTGGAGGACCAGAGAAAGAACCGGGACCTGAAGTACATCGTGGAGCAAGTTCTGCTGGGCGTCTTTGGATTAAGGAAGCATGAGATATTATCCATCCAAGATTATCCGAAAAGAGGAGTATACGATGTTACTTTTACGGAAGGAGGTATTTACAAGGACTTTGTTATACAGATGAAGAAGGTAAGCGGAGATTCCCGCTTCAGTGGAATAAGAATTGTTGAGCACTTTCCCGATGAACTTATGCTTTTAGTTATAAAAATGTACTCTCCATACGTTAAAGAAGATGAAATTGTTGTGTTTTTAAGGAATTTTTGTAAAAAAATTATAAATAGAGGGAAAGTGATGAATGAGTGTGGAATATGGTCCTCTAAGTGGAAGTTTCTGGTTGAGTTCAAAGAAGATCTATTACTCCCAGGACGAAAGGTTATGCCTCCAGCTCGGTTCAAGTTAGGAAATGTAAATGGTGACGTGTTTTTCCCAGGAATGCCCAATTTCTGCAGAGCTTGTAGAAGATATGGACATGATAAAAACGTATGTGAGAGTACATGTACAAATTGTGGCAGCACTGAGCACTCCTCCAGAGAATGCACAAAAGAAAAGAAATGCAGTTTATGTTACAGAGTTGACCATTTGTATGCTTCTTGTCCTCACAGGAACAAAGAGAAACAACAGAGAAGCCAGCCAGACCCCCGTCATATGAACAGAGAAGACAACAAACCAGAAGAAAACCCAACTGATCCACATGGTGAGTCTGCTACCTCTGATGAAGATGGATATGAGAAACCCTCCAGCATGAAGGTAAGAAGAAAGGAGAAGAAAGCATGGCAGACAGGAGCTCCTCTCTCGCAGCAGAGGGGTAGTAACCTGGATGAAGCTGTCAGCAAGCCTCAGAGTGCCCCCCTGAGGAAGCCAGAAAATGTTGGGGCTAAGAGAAGAAAGACCGGAACAGGAAGAGAAGAGGCGTTTGTGGAAGAAGAGGGGGGGGTAGGGATGCCATCAGGTGTTCCAGCCCCCTCCCCAAGTGAAACAGGCAACTCGTCCATGGTTCCCGACACGGTGGAAGTCGTTGTGCCCGACCGGCTGCCCGGGGTGGCTCCGACAGGTCATCCCGGGGAGGAGATGGACACTGGGCAAGGTGACGGAGACGGGACAACCCCTGTTCCGGCGAAGAGGAATCCTCTCCTTAGTCCCCTACCGGAGGATCTTCAGGAGGAGGTAATGGAGGAGTCAGACGGTAGCAGCTCACCGGAATCTCTGGTGACAGTGAGATCAGAAGGGGAAAATGATAGTTTTGGGGGTCTGGCTGATGAGGATGAGATAGAATGTGCACAAAGATATTGAAAGTGGTCTCTCTGTAACCTTTAATGATGGCGCTCCATGGACTCTCCCTCAATGTGAGGGGCCTTAAGACACACGCAAGAAGAACTGCTATTTTTAATTTTTTATCCTTTTTGTCTGCATCAGTTTTCTTCTTACAGGAATGTGGCATCCCTCACCAAGCATCATACAAGAAATATGAAGAAGACTGGAAGCATGGCCCCTCAGTGTGGTCAGGGTCCAACGCATCTAAATCTGGAGGAGTTGCTATACTTTTTAAGGGTAATGTTAATATAATTTTTAAGCAAGAGATTTTACCAGGAAGGATTTTATTAGTTAAAGCTTTTATAAATGGTTTTACATGGCAGTTTTTAAACTTTTATGGTTCACCTGATAAAAAAGAAAGAGAAGAGATGTTAGAGATTTTACCTCTTTTTATTAATGATTCTTATCCTTTGATTTTAGCTGGGGATTTTAATTGTGTTTTAAGAGGTGAGAAAAGATATTCTCGAGCTACTAGTAGAAATTATGATAAGACATCTAACATTTAAAAAAATATTACTTTAGATTTTAGGCTTATAGATGTTTTTAAAAAATGTAATCCAAATTTACCTGATACTGAAGGCATTACATGGAGTAATGTGAATTGTAGCTCGAGGATTGATTTTATCTTCTCTTCTCAAAATGTTTTACCTGCCAAATGTGAGCTTTTAACTAATATATTTTCTGATCATAAATGTCTTCTATTTGTTTTAAATCCTGTTCCTGGTTTTAAGAGGGGTATTGGTTCATGGAAATTGAACATATCTCTTTTAGAAGATAAAATAATCTTAACAGAATACGCCAATTTTTATAATAAATGTAAAAATAATAGAGACCCAAATATAGATATAAAAGTATGGTGGGAAAATATGAAGAAAAAAACTAAAGATTTTTTTTATAAAACAAGGTATCCAAAAAGCTAAAGATAAAAGACATTGTTATGATATTTTAAATACACGTCTTCAAACTCTTTTTAAATTGCACAATATAGGGATAGATGTAAAAGATGATATTGTTAACATTAAAAAAGAAATAAAAACATTTTTAAATGAAAAAGGTAAAGAGATCATTTTTAAAGCTAAAATCAAACATATTGAAAATAACGAAAAATGTACAAGATATTTTTTTAAAAAATCTAATCAAAAAAGAGTCCATATCGAAAAACTAGAAGGAGAAGTGGAGATGAATAAAATTTTATTTAAAGTACAATGTTATTATAGGGAACTTTTTAATGAGAAAAAAATAGATGCTAATTTCTGTTTCAATAGTTTTTATTGAAAAATCATTTTCATTGTTATACAAACAAACTTACAAGGTACAAGAGATAAACAAGCAATCTTCTTTAGAGTCACTTAAGAAGTAACGGGTGTATAATGAATGCACCGCTGTGTCTGAGGGCAGACGTACAAAACACAGTATAACAGTTATCATCCGTTGTACCTAACAAGCAGCGCACACTGTACTCCAAATTACCATTTTTACCGTTGCTGCAAACTGGCCAACAATGAAGGCCAAATGAAGTGAACCGGACAAGACAATGGGATATAACTAGTGGATTGAATTGAAAGGAGGGATGGGGGGTAGAGGGAAAAGGAGGTGGTAGAGAGAGAGAGGGAGGGAGAAGGAAGGGGAAGGTAGGAGAGAAAGGGGACGTACGAGAGGGGAGAGAAGGGAGGGGAGGCAGAAGAGGTGCCATATTTGAGTGTGTGTCATTCACCGACTTATGTGCATTGTATAAACTAGTCTCACAATATCTCATCCAATGAATCTGAATATCATAACATTCCTATCTCCTTTTAATACAAAACATACAACTTATATTCTATCCTACTCATGAAGAAAGGTGAGCAAATCGAGAATTTATCCAAGCTTCCCAAATTTTTGCCACGTTAGTGGTGGTGCCTGTGTTCAAGTAGACAGCCCTCTCGCATTTATATGAAAAGTTCAATAAGGTGACCAATTCTGCAATAGGGGGTGATGTGGTAGATTTCCAATGCCGAGTGATTACCAACTTAGCTAAGATCAATATTTTAATCACCAGACAGCGGCATTCGGGTGGTATTGTTTGGATGTCTAATAACAACAAGGCCATCGCAGGTGTTATGGATATGTCATATTCAATAACCTCCCTCAACATTATACCAATCTCCCTCCAATATTCCTCAATCTTCGGGCAAGCCCATAATATATGTAGCAAGGTGCCCTTGGCACCACATCCTCTCCAGCATTCCGAAGATGTCCCTGGGTAGATGACCTGCAGTCTATCAGGTGTTAAGTACCATCTTAGTCTGGATTTAAAAAATGCCTCTAAGTGTGTCACTGAGGGTAACGCCCTCCTCGCCCATTTACAAGCGACCATCCATTCCCCATCAGTAATGTTCCTTGACAGGTCTTTCTCCCAGGATTTATAGGGTGCATGTGTGGACAGGGGCTTAGTACTTTCCAAAAGGTCGTATATGGGGCGTAGGCCCTTGAATGGTGTGGCCATCAGTTTAAAGAGATCTTCGTTATAGTTCCATGCATGCTGCGTGTAGGATCCCAAGCAATGTCTAATTTGTAGGAATTTATAGAAATCTTTAGTGGAGATATTATAGTGAGCAGAGAGGGAGGTAAATGTGTGTAGTATGTTTCCGTCAAACAAATGAGATATCTGTGTGAGACCAGCCGATATCCAATTTTGTAAGTCTAGGAGTGGGATAACTGCAGACAATATTAAAAGAGGAGTTGTAGAGGGGCTGTGGAGGTGTTTCCTACCCGTGTTTTTATGTATGATGTTCCAGCAGGACAGACCTGCTATCGTTAATGGGGAAATATGTTGTGGAATATTAAGGGACCATATTTGATAGAATAAAAGGGATTTTAAGTCACCATTATCACATAAATATTTCTCAGCCTGTAGCCACGGTAGGCTCGCCCCTGCATTCCAGTAATGTTTCAGTTGTGTCGTCAAAGTAGCTAAATAGTATGCGTACGGGTCAGGTAAGCCCACCCCTCCTCTATCCTTGTGTTTACTCAGAAGTAATTTGGATATTCTTCTACGTCCCCCCTTCCATATATAATCCAAGAGCAGTTTAGATATGCGTGTGAAGAAGGAGGTCGGGAGTAGGATAGGCAGGGTGCGGTATAGATACAGTAGTTTGGGAAGTATTGACATTTTAAAGGCTGCGATCCTGCCTAACCACGACACCTCCACTCTGCCTAAACTATCAAGATCCTCTTTAAAGGTATGTAGAAATGGGATATAATTGGAACTATATAGCCGCGGGACTGACGGTGTAACCTGAATGCCTAAGTATGTGATGCTATCAGACTTCCAGTCTAGAGGATACGTATTTTTTAACTTTTGTAGGGTGTGACTGTCTAGATGTATTGGCAAGGCTTGTGTCTTAGACGTATTTAGTTTATAGTAGGATACTGCACTATACTTCATGATGGTGTCAACGGCCCCCGCCAGGGAACATTCTGGGTCTTCCAATGTTAGAATTATGTCATCCGCATACATAGATATGAGATGTACATCAGGGCCAAGTCGTACCCCTCTAATTGCAGAGTTAAGTTTGAGCGCTATAGCCAGAGGTTCTATACATAGTATAAACATTAGCGGTGAAAGTGGACATCCCTGGCGGGTGCCATTACCCAATGAGAAGCTGTTAGAAAGCGTACCATTTGAAAACACTCTCGCGTTTGGGGCAGAATATAGTGCTTTAATCGCTGTTGCAATAGAACCCTTAATACCCATGGCATCCAATATCGCAAACGCAAAAGACCAGTTCAGACGGTCAAATGCCTTTTCAGCATCTAAAGCTAGTAGGACCGACGCCATGCGTTTCGAGTCTAGGTGATGTACTAAGTTAAGGATACGTCTTGTATTCTCGTATGCCTGACGTCCTCTAACAAAGCCCACCTGATCAACCGAAACCAGTGTGGGAATCAGGGGAGCTAATCTATTTGCTATCAGTGTGGCGTATATTTTCGCGTCTACATTTAAGAGCGAAATAGGCCTAAAGTTGCAAGGCCTATCAGGGGGTTTGCCCGGCTTCGGGAGAGTAACTATTAGGGCCTCTTGGTTTTCCTTCGGTAACGAGCCTTTTTGCATTGCTTCATTAAAGAAATTTGTGGCATGGGGCATTAAGATATGTGAAAAGGACTTGTAATAATAAACCGTCAGTCCGTCAGGGCCAGGAGACTTGCCTATAGGCAAACCTCTAATAGTTTTAGTGACCTCCGCGTGAGTGAAGGGAGCATTAAGTGAAGTTAGTTGGGTATCAGTCAATGAGGGAAGGGGAAGATCTTGTAAAAAAGAGGCAATGTCTTCTATCGATGGCTGGGGGATGTTTTGATCCTGGGAAAGGTTATAGAGGGTTGCGTAGTAACCCATAAAGCTATCTGCAATATCTTTAGGGGATTGGAGTTTGTAAGTGAGCGATGGGTCCCATAAGAAAGGAATTCTAGTTTTTGCATGTTTGTGTTTGAGCCTGTTCGCTAACACTCTACCTGTTTTGTTGTCGAAGTGGTAATATTGGGCCTTCAGTTTATTCAATTGGCGAGCGTGGTGGTCTAAAAACAAAATGCGGATTTTCTCCCTAACCTCTTTCAGTTTCGTCGCCTGTGTCGCACTTGGGTGTTGCTTATTAGCCTCCTCCAATAGTCTCTGGTCAGTCAATAAACTATCCAAGTGCCGGGACCTCTCCTTCTTTACAATGTATCCTAATTTTATCAGGGACCCCCTAATAACTGCTTTGTGTGCATTCCACACCGTGCTGTGAGCCAGACCTGTATGTGCATTTAAGGAGAAGTATTGGTCAAGTTCTGAAGCTATAGTTTCCCTGTGCTTATCATGTCTGATTAAATATTCATTACATCGCCACAAGTAAGTAGGTGAAGTCGCAATTTTCTCAGAAATGGTCAGTGTGATAGGTGTGTGATCTGACCATTTGAAAGGTTCAATCGTGGCAGATGTAACCAAGTCTAAAAGAGATCTACCCACTAAAGACAGGTCAATACGAGAGTAACTATTAGAAGGGGCTGAGTAGAAAGAAAAATCCCTTTCCCCAGCATGTAGTAGGCGCCATACATCATATACTTCTTCAACATGAAATAAGGAATGTAATGATATAGCTCGTCTCTTGCTAAGAGAGGATACATCTATGTCTGCGTCAGGGACTGCATTGAAATCCCCTCTCAATAGAAGATGACCCTGAGCATGAGTGCGAAGTTTGCGAAAGACCTTTTTTAGGAAACCCAGTTGGCCTCTATTGGGTGCGTAAACAGACGCTATTGTGTAGTTAACATTATTGATGATGCATACTATAATCACAAATCTTCCCAGTGAATCAGAAATCACAGACAGTAGTTGAAACGCCAGGGTATCCCTGACTGCGATGAGCACACCCCTTGCCTTTGTGTGGTAATGGGAATGAAATACATAAGGAAAGTTTTTATGTCTGATCCTAAATGCATCTTCACAAACTAAGTGCGTCTCTTGTACACACAATATGTCCCCAGCTAATTGTTTGGCTTCCGCCCATAAATAGGACCGCTTTAGCGGAGTGTTCAGTCCATTAATATTAATAGATACGACCTTTATAGTCATAGTGAGTCCTCATGATGCTTGAGATGAGATCTTCGTCGACTTGGATAAGATGCGGTGAAAGATCGTGACAGTTCAGCGAACCATGTTCTGCCGGAGCACCTGTAAAAAAGGGGGAGAGGAAGGGGGAAGGGGGAAACACAAACAAACAAACAATAGAGAAACGGCTGGTCTAAGCCAGGAAAGCTGGATATGTCCAGGAACGGGTGATGAATATTCCTCTTCATCAGATGTGGGGAGAACAGATAGTCCTCTGTAAGCGGAACAAGACCGCAAAATCCAGGGCCAATCTCCACAGCAGTTAACGCATTCCCTGTTTCTTTTTTCCAGCCAGTTGCCAATCAGGATCCACTCTATCTGGAGGGGACGATGTCTGCGATTCTGGAATCTTCACAGGAATTCCCCATACATTAAGCTGTTTGATACCTTCCTCCAATGAGCAAATCACATGCATTTTGTCGTTTCGGTGTACCAGCAGGCGGGTGGGGAATCCCCATTTGTAGAGAATAGAACGGTCCCGAAGTGCAGTTGTTATTGGTGCCAGGTTTCTGCGTATTTGCAAAGTCATTGCTGACAGATCGGTATATAGAGCAATTTTTCGATACTGATCCGGGACATTCTGGCGATCTCTAGACTTAACCATAAGGGCCTCTTTAATATGGAAGAAATGCACCCTGGCAAGTACATCCCTTGGTATATCGTCGGCCAGGTGCCTCGGTTTAGGGACACGATGCGCTCTGTCCAGAAGTAGCTCAGTCAGGGTCGCCTCAGGTAGGTAGCTTTGCATAAGAGAGGTAAGGTAGGCATTAAGTTCCTTTGGAGGGACAGTCTCTGGGATGCCCCGGAATTTGACATTATTCCTCCTCGACCTGTCTTCAATGTCAGCGATTTTTGCACGTAGCGCTGTCACGTCAGACTCCAGATCATAATGCGAATCTATAAGGTCGTTGTGAGATTTTACCAGTGAAGCCATTTTTGTTTCCGTATGGTCCACCCTTTGTTCCACCTCTACGATAGCAGAGCGGATCGGTTGCAGGGTATTAAGCAAGTTGTTGGTAATGGACGTGTTCAGCAGTAGCAACATGCGTTTCAAAGATACTTCTGTTACAGGTACCTCCGATGCAGGCACCTTGCTGAAGAATTCCTCCCCGGCAACTTGGAAGGCTTCTACTAGTGGGTTAGCCCCATCTGTCTCTGTGCTGGCCTCTATGCGTGGTCTTTGCCTGCGCGGGCTGTCCGTGGCTGAGTATGGCGATGCAGGAGCTGAGGCGCCATGTTGGTTCAGCACATTGCCGTCTTTAGTGGGGCTATCATGTGGGGACGGCGAGACAGTATCTCGGCTTTGTGCCATTATATCTGCTTCATCAGGTAAGGAGAGGCTGCGTCTAGCATTAGGCAGGGATTTTTGAATGTCTGACCTGTTGCCGAAGTCCCCGCTTCTCCTGTGGTGCGGGGAGGACGCCTCCACGCCATCTTGAGAGGCCCGGAGTTGAGGCCGTGTGTAGAAGTCCGTCAGCTTACGGGGCTGGCGTCCCGCTTTCCCTCTCCTCCGGGTGTACATGTTCGAGAGAGGGTGTTCCGACGGCTGGAAATGTGCAAAGTAGGTTCACTAACTCAGTTTGATCGGGTATTCGTCGCTTATGAAGTTGCTTGCTGCAGGAGCTCGGTTCTCAGGCGGCCATCTCGCTCCGCTGCCAGACCACGCCCCCAATAGATGCTAATTTCATGAACGATGCCTTAAACAAAATAGAACGTGTTTTAGAGAATAATTCTCAATCCTTTCTTTTACAGTCTATCCCAGAGAAGGAAATATTGGATACCATAAACAGTTTTAATTTGGGTAAAGTACCGGGGTCTGATGGCCTGCCAATCGAATTTTATAAGGTTTTTTATGAGGTTTTAAAAGATGATCTTTTATCTCTTTTTACAGATGTTTTTAATACCAAGATTTTACCACAGTCATGGAAAATGGGTGAGGTTTTTCTGCTCTTTAAAAAAGGTGATAAAGAGGATATTAGGAATTGGAGACCAATAACCCTTTTAAACGCTGATTATAAAATAATGGCTAAAATATGTGCAAACAGACTAAAAAATGTTATAGATAAATTAATACATAATAATCAAGTGTGTGGTATACCGGGTAGAAACATGTGGGAAAATTTAAACCTCATAAAAGATATAATAGAAGATGCTAAAATAAGGAAAAGTAATTTAGCAATTTTAACAATAGACTTTGAAAAAGCATTTGACAGAGTCTCGCACTGTTTTTTATTTAATGTTTTAAATAAAATGGGCATACCAGAAGGTTTTTTAACGTCACTCAAAGCCTTTTATAATGACTGTTTTAGCAAAATTTTAATTAATGGTTTTAAGACTGAAATAGTTCCTTTAAAATCTGGTGTGAAGCAGGGTTGCCCCCTATCACCCCTTTTATTTATTTGTGCACTAGAGCCACTTTTATGTGTCATAAGAGGTGATAAACAGATCCGTGGGATAAGGCTCCCCGGAGGAAATGGTCTTGAAGCTAAAGTAGTCAGTTATATGGATGATGTAGCAGTGACATGTCAAGATAGCCTGGCACTTAAAAAAACTTTAACACAAATTAACTATTTCTGTTGTGCTTCTGGTTTTAAAGTGAATTTTAACAAGTGCGAGATTTTAAAAGTCGGCAAGCTGGATACAAGAGACATAAAGGTACCGGTAGTAGAAAAAGTAAAAATTTTAGGTGTGTATTTTAATGAATTAAATAATGGAAACGAAAGCTGGGAGCTAACAATGCAAAAGGTGAACCAAAAATTATGTGTATGGAGACTAAGAGACCTTACAATGGAAGGAAAAGTGCTGATTTTAAAGATGGTGATTTTACCTTTGCTTTTATATTTAAGTTTAGTGTTCCCACCTAACACACATATAATACGTAAAGTCTCAAAAGTCTGTTACACCTTTTTTTGGAATTCCAAATATGAGAAGTTAAAAAGAGAAATTGTATCTAAACCTAAAGAGAAAGGGGGGAAAAGTTTTACTGATTTTACTGCGTTCCTTTATACAAAATTCTTTTCATTGTGTCTTAAGAATGTTTTTAAAGACAACTATTGGTCGTTCTTTTTGCGCTATAATGTTGGTAATCTCATGAGACACCATGGTTGGTTTGAAACAGATCTTAAACACCCTTATGCTTTTAACCTCCCTATTACTTATTGTATTTTAGAAAAGATTGTTTCTCTTTTTAAACTGTTTGATTTTAGTAAAGATATTCTAATCGATGGGAAAAAACTTACGAGAGTCATTTTAAACAATATTAACATGTGCCAAGTTGGAAATTTTAATGATGATAAATGTAAAGAAATCTGGAGAATTGTGAACTCATTTTATCTTTTTAACTCACAGAAGGACTTATCCTGGAGCTGCATCCACAGTTGCCTTCCGTGCCGGGCTTTCCAACACCGTAGAGGATTTGCAAGCACAGCAAAGTGTCCAAGAGAGGGATGCCACGAAGAGGAGACTGTTTTACATCTTTTATGGACATGTGATTTTTCTAGAAGGATATGGACTAAAATGCTGCCACTTTTAAACAAAATTGCTGCTATAAAAGACTTGGACTATAATAAGGTTTTATATGGGTGTTTGGATTGTCCCGGCGAACAAGAGAAACGGAAGGCATGGCAAATAATAAACTGTGTGAAGGCAGCTCTGTGGAAAAATAGGAATATTTTATTATTTAAAAAGGACATTTTATCTTTCGATGATGTTATTGGAATGATTTTAAGTGAAATGTACATCTATCTTTTAATCGATAAACAAAGTGATGAGTTTGCATTCTTAAAATGGCATTTTACCGACTGGCATATGTGAAATTGTAAAATTGTAAGTTTTTTATGTTCCCCTGGTTTTAATGCTATGTAACTATGTAACTATGTTAAAACTTGAAACTTAAATAAAATAGGTGTGTACCTGTGAAGGTGCAGCCAAGTTAAAAAAAAAAAAAAAAAAATCTGTTCTTATCAGTTTAATATCTGATACGTCCCCTATCTGGGGACCATATATTAAATGGATTTTTGAGAACGGGGGCCGATTTCGAAGCTTGCTTCCGTCGCCCTATGCATTGACCCGATATGGCAGTATCTTCGGGTACAGTGCACCACCCCCTTACAGGGTTAAAAAGAAAGATTCCTACTTTCATTGCTACCTGCTTGCTGGCTAGCCAGCTAGCCAGCCCTGTGGGCCTTGCTGCTGCTGCAGCCAAAAAACAAAAGGTGGTGTCTGGCCGCTGTTGGAGCGTCCAGGCACAGGACTTCTGCTGCTGCTGACTAAATGGCCTCCTTAATTGGATCATTTGAGTAGCCAGCACACCTGTGCAGGTAGGGCATGACATGATAGGCAGCTGCCTTGATAGCGGGTGGGTGCTGAATGTTCCTAATTGACAAAATAAGATTAATGCTTATGAAGAAATATAAAATCTCATCCCTTCCCCAATATCGCGCCACACCCCTACCCCTTAATTCCCTGGTTGAACTTGATGGACATATGTCTTTTTTCGACCGTACTAACTATGTTACTATGTAACATAACATGGGGGGGGGGGGGGGGGTCTCCTGGCTGTTCACACAGGTGTGTCATTGCTGTACATTGACCATGCATTGCTTCTGTGGTATTGCAAAGGCAAAGACAAATGCTTCCAGCCATCCATTGCACTAATGGATTGGTCATCAGCTGGCTGTCTATGTCCCGCATCAATATAGACCAAAGTACAGAGGGTTAGGCTATGCTATTGTGCACCTACCTGATGCATCAGAAGGTGCGAGGCCCTTGCTAAATTCTGTGCACAGACTTTGAGATCTATACTTTAGACTGTATCTAAACCTGCTCCAACATGGACTGACATTCTGGCCTACTTTCAGCCGATGCGACTTGTCTGTCGCTGAACAGTCGCTTTTTATGTATTCAGCACCTATGTATAATGTTGTAAAAATGCTCTAGAAGCTAAAGTCGCAGAAATGTCACACATATTTGGCCTGCAACTTTCTGTGCGACAAATTCAGACAGGAAAAATCAGTATAAATCCTTAGAAAATTATCCCCCAGTGTCTCCATCTGCTGGCGGTATTGAATAAGCATTGCTGCACTGATGGGGTATGCATTAGACGAAAAAAAAGAAGAAAAAGAAGAATAATACGCCCAGAAAAGAGGCGAAAAGGAGAAAAACGTAAAAAAACGTGAAAAAAAGTAAGAGGAAGAGAAGGGAAAAAAAGGTGGAAATGGGTTTAAAAATGATTTCGGCGGAGAAATATATATATATATATATATATATATATATATATATATATATACGCGCACACACACACATATATATAAACGTATTCTCCGTTGAGATATTGCAGCCGCTGCTGTGTCCAGGCCCAGGAGCCTTAGCACTGTGCTGTGATGTCACTCAATACCACTGACATCACTAGGTGTAAACAACATCTCTCCTTTGCTGTGTATGTGACTATGGAGCTGTTTGGTGATGTCGTCTATTATGGCCTTCATAGAAGCAACAGGAGATTGTTGCATCCATCTAGAACCCTCAGAACTACAGTGCTATGATGTCACTCACTTCCACAGGCCTTGCAGAGTGTAAACAACAACAACCCAGCTTTGTTGTGTATGTAACCATAGGGATTTGTGATGTCACCTAGAACCTTCACAGCAGCGACAGCTTTATGAGGAGCATCAGCACTGCTCTGCCTGAGCAGAACCATCACCGCCATAGGTTGTCAAATAACCCGGGTTTAACCCACACAGGTAAGTCCAATGGGGTGCAGGCATGTCCTCTATGCTTACAGCTTCCCGTGGGTGTTGGTTTGATACCGTTTGGGGACAGCCAAGGAGGCATCTGCAGGCAACAAAGGTAGGTGTGTGCTTGTGTGTGTGTTTCCTATGCAGATCCTAAGCCCAGTGTCACATGCAAGTAGGAGGAGTAAGAAGGGTTCCTGGCAAATCCGGGTTATGGATTGCATTTAAAAAGGCCCCGTGGGAGTGCAATGGGCCCCTGTCTTGCTGCTTAGCAATAATGGTATGGGTTTAGGTTCTGCTGTGTGTACTGGTGGTTGACTGCCCCCCAGCCCAGAGTGTGCATGGAAAATTGTCTGGCAGCCTCCCTGACAGCAAGCAGTGATAGTGCCCATGAAGGGCACCTTGTTGGGCCCGCCCCTTTCACGGTTATCGCTTCTCGGCCTTTTGGCTAAGATCAAGTGTAGTATCTGCTCACTTGGTCTGGCTGGAAGGTTCCTGGGGTACCCGTGCCTTGGCCTTGGGGGATCGCTCTACCTATTTGGTGGAGCTTCACCCCCTTGCTGCTTTTGGGGTTACGGCTTACTCCCCAGGAAACGAGAAGTGATCACCAGGCAGCCACTGGGTCGCCTGGTTGCAAACAGAGGACGGAAGAAGATCTCGGCAGCTGAACAGACATGGCGGATATACCTGAATATGCTCGGGTCCAAAATGCTGTTCGATTTATCGTGGAGGAGCAAGCCAGAGGAGAAAAGAATCTGGACTTCTTAATCGTGGAGATCTTGTTTGGTCTGTTCCAAGTGCCAAGAATGGAGATCTTGACAGTCATGGATTACCCTCGAAAGGGGGTCTATGATGTTACTTTCAACAGCAAGTCTTTCTACAGAAAATTTTTGGAAACCTTGGAGAAAACCCGGAATCATCCAAAGATGGAAGGCATAAAATTGGTTGAGCACTTTGTGGACAATACCAAGCTGTTCACAGTTAAGATGTACTCGCCATACGCGAAAGAAAGTGACATCAAGCTCTTTTTGCAGGAATTTTGTGTGGAAGTAGAGGAAAGAGGTAAAGTCCTTAACCAACACCAGCTTTGGACAGGAAAATGGAAGTTCTTGTGCAGACTGAAAGAGGATGCGGGGGCGCCAGGAAGATTGTTGCTCCCACCAGCTCGGTTTAAAATAGGGAAGGACACAGGGGATTTATTTTTCCCAGAGATGGGAACTTTCTGCAAAAACTGCAAACAATACGGGCATGAAAGTTGTGGAAAGATAATATGTACCAAATGTCTAAAGGAAGGTCATGTCTTTTCTGAGTGTGGCCAAAGTAAGACCTGCAGGGCCTGTAAAAAGACTGGGCACTTCTTTAAAGACTGCCCGGAAAAATCTGAGGCTATGGAAGTTGGGGTGAAATTGAAGAGGAAGACAAAAGAAGAGAATATAGTTCCAGAGGCCAAAAAAGTTTCTGGCAAGAGCAAAGAAAAGTTGGACACAGGAAAAGAAATGGAAGAAGAAAGCGTAAGTGAGGCTTCTGAAGGGGAGCACACAGAGAAATTAAAGAAAATAATTCTCAGTGAGTATTTTTCTGGATATTTGGGTGAGGTGCTAGACCAAGCCCCAAAGGAAGAAAAAGAAATATTTGTTCAAGACCTAGTAAAATTTAAAATAAAAGTGAATACCCGGCTTGAAACTGTGAGGGGAAAAATAATGCAGTCCATGAAGCCTGATGTAAGGCGCTTCATGGTGACCTACCAAGTGTCACCATGGTTGGCAGTCCCTGTCAAAGAAGCTTTGAAGAGTGGAGCTCTTCAATTCGGTTTAATTGATTATTTGGCAGTTTTCGCATGGAGAAAGGGTTTCATTTTGGATTAAGGTTTATTTGAGTTATTGTTGTTAGTTGTTTTGTTGTTTTAATTTGTTTTATTCTGGAAATAAATAAAATAAAAAAATAAAAAAATAAAAAAATAAAAAAGTTACCTGATGATGAGCACAAAAATCTAGTTCATATGAGATCTTAGAACTATGATTTAGTTCTGAGGGAAACTTAAAAAAATCTGTTCTTATCAGTTTAATATCTGATACGTCCCCTATCTGGGGACCATATATTAAATGGATTTTTGAGAACGGGGGCCGATTTCGAAGCTTGCTTCCGTCGCCCTATGCATTGACCCGATATGGCAGTATCTTCGGGTACAGTGCACCACCCCCTTACAGGGTTAAAAAGAAAGATTCCTACTTTCATTGCTACCTGCTTGCTGGCTAGCCAGCTAGCCAGCCCTGTGGGCCTTGCTGCTGCTGCAGCCAAAAAACAAAAGGTGGTGCTGCTGCTGCTTCTGCTGCTTCTGCTTCTGCTTGTGTCTGGCCGCTGTTGGAGCGTCCAGGCACAGGACTTCTGCTGCTGCTGACTAAATGGCCTCCTTAATTGGATCATTTGAGTAGCCAGCACACCTGTGCAGGTAGGGCATGACATGATAGGCAGCTGCCTTGATAGCGGGTGGGTGCTGAATGTTCCTAATTGACAAAATAAGATTAATGCTTATGAAGAAATATAAAATCTCATCCCTTCCCCAATATCGCGCCACACCCCTACCCCTTAATTCCCTGGTTGAACTTGATGGACATATGTCTTTTTTCGACCGTACTAACTATGTAACTATGTAACATAACATGGGGGGGGGGGGGGTCTCCTGGCTGTTCACACAGGTGTGTCATTGCTGTACATTGACCATGCATTGCTTCTGTGGTATTGCAAAGGCAAAGACAAATGCTTCCAGCCATCCATTGCACTAATGGATTGGTCATCAGCTGGCTGTCTATGTCCCGCATCAATATAGACCAAAGTACAGAGGGTTAGGCTATGCTATTGTGCACCTACCTGATGCATCAGAAGGTGCGAGGCCCTTGCTAAATTCTGTGCACAGACTTTGAGATCTATACTTTAGACTGTATCTAAACCTGCTCCAACATGGACTGACATTCTGGCCTACTTTCAGCCGATGCGACTTGTCTGTCGCTGAACAGTCGCTTTTTATGTATTCAGCACCTATGTATAATGTTGTAAAAATGCTCTAGAAGCTAAAGTCGCAGAAATGTCACACATATTTGGCCTGCAACTTTCTGTGCGACAAATTCAGACAGGAAAAATCAGTATAAATCCTTAGAAAATTATCCCCCAGTGTCTCCATCTGCTGGCGGTATTGAATAAGCATTGCTGCACTGATGGGGTATGCATTAGACGAAAAAAAAGAAGAAAAAGAAGAATAATACGCCCAGAAAAGAGGCGAAAAGGAGAAAAACTTAAAAAAACGTGAAAAAAAAGTAAGAGGAAGAGAAGGGAAAAAAAGGTGGAAATGGGTTTAAAAGTGATTTCGGCGGAGAATATATATATATATATATATATATATATATATATATATATATATATACGCGCACACACACACATATATATAAACGTATTCTCCGTTGAGATATTGCAGCCGCTGCTGTGTCCAGGCCCAGGAGCCTTAGCACTGTGCTGTGATGTCACTCAATACCACTGACATCACTAGGTGTAAACAACATCTCTCCTTTGCTGTGTATGTGACTATGGAGCTGTTTGGTGATGTCGTCTATTATGGCCTTCATAGAAGCAACAGGAGATTGTTGCATCCATCTAGAACCCTCAGAACTACAGTGCTATGATGTCACTCACTTCCACAGGCCTTGCAGAGTGTAAACAACAACAACCCAGCTTTGTTGTGTATGTAACCATAGGGATTTGTGATGTCACCTAGAACCTTCACAGCAGCGACAGCTTTATGAGGAGCATCAGCACTGCTCTGCCTGAGCAGAACCATCACCGCCATAGGTTGTCAAATAACCCGGGTTTAACCCACACAGGTAAGTCCAATGGGGTGCAGGCATGTCCTCTATGCTTACAGCTTCCCGTGGGTGTTGGTTTGATACCGTTTGGGGACAGCCAAGGAGGCATCTGCAGGCAACAAAGGTAGGTGTGTGCTTGTGTGTGTGTTTCCTATGCAGATCCTAAGCCCAGTGTCACATGCAAGTAGGAGGAGTAAGAAGGGTTCCTGGCAAATCCGGGTTATGGATTGCATTTAAAAAGGCCCCGTGGGAGTGCAATGGGCCCCTGTCTTGCTGCTTAGCAATAATGGTATGGGTTTAGGTTCTGCTGTGTGTACTGGTGGTTGACTGCCCCCCAGCCCAGAGTGTGCATGGAAAATTGTCTGGCAGCCTCCCTGACAGCAAGCAGTGATAGTGCCCATGAAGGGCACCTTGTTGGGCCCGCCCCTTTCACGGTTATCGCTTCTCGGCCTTTTGGCTAAGATCAAGTGTAGTATCTGTTCTTATCAGTTTAATATCTGATACGTCCCCTATCTGGGGACCATATATTAAATGGATTTTTGAGAACGGGGGCCGATTTCGAAGCTTGCTTCCGTCGCCCTATGCATTGACCCGATATGGCAGTATCTTCGGGTACAGTGCACCACCCCCTTACAGGGTTAAAAAGAAAGATTCCTACTTTCATTGCTACCTGCTTGCTGGCTAGCCAGCTAGCCAGCCCTGTGGGCCTTGCTGCTGCTGCAGCCAAAAAACAAAAGGTGGTGCTGCTGCTGCTTCTGCTGCTTCTGCTTCTGCTTGTGTCTGGCCGCTGTTGGAGCGTCCAGGCACAGGACTTCTGCTGCTGCTGACTAAATGGCCTCCTTAATTGGATCATTTGAGTAGCCAGCACACCTGTGCAGGTAGGGCATGACATGATAGGCAGCTGCCTTGATAGCGGGTGGGTGCTGAATGTTCCTAATTGACAAAATAAGATTAATGCTTATGAAGAAATATAAAATCTCATCCCTTCCCCAATATCGCGCCACACCCCTACCCCTTAATTCCCTGGTTGAACTTGATGGACATATGTCTTTTTTCGACCGTACTAACTATGTAACTATGTAACATAACATGGGGGGGGGGGGGGGGGGTCTCCTGGCTGTTCACACAGGTGTGTCATTGCTGTACATTGACCATGCATTGCTTCTGTGGTATTGCAAAGGCAAAGACAAATGCTTCCAGCCATCCATTGCACTAATGGATTGGTCATCAGCTGGCTGTCTATGTCCCGCATCAATATAGACCAAAGTACAGAGGGTTAGGCTATGCTATTGTGCACCTACCTGATGCATCAGAAGGTGCGAGGCCCTTGCTAAATTCTGTGCACAGACTTTGAGATCTATACTTTAGACTGTATCTAAACCTGCTCCAACATGGACTGACATTCTGGCCTACTTTCAGCCGATGCGACTTGTCTGTCGCTGAACAGTCGCTTTTTATGTATTCAGCACCTATGTATAATGTTGTAAAAATGCTCTAGAAGCTAAAGTCGCAGAAATGTCACACATATTTGGCCTGCAACTTTCTGTGCGACAAATTCAGACAGGAAAAATCAGTATAAATCCTTAGAAAATTATCCCCCAGTGTCTCCATCTGCTGGCGGTATTGAATAAGCATTGCTGCACTGATGGGGTATGCATTAGACGAAAAAAAAGAAGAAAAAGAAGAATAATACGCCCAGAAAAGAGGCGAAAAGGAGAAAAACTTAAAAAAACGTGAAAAAAATGTAAGAGGAAGAGAAGGGAAAAAAAGGTGGAAATGGGTTTAAAAGTGATTTCGGCGGAGAATATATATATATATATATATATATATATATATATATATATACGCGCACACACACACATATATATAAACGTATTCTCCGTTGAGATATTGCAGCCGCTGCTGTGTCCAGGCCCAGGAGCCTTAGCACTGTGCTGTGATGTCACTCAATACCACTGACATCACTAGGTGTAAACAACATCTCTCCTTTGCTGTGTATGTGACTATGGAGCTGTTTGGTGATGTCGTCTATTATGGCCTTCATAGAAGCAACAGGAGATTGTTGCATCCATCTAGAACCCTCAGAACTACAGTGCTATGATGTCACTCACTTCCACAGGCCTTGCAGAGTGTAAACAACAACAACCCAGCTTTGTTGTGTATGTACCCATAGGGATTTGTGATGTCACCTAGAACCTTCACAGCAGCGACAGCTTTATGAGGAGCATCAGCACTGCTCTGCCTGAGCAGAACCATCACCGCCATAGGTTGTCAAATAACCCGGGTTTAACCCACACAGGTAAGTCCAATGGGGTGCAGGCATGTCCTCTATGCTTACAGCTTCCCGTGGGTGTTGGTTTGATACCGTTTGGGGACAGCCAAGGAGGCATCTGCAGGCAACAAAGGTAGGTGTGTGCTTGTGTGTGTGTTTCCTATGCAGATCCTAAGCCCAGTGTCACATGCAAGTAGGAGGAGTAAGAAGGGTTCCTGGCAAATCCGGGTTATGGATTGCATTTAAAAAGGCCCCGTGGGAGTGCAATGGGCCCCTGTCTTGCTGCTTAGCAATAATGGTATGGGTTTAGGTTCTGCTGTGTGTACTGGTGGTTGACTGCCCCCCAGCCCAGAGTGTGCATGGAAAATTGTCTGGCAGCCTCCCTGACAGCAAGCAGTGATAGTGCCCATGATGGGCACCTTGTTGGGCCCGCCCCTTTCACGGTTATCGCTTCTCGGCCTTTTGGCTAAGATCAAGTGTAGTATCTGTTCTTATCAGTTTAATATCTGATACGTCCCCTATCTGGGGACCATATATTAAATGGATTTTTGAGAACGGGGGCCGATTCCGAAGCTTGCTTCCGTCGCCCTATGCATTGACCCGATATGGCAGTATCTTCGGGTACAGTGCACCACCCCCTTACAGGGTTAAAAAGAAAGATTCCTACTTTCATTGCTACCTGCTTGCTGGCTAGCCAGCTAGCCAGCCCTGTGGGCCTTGCTGCTGCTGCAGCCAAAAAACAAAAGGTGGTGCTGCTGCTGCTTCTGCTGCTTCTGCTTGTGTCTGGCCACTGTTGGAGCGTCCAGGCACAGGACTTCTGCTGCTGCTGACTAAATGGCCTCCTTAATTGGATCATTTGAGTAGCCAGCACACCTGTGCAGGTAGGGCATGACATGATAGGCAGCTGCCTTGATAGCGCGTGGGTGCTGAATGTTCCTAATTGACAAAATAAGATTAATGCTTATGAAGAAATATAAAATCTCATCCCTTCCCCAATATCGCGCCACACCCCTACCCCTTAATTCCCTGGTTGAACTTGATGGACATATGTCTTTTTTCGACCGTACTAACTATGTAACTATGTAACATAACATGGGGGGGGGGGGGGGGGGTCTCCTGGCTGTTCACACAGGTGTGTCATTGCTGTACATTGACCATGCATTGCTTCTGTGGTATTGCAAAGGCAAAGACAAATGCTTCCAGCCATCCATTGCACTAATGGATTGGTCATCAGCTGGCTGTCTATGTCCCGCATCAATATAGACCAAAGTACAGAGGGTTAGGCTATGCTATTGTGCACCTACCTGATGCATCAGAAGGTGCGAGGCCCTTGCTAAATTCTGTGCACAGACTTTGAGATCTATACTTTAGACTGTATCTAAACCTGCTCCAACATGGACTGACATTCTGGCCTACTTTCAGCCGATGCGACTTGTCTGTCGCTGAACAGTCGCTTTTTATGTATTCAGCACCTATGTATAATGTTGTAAAAATGCTCTAGAAGCTAAAGTCGCAGAAATGTCACACATATTTGGCCTGCAACTTTCTGTGCGACAAATTCAGACAGGAAAAATCAGTATAAATCCTTAGAAAATTATCCCCCAGTGTCTCCATCTGCTGGCGGTATTGAATAAGCATTGCTGCACTGATGGGGTATGCATTAGACGAAAAAAAAGAAGAAAAAGAAGAATAATACGCCCAGAAAAGAGGCGAAAAGGAGAAAAACGTAAAAAAACGTGAAAAAAAAGTAAGAGGAAGAGAAGGGAAAAAAAGGTGGAAATGGGTTTAAAAGTGATTTCGGCGGAGAATATATATATATATATATATATATATATATATATATATATATATATACGCGCACACACACACATATATATAAACGTATTCTCCGTTGAGATATTGCAGCCGCTGCTGTGTCCAGGCCCAGGAGCCTTAGCACTGTGCTGTGATGTCACTCAATACCACTGACATCACTAGGTGTAAACAACATCTCTCCTTTGCTGTGTATGTGACTATGGAGCTGTTTGGTGATGTCGTCTATTATGGCCTTCATAGAAGCAACAGGAGATTGTTGCATCCATCTAGAACCCTCAGAACTACAGTGCTATGATGTCACTCACTTCCACAGGCCTTGCAGAGTGTAAACAACAACAACCCAGCTTTGTTGTGTATGTAACCATAGGGATTTGTGATGTCACCTAGAACCTTCACAGCAGCGACAGCTTTATGAGGAGCATCAGCACTGCTCTGCCTGAGCAGAACCATCACCGCCATAGGTTGTCAAATAACCCGGGTTTAACCCACACAGGTAAGTCCAATGGGGTGCAGGCATGTCCTCTATGCTTACAGCTTCCCGTGGGTGTTGGTTTGATACCGTTTGGGGACAGCCAAGGAGGCATCTGCAGGCAACAAAGGTAGGTGTGTGCTTGTGTGTGTGTTTCCTATGCAGATCCTAAGCCCAGTGTCACATGCAAGTAGGAGGAGTAAGAAGGGTTCCTGGCAAATCCGGGTTATGGATTGCATTTAAAAAGGCCCCGTGGGAGTGCAATGGGCCCCTGTCTTGCTGCTTAGCAATAATGGTATGGGTTTAGGTTCTGCTGTGTGTACTGGTGGTTGACTGCCCCCCAGCCCAGAGTGTGCATGGAAAATTGTCTGGCAGCCTCCCTGACAGCAAGCAGTGATAGTGCCCATGAAGGGCACCTTGTTGGGCCCGCCCCTTTCACGGTTATCGCTTCTCGGCCTTTTGGCTAAGATCAAGTGTAGTATCTGTTCTTATCAGTTTAATATCTGATACGTCCCCTATCTGGGGACCATATATTAAATGGATTTTTGAGAACGGGGGCCGATTTCGAAGCTTGCTTCCGTCGCCCTATGCATTGACCCGATATGGCAGTATCTTCGGGTACAGTGCACCACCCCCTTACAGGGTTAAAAAGAAAGATTCCTACTTTCATTGCTACCTGCTTGCTGGCTAGCCAGCTAGCCAGCCCTGTGGGCCTTGCTGCTGCTGCAGCCAAAAAACAAAAGGTGGTGCTGCTGCTGCTTCTGCTGCTTCTGCTTCTGCTTGTGTCTGGCCGCTGTTGGAGCGTCCAGGCACAGGACTTCTGCTGCTGCTGACTAAATGGCCTCCTTAATTGGATCATTTGAGTAGCCAGCACACCTGTGCAGGTAGGGCATGACATGATAGGCAGCTGCCTTGATAGCGGGTGGGTGCTGAATGTTCCTAATTGACAAAATAAGATTAATGCTTATGAAGAAATATAAAATCTCATCCCTTCCCCAATATCGCGCCACACCCCTACCCCTTAATTCCCTGGTTGAACTTGATGGACATATGTCTTTTTTCGACCGTACTAACTATGTAACTATGTAACATAACATGGGGGGGGGGGGGGGGGGTCTCCTGGCTGTTCACACAGGTGTGTCATTGCTGTACATTGACCATGCATTGCTTCTGTGGTATTGCAAAGGCAAAGACAAATGCTTCCAGCCATCCATTGCACTAATGGATTGGTCATCAGCTGGCTGTCTATGTCCCGCATCAATATAGACCAAAGTACAGAGGGTTAGGCTATGCTATTGTGCACCTACCTGATGCATCAGAAGGTGCGAGGCCCTTGCTAAATTCTGTGCACAGACTTTGAGATCTATACTTTAGACTGTATCTAAACCTGCTCCAACATGGACTGACATTCTGGCCTACTTTCAGCCGATGCGACTTGTCTGTCGCTGAACAGTCGCTTTTTATGTATTCAGCACCTATGTATAATGTTGTAAAAATGCTCTAGAAGCTAAAGTCGCAGAAATGTCACACATATTTGGCCTGCAACTTTCTGTGCGACAAATTCAGACAGGAAAAATCAGTATAAATCCTTAGAAAATTATCCCCCAGTGTCTCCATCTGCTGGCGGTATTGAATAAGCATTGCTGCACTGATGGGGTATGCATTAGACGAAAAAAAAGAAGAAAAAGAAGAATAATACGCCCAGAAAAGAGGCGAAAAGGAGAAAAACGTAAAAAAACGTGAAAAAAAAGTAAGAGGAAGAGAAGGGAAAAAAAGGTGGAAATGGGTTTAAAAGTGATTTCGGCGGAGAAATATATATATATATATATATATATATATATATATATATATATATATACGCGCACACACACACATATATATAAACGTATTCTCCGTTGAGATATTGCAGCCGCTGCTGTGTCCAGGCCCAGGAGCCTTAGCACTGTGCTGTGATGTCACTCAATACCACTGACATCACTAGGTGTAAACAACATCTCTCCTTTGCTGTGTATGTGACTATGGAGCTGTTTGGTGATGTCGTCTATTATGGCCTTCATAGAAGCAACAGGAGATTGTTGCATCCATCTAGAACCCTCAGAACTACAGTGCTATGATGTCACTCACTTCCACAGGCCTTGCAGAGTGTAAACAACAACAACCCAGCTTTGTTGTGTATGTAACCATAGGGATTTGTGATGTCACCTAGAACCTTCACAGCAGCGACAGCTTTATGAGGAGCATCAGCACTGCTCTGCCTGAGCAGAACCATCACCGCCATAGGTTGTCAAATAACCCGGGTTTAACCCACACAGGTAAGTCCAATGGGGTGCAGGCATGTCCTCTATGCTTACAGCTTCCCGTGGGTGTTGGTTTGATACCGTTTGGGGACAGCCAAGGAGGCATCTGCAGGCAACAAAGGTAGGTGTGTGCTTGTGTGTGTGTTTCCTATGCAGATCCTAAGCCCAGTGTCACATGCAAGTAGGAGGAGTAAGAAGGGTTCCTGGCAAATCCGGGTTATGGATTGCATTTAAAAAGGCCCCGTGGGAGTGCAATGGGCCCCTGTCTTGCTGCTTAGCAATAATGGTATGGGTTTAGGTTCTGCTGTGTGTACTGGTGGTTGACTGCCCCCCAGCCCAGAGTGTGCATGGAAAATTGTCTGGCAGCCTCCCTGACAGCAAGCAGTGATAGTGCCCATGAAGGGCACCTTGTTGGGCCCGCCCCTTTCACGGTTATCGCTTCTCGGCCTTTTGGCTAAGATCAAGTGTAGTATCTGTTCTTATCAGTTTAATATCTGATACGTCCCCTATCTGGGGACCATATATTAAATGGATTTTTGAGAACGGGGGCCGATTTCGAAGCTTGCTTCCGTCGCCCTATGCATTGACCCGATATGGCAGTATCTTCGGGTACAGTGCACCACCCCCTTACAGGGTTAAAAAGAAAGATTCCTACTTTCATTGCTACCTGCTTGCTGGCTAGCCAGCTAGCCAGCCCTGTGGGCCTTGCTGCTGCTGCAGCCAAAAAACAAAAGGTGGTGCTGCTGCTGCTTCTGCTGCTTCTGCTTGTGTCTGGCCGCTGTTGGAGCGTCCAGGCACAGGACTTCTGCTGCTGCTGACTAAATGGCCTCCTTAATTGGATCATTTGAGTAGCCAGCACACCTGTGCAGGTAGGGCATGACATGATAGGCAGCTGCCTTGATAGCGGGTGGGTGCTGAATGTTCCTAATTGACAAAATAAGATTAATGCTTATGAAGAAATATAAAATCTCATCCCTTCCCCAATATCGCGCCACACCCCTACCCCTTAATTCCCTGGTTGAACTTGATGGACATATGTCTTTTTTCGACCGTACTAACTATGTAACTATGTAACATAACATGGGGGGGGGGGTCTCCTGGCTGTTCACACAGGTGTGTCATTGCTGTACATTGACCATGCATTGCTTCTGTGGTATTGCAAAGGCAAAGACAAATGCTTCCAGCCATCCATTGCACTAATGGATTGGTCATCAGCTGGCTGTCTATGTCCCGCATCAATATAGACCAAAGTACAGAGGGTTAGGCTATGCTATTGTGCACCTACCTGATGCATCAGAAGGTGCGAGGCCCTTGCTAAATTCTGTGCACAGACTTTGAGATCTATACTTTAGACTGTATCTAAACCTGCTCCAACATGGACTGACATTCTGGCCTACTTTCAGCCGATGCGACTTGTCTGTCGCTGAACAGTCGCTTTTTATGTATTCAGCACCTATGTATAATGTTGTAAAAATGCTCTAGAAGCTAAAGTCGCAGAAATGTCACACATATTTGGCCTGCAACTTTCTGTGCGACAAATTCAGACAGGAAAAATCAGTATAAATCCTTAGAAAATTATCCCCCAGTGTCTCCATCTGCTGGCGGTATTGAATAAGCATTGCTGCACAGATGGGGTATGCATTAGACGAAAAAAAAGAAGAAAAAGAAGAATAATACGCCCAGAAAAGAGGCGAAAAGGAGAAAAACGTAAAAAAACGTGAAAAAAAAGTAAGAGGAAGAGAAGGGAAAAAAAGGTGGAAATGGGTTTAAAAGTGATTTCGGCGGAGAAATATATATATATATATATATATATATATATATATATATATATATATACGCGCACACACACACATATATATAAACGTATTCTCCGTTGAGATATTGCAGCCGCTGCTGTGTCCAGGCCCAGGAGCCTTAGCACTGTGCTGTGATGTCACTCAATACCACTGACATCACTAGGTGTAAACAACATCTCTCCTTTGCTGTGTATGTGACTATGGAGCTGTTTGGTGATGTCGTCTATTATGGCCTTCATAGAAGCAACAGGAGATTGTTGCATCCATCTAGAACCCTCAGAACTACAGTGCTATGATGTCACTCACTTCCACAGGCCTTGCAGAGTGTAAACAACAACAACCCAGCTTTGTTGTGTATGTAACCATAGGGATTTGTGATGTCACCTAGAACCTTCACAGCAGCGACAGCTTTATGAGGAGCATCAGCACTGCTCTGCCTGAGCAGAACCATCACCGCCATAGGTTGTCAAATAACCCGGGTTTAACCCACACAGGTAAGTCCAATGGGGTGCAGGCATGTCCTCTATGCTTACAGCTTCCCGTGGGTGTTGGTTTGATACCGTTTGGGGACAGCCAAGGAGGCATCTGCAGGCAACAAAGGTAGGTGTGTGCTTGTGTGTGTGTTTCCTATGCAGATCCTAAGCCCAGTGTCACATGCAAGTAGGAGGAGTAAGAAGGGTTCCTGGCAAATCCGGGTTATGGATTGCATTTAAAAAGGCCCCGTGGGAGTGCAATGGGCCCCTGTCTTGCTGCTTAGCAATAATGGTATGGGTTTAGGTTCTGCTGTGTGTACTGGTGGTTGACTGCCCCCCAGCCCAGAGTGTGCATGGAAAATTGTCTGGCAGCCTCCCTGACAGCAAGCAGTGATAGTGCCCATGAAGGGCACCTTGTTGGGCCCGCCCCTTTCACGGTTATCGCTTCTCGGCCTTTTGGCTAAGATCAAGTGTAGTATCTGTTCTTATCAGTTTAATATCTGATACGTCCCCTATCTGGGGACCATATATTAAATGGATTTTTGAGAACGGGGGCCGATTTCGAAGCTTGCTTCCGTCGCCCTATGCATTGACCCGATATGGCAGTATCTTCGGGTACAGTGCACCACCCCCTTACAGGGTTAAAAAGAAAGATTCCTACTTTCATTGCTACCTGCTTGCTGGCTAGCCAGCTAGCCAGCCCTGTGGGCCTTGCTGCTGCTGCAGCCAAAAAACAAAAGGTGGTGCTGCTGCTGCTTCTGCTGCTTCTGCTTGTGTCTGGCCGCTGTTGGAGCATCCAGGCACAGGACTTCTGCTGCTGCTGACTAAATGGCCTCCTTAATTGGATCATTTGAGTAGCCAGCACACCTGTGCAGGTAGGGCATGACATGATAGGCAGCTGCCTTGATAGCGGGTGGGTGCTGAATGTTCCTAATTGACAAAATATAAAATCTCATCCCTTCCCCAATATCGCGCCACACCCCTACCCCTTAATTCCCTGGTTGAACTTGATGGACATATGTCTTTTTTCGACCGTACTAACTATGTAACTATGTAACATAACATGGGGGGGGGGGGGGGGGTCTCCTGGCTGTTCACACAGGTGTGTCATTGCTGTACATTGACCATGCATTGCTTCTGTGGTATTGCAAAGGCAAAGACAAATGCTTCCAGCCATCCATTGCACTAATGGATTGGTCATCAGCTGGCTGTCTATGTCCCGCATCAATATAGACCAAAGTACAGAGGGTTAGGCTATGCTATTGTGCACCTACCTGATGCATCAGAAGGTGCGAGGCCCTTGCTAAATTCTGTGCACAGACTTTGAGATCTATACTTTAGACTGTATCTAAACCTGCTCCAACATGGACTGACATTCTGGCCTACTTTCAGCCGATGCGACTTGTCTGTCGCTGAACAGTCGCTTTTTATGTATTCAGCACCTATGTATAATGTTGTAAAAATGCTCTAGAAGCTAAAGTCGCAGAAATGTCACACATATTTGGCCTGCAACTTTCTGTGCGACAAATTCAGACAGGAAAAATCAGTATAAATCCTTAGAAAATTATCCCCCAGTGTCTCCATCTGCTGGCGGTATTGAATAAGCATTGCTGCACTGATGGGGTATGCATTAGACGAAAAAAAAGAAGAAAAAGAAGAATAATACGCCCAGAAAAGAGGCGAAAAGGAGAAAAACGTAAAAAAACGTGAAAAAAAAGTAAGAGGAAGAGAAGGGAAAAAAAGGTGGAAATGGGTTTAAAAGTGATTTCGGCGGAGAAATATATATATATATATATATATATATATATATATATATATATATACGCGCACACACACACATATATATAAACGTATTCTCCGTTGAGATATTGCAGCCGCTGCTGTGTCCAGGCCCAGGAGCCTTAGCACTGTGCTGTGATGTCACTCAATACCACTGACATCACTAGGTGTAAACAACATCTCTCCTTTGCTGTGTATGTGACTATGGAGCTGTTTGGTGATGTCGTCTATTATGGCCTTCATAGAAGCAACAGGAGATTGTTGCATCCATCTAGAACCCTCAGAAACTACAGTGCTATGATGTCACTCACTTCCACAGGCCTTGCAGAGTGTAAACAACAACAACCCAGCTTTGTTGTGTATGTAACCATAGGGATTTGTGATGTCACCTAGAACCTTCACAGCAGCGACAGCTTTATGAGGAGCATCAGCACTGCTCTGCCTGAGCAGAACCATCACCGCCATAGGTTGTCAAATAACCCGGGTTTAACCCACACAGGTAAGTCCAATGGGGTGCAGGCATGTCCTCTATGCTTACAGCTTCCCGTGGGTGTTGGTTTGATACCGTTTGGGGACAGCCAAGGAGGCATCTGCAGGCAACAAAGGTAGGTGTGTGCTTGTGTGTGTGTTTCCTATGCAGATCCTAAGCCCAGTGTCACATGCAAGTAGGAGGAGTAAGAAGGGTTCCTGGCAAATCCGGGTTATGGATTGCATTTAAAAAGGCCCCGTGGGAGTGCAATGGGCCCCTGTCTTGCTGCTTAGCAATAATGGTATGGGTTTAGGTTCTGCTGTGTGTACTGGTGGTTGACTGCCCCCCAGCCCAGAGTGTGCATGGAAAATTGTCTGGCAGCCTCCCTGACAGCAAGCAGTGATAGTGCCCATGAAGGGCACCTTGTTGGGCCCGCCCCTTTCACGGTTATCGCTTCTCGGCCTTTTGGCTAAGATCAAGTGTAGTATCTGTTCTTATCAGTTTAATATCTGATACGTCCCCTATCTGGGGACCATATATTAAATGGATTTTTGAGAACGGGGGCCGATTTCGAAGCTTGCTTCCGTCGCCCTATGCATTGACCCGATATGGCAGTATCTTCGGGTACAGTGCACCACCCCCTTACAGGGTTAAAAAGAAAGATTCCTACTTTCATTGCTACCTGCTTGCTGGCTAGCCAGCTAGCCAGCCCTGTGGGCCTTGCTGCTGCTGCAGCCAAAAAACAAAAGGTGGTGCTGCTGCTGCTTCTGCTGCTTCTGCTTGTGTCTGGCCGCTGTTGGAGCGTCCAGGCACAGGACTTCTGCTGCTGCTGACTAAATGGCCTCCTTAATTGGATCATTTGAGTAGCCAGCACACCTGTGCAGGTAGGGCATGACATGATAGGCAGCTGCCTTGATAGCGGGTGGGTGCTGAATGTTCCTAATTGACAAAATAAGATTAATGCTTATGAAGAAATATAAAATCTCATCCCTTCCCCAATATCGCGCCACACCCCTACCCCTTAATTCCCTGGTTGAACTTGATGGACATATGTCTTTTTTCGACCGTACTAACTATGTAACTATGTAACATAACATGGGGGGGGGGGTCTCCTGGCTGTTCACACAGGTGTGTCATTGCTGTACATTGACCATGCATTGCTTCTGTGGTATTGCAAAGGCAAAGACAAATGCTTCCAGCCATCCATTGCACTAATGGATTGGTCATCAGCTGGCTGTCTATGTCCCGCATCAATATAGACCAAAGTACAGAGGGTTAGGCTATGCTATTGTGCACCTACCTGATGCATCAGAAGGTGCGAGGCCCTTGCTAAATTCTGTGCACAGACTTTGAGATCTATACTTTAGACTGTATCTAAACCTGCTCCAACATGGACTGACATTCTGGCCTACTTTCAGCCGATGCGACTTGTCTGTCGCTGAACAGTCGCTTTTTATGTATTCAGCACCTATGTATAATGTTGTAAAAATGCTCTAGAAGCTAAAGTCGCAGAAATGTCACACATATTTGGCCTGCAACTTTCTGTGCGACAAATTCAGACAGGAAAAATCAGTATAAATCCTTAGAAAATTATCCCCCAGTGTCTCCATCTGCTGGCGGTATTGAATAAGCATTGCTGCACAGATGGGGTATGCATTAGACGAAAAAAAAGAAGAAAAAGAAGAATAATACGCCCAGAAAAGAGGCGAAAAGGAGAAAAACGTAAAAAAACGTGAAAAAAAAGTAAGAGGAAGAGAAGGGAAAAAAAGGTGGAAATGGGTTTAAAAGTGATTTCGGCGGAGAAATATATATATATATATATATATATATATATATATATATATATACGCGCACACACACACATATATATAAACGTATTCTCCGTTGAGATATTGCAGCCGCTGCTGTGTCCAGGCCCAGGAGCCTTAGCACTGTGCTGTGATGTCACTCAATACCACTGACATCACTAGGTGTAAACAACATCTCTCCTTTGCTGTGTATGTGACTATGGAGCTGTTTGGTGATGTCGTCTATTATGGCCTTCATAGAAGCAACAGGAGATTGTTGCATCCATCTAGAACCCTCAGAACTACAGTGCTATGATGTCACTCACTTCCACAGGCCTTGCAGAGTGTAAACAACAACAACCCAGCTTTGTTGTGTATGTAACCATAGGGATTTGTGATGTCACCTAGAACCTTCACAGCAGCGACAGCTTTATGAGGAGCATCAGCACTGCTCTGCCTGAGCAGAACCATCACCGCCATAGGTTGTCAAATAACCCGGGTTTAACCCACACAGGTAAGTCCAATGGGGTGCAGGCATGTCCTCTATGCTTACAGCTTCCCGTGGGTGTTGGTTTGATACCGTTTGGGGACAGCCAAGGAGGCATCTGCAGGCAACAAAGGTAGGTGTGTGCTTGTGTGTGTGTTTCCTATGCAGATCCTAAGCCCAGTGTCACATGCAAGTAGGAGGAGTAAGAAGGGTTCCTGGCAAATCCGGGTTATGGATTGCATTTAAAAAGGCCCCGTGGGAGTGCAATGGGCCCCTGTCTTGCTGCTTAGCAATAATGGTATGGGTTTAGGTTCTGCTGTGTGTACTGGTGGTTGACTGCCCCCCAGCCCAGAGTGTGCATGGAAAATTGTCTGGCAGCCTCCCTGACAGCAAGCAGTGATAGTGCCCATGAAGGGCACCTTGTTGGGCCCGCCCCTTTCACGGTTATCGCTTCTCGGCCTTTTGGCTAAGATCAAGTGTAGTATCTGTTCTTATCAGTTTAATATCTGATACGTCCCCTATCTGGGGACCATATATTAAATGGATTTTTGAGAACGGGGGCCGATTTCGAAGCTTGCTTCCGTCGCCCTATGCATTGACCCGATATGGCAGTATCTTCGGGTACAGTGCACCACCCCCTTACAGGGTTAAAAAGAAAGATTCCTACTTTCATTGCTACCTGCTTGCTGGCTAGCCAGCTAGCCAGCCCTGTGGGCCTTGCTGCTGCTGCAGCCAAAAAACAAAAGGTGGTGCTGCTGCTGCTTCTGCTGCTTCTGCTTGTGTCTGGCCGCTGTTGGAGCATCCAGGCACAGGACTTCTGCTGCTGCTGACTAAATGGCCTCCTTAATTGGATCATTTGAGTAGCCAGCACACCTGTGCAGGTAGGGCATGACATGATAGGCAGCTGCCTTGATAGCGGGTGGGTGCTGAATGTTCCTAATTGACAAAATATAAAATCTCATCCCTTCCCCAATATCGCGCCACACCCCTACCCCTTAATTCCCTGGTTGAACTTGATGGACATATGTCTTTTTTCGACCGTACTAACTATGTAACTATGTAACATAACATGGGGGGGGGGGGGGGGTCTCCTGGCTGTTCACACAGGTGTGTCATTGCTGTACATTGACCATGCATTGCTTCTGTGGTATTGCAAAGGCAAAGACAAATGCTTCCAGCCATCCATTGCACTAATGGATTGGTCATCAGCTGGCTGTCTATGTCCCGCATCAATATAGACCAAAGTACAGAGGGTTAGGCTATGCTATTGTGCACCTACCTGATGCATCAGAAGGTGCGAGGCCCTTGCTAAATTCTGTGCACAGACTTTGAGATCTATACTTTAGACTGTATCTAAACCTGCTCCAACATGGACTGACATTCTGGCCTACTTTCAGCCGATGCGACTTGTCTGTCGCTGAACAGTCGCTTTTTATGTATTCAGCACCTATGTATAATGTTGTAAAAATGCTCTAGAAGCTAAAGTCGCAGAAATGTCACACATATTTGGCCTGCAACTTTCTGTGCGACAAATTCAGACAGGAAAAATCAGTATAAATCCTTAGAAAATTATCCCCCAGTGTCTCCATCTGCTGGCGGTATTGAATAAGCATTGCTGCACTGATGGGGTATGCATTAGACGAAAAAAAAGAAGAAAAAGAAGAATAATACGCCCAGAAAAGAGGCGAAAAGGAGAAAAACGTAAAAAAACGTGAAAAAAAAGTAAGAGGAAGAGAAGGGAAAAAAAGGTGGAAATGGGTTTAAAAGTGATTTCGGCGGAGAAATATATATATATATATATATATATATATATATATATATATATACGCGCACACACACACATATATATAAACGTATTCTCCGTTGAGATATTGCAGCCGCTGCTGTGTCCAGGCCCAGGAGCCTTAGCACTGTGCTGTGATGTCACTCAATACCACTGACATCACTAGGTGTAAACAACATCTCTCCTTTGCTGTGTATGTGACTATGGAGCTGTTTGGTGATGTCGTCTATTATGGCCTTCATAGAAGCAACAGGAGATTGTTGCATCCATCTAGAACCCTCAGAACTACAGTGCTATGATGTCACTCACTTCCACAGGCCTTGCAGAGTGTAAACAACAACAACCCAGCTTTGTTGTGTATGTAACCATAGGGATTTGTGATGTCACCTAGAACCTTCACAGCAGCGACAGCTTTATGAGGAGCATCAGCACTGCTCTGCCTGAGCAGAACCATCACCGCCATAGGTTGTCAAATAACCCGGGTTTAACCCACACAGGTAAGTCCAATGGGGTGCAGGCATGTCCTCTATGCTTACAGCTTCCCGTGGGTGTTGGTTTGATACCGTTTGGGGACAGCCAAGGAGGCATCTGCAGGCAACAAAGGTAGGTGTGTGCTTGTGTGTGTGTTTCCTATGCAGATCCTAAGCCCAGTGTCACATGCAAGTAGGAGGAGTAAGAAGGGTTCCTGGCAAATCCGGGTTATGGATTGCATTTAAAAAGGCCCCGTGGGAGTGCAATGGGCCCCTGTCTTGCTGCTTAGCAATAATGGTATGGGTTTAGGTTCTGCTGTGTGTACTGGTGGTTGACTGCCCCCCAGCCCAGAGTGTGCATGGAAAATTGTCTGGCAGCCTCCCTGACAGCAAGCAGTGATAGTGCCCATGAAGGGCACCTTGTTGGGCCCGCCCCTTTCACGGTTATCGCTTCTCGGCCTTTTGGCTAAGATCAAGTGTAGTATCTGTTCTTATCAGTTTAATATCTGATACGTCCCCTATCTGGGGACCATATATTAAATGGATTTTTGAGAACGGGGGCTGATTTCGAAGCTTGCTTCCGTCGCCCTATGCATTGACCCGATATGGCAGTATCTTCGGGTACAGTGCACCACCCCCTTACAGGGTTAAAAAGAAAGATTCCTACTTTCATTGCTACCTGCTTGCTGGCTAGCCAGCTAGCCAGCCCTGTGGGCCTTGCTGCTGCTGCAGCCAAAAAACAAAAGGTGGTGCTGCTGCTGCTTCTGCTGCTTCTGCTTCTGCTTGTGTCTGGCCGCTGTTGGAGCGTCCAGGCACAGGACTTCTGCTGCTGCTGACTAAATGGCCTCCTTAATTGGATCATTTGAGTAGCCAGCACACCTGTGCAGGTAGGGCATGACATGATAGGCAGCTGCCTTGATAGCGGGTGGGTGCTGAATGTTCCTAATTGACAAAATAAGATTAATGCTTATGAAGAAATATAAAATCTCATCCCTTCCCCAATATCGCGCCACACCCCTACCCCTTAATTCCCTGGTTGAACTTGATGGACATATGTCTTTTTTCGACCGTACTAACTATGTAACTATGTAACATAACATGGGGGGGGGGGGGGTCTCCTGGCTGTTCACACAGGTGTGTCATTGCTGTACATTGACCATGCATTGCTTCTGTGGTATTGCAAAGGCAAAGACAAATGCTTCCAGCCATCCATTGCACTAATGGATTGGTCATCAGCTGGCTGTCTATGTCCCGCATCAATATAGACCAAAGTACAGAGGGTTAGGCTATGCTATTGTGCACCTACCTGATGCATCAGAAGGTGCGAGGCCCTTGCTAAATTCTGTGCACAGACTTTGAGATCTATACGTTAGACTGTATCTAAACCTGCTCCAACATGGACTGACATTCTGGCCTACTTTCAGCCGATGCGACTTGTCTGTCGCTGAACAGTCGCTTTTTATGTATTCAGCACCTATGTATAATGTTGTAAAAATGCTCTAGAAGCTAAAGTCGCAGAAATGTCACACATATTTGGCCTGCAACTTTCTGTGCGACAAATTCAGACAGGAAAAATCAGTATAAATCCTTAGAAAATTATCCCCCAGTGTCTCCATCTGCTGGCGGTATTGAATAAGCATTGCTGCACTGATGGGGTATGCATTAGACGAAAAAAAAGAAGAAAAAGAAGAATAATACGCCCAGAAAAGAGGCGAAAAGGAGAAAAACGTAAAAAAACGTGAAAAAAAAGTAAGAGGAAGAGAAGGGAAAAAAAGGTGGAAATGGGTTTAAAAGTGATTTCGGCGGAGAAATATATATATATATATATATATATATAGATATATATATATATATATACGCGCACACACACACATATATATAAACGTATTCTCCGTTGAGATATTGCAGCCGCTGCTGTGTCCAGGCCCAGGAGCCTTAGCACTGTGCTGTGATGTCACTCAATACCACTGACATCACTAGGTGTAAACAACATCTCTCCTTTGCTGTGTATGTGACTATGGAGCTGTTTGGTGATGTCGTCTATTATGGCCTTCATAGAAGCAACAGGAGATTGTTGCATCCATCTAGAACCCTCAGAACTACAGTGCTATGATGTCACTCACTTCCACAGGCCTTGCAGAGTGTAAACAACAACAACCCAGCTTTGTTGTGTATGTAACCATAGGGATTTGTGATGTCACCTAGAACCTTCACAGCAGCGACAGCTTTATGAGGAGCATCAGCACTGCTCTGCCTGAGCAGAACCATCACCGCCATAGGTTGTCAAATAACCCGGGTTTAACCCACACAGGTAAGTCCAATGGGGTGCAGGCATGTCCTCTATGCTTACAGCTTCCCGTGGGTGTTGGTTTGATACCGTTTGGGGACAGCCAAGGAGGCATCTGCAGGCAACAAAGGTAGGTGTGTGCTTGTGTGTGTGTTTCCTATGCAGATCCTAAGCCCAGTGTCACATGCAAGTAGGAGGAGTAAGAAGGGTTCCTGGCAAATCCGGGTTATGGATTGCATTTAAAAAGGCCCCCGTGGGAGTGCAATGGGCCCCTGTCTTGCTGCTTAGCAATAATGGTATGGGTTTAGGTTCTGCTGTGTGTACTGGTGGTTGACTGCCCCCCCAGCCCAGAGTGTGCATGGAAAATTGTCTGGCAGCCTCCCTGACAGCAAGCAGTGATAGTGCCCATGAAGGGCACCTTGTTGGGCCCGCCCCTTTCACGGTTATCGCTTCTCGGCCTTTTGGCTAAGATCAAGTGTAGTATCTGTTCTTATCAGTTTAATATCTGATACGTCCCCTATCTGGGGACCATATATTAAATGGATTTTTGAGAACGGGGGCCGATTTCGAAGCTTGCTTCCGTCGCCCTATGCATTGACCCGATATGGCAGTATCTTCGGGTACAGTGCACCACCCCCTTACAGGGTTAAAAAGAAAGATTCCTACTTTCATTGCTACCTGCTTGCTGGCTAGCCAGCTAGCCAGCCCTGTGGGCCTTGCTGCTGCTGCAGCCAAAAAACAAAAGGTGGTGCTGCTGCTGCTTCTGCTGCTTCTGCTTGTGTCTGGCCGCTGTTGGAGCATCCAGGCACAGGACTTCTGCTGCTGCTGACTAAATGGCCTCCTTAATTGGATCATTTGAGTAGCCAGCACACCTGTGCAGGTAGGGCATGACATGATAGGCAGCTGCCTTGATAGCGGGTGGGTGCTGAATGTTCCTAATTGACAAAATATAAAATCTCATCCCTTCCCCAATATCGCGCCACACCCCTACCCCTTAATTCCCTGGTTGAACTTGATGGACATATGTCTTTTTTCGACCGTACTAACTATGTAACTATGTAACATAACATGGGGGGGGGGGGGGGGTCTCCTGGCTGTTCACACAGGTGTGTCATTGCTGTACATTGACCATGCATTGCTTCTGTGGTATTGCAAAGGCAAAGACAAATGCTTCCAGCCATCCATTGCACTAATGGATTGGTCATCAGCTGGCTGTCTATGTCCCGCATCAATATAGACCAAAGTACAGAGGGTTAGGCTATGCTATTGTGCACCTACCTGATGCATCAGAAGGTGCGAGGCCCTTGCTAAATTCTGTGCACAGACTTTGAGATCTATACTTTAGACTGTATCTAAACCTGCTCCAACATGGACTGACATTCTGGCCTACTTTCAGCCGATGCGACTTGTCTGTCGCTGAACAGTCGCTTTTTATGTATTCAGCACCTATGTATAATGTTGTAAAAATGCTCTAGAAGCTAAAGTCGCAGAAATGTCACACATATTTGGCCTGCAACTTTCTGTGCGACAAATTCAGACAGGAAAAATCAGTATAAATCCTTAGAAAATTATCCCCCAGTGTCTCCATCTGCTGGCGGTATTGAATAAGCATTGCTGCACTGATGGGGTATGCATTAGACGAAAAAAAAGAAGAAAAAGAAGAATAATACGCCCAGAAAAGAGGCGAAAAGGAGAAAAACGTAAAAAAACGTGAAAAAAAAGTAAGAGGAAGAGAAGGGAAAAAAAGGTGGAAATGGGTTTAAAAGTGATTTCGGCGGAGAAATATATATATATATATATATATATATATATATATATATATATACGCGCACACACACACATATATATAAACGTATTCTCCGTTGAGATATTGCAGCCGCTGCTGTGTCCAGGCCCAGGAGCCTTAGCACTGTGCTGTGATGTCACTCAATACCACTGACATCACTAGGTGTAAACAACATCTCTCCTTTGCTGTGTATGTGACTATGGAGCTGTTTGGTGATGTCGTCTATTATGGCCTTCATAGAAGCAACAGGAGATTGTTGCATCCATCTAGAACCCTCAGAACTACAGTGCTATGATGTCACTCACTTCCACAGGCCTTGCAGAGTGTAAACAACAACAACCCAGCTTTGTTGTGTATGTAACCATAGGGATTTGTGATGTCACCTAGAACCTTCACAGCAGCGACAGCTTTATGAGGAGCATCAGCACTGCTCTGCCTGAGCAGAACCATCACCGCCATAGGTTGTCAAATAACCCGGGTTTAACCCACACAGGTAAGTCCAATGGGGTGCAGGCATGTCCTCTATGCTTACAGCTTCCCGTGGGTGTTGGTTTGATACCGTTTGGGGACAGCCAAGGAGGCATCTGCAGGCAACAAAGGTAGGTGTGTGCTTGTGTGTGTGTTTCCTATGCAGATCCTAAGCCCAGTGTCACATGCAAGTAGGAGGAGTAAGAAGGGTTCCTGGCAAATCCGGGTTATGGATTGCATTTAAAAAGGCCCCGTGGGAGTGCAATGGGCCCCTGTCTTGCTGCTTAGCAATAATGGTATGGGTTTAGGTTCTGCTGTGTGTACTGGTGGTTGACTGCCCCCCAGCCCAGAGTGTGCATGGAAAATTGTCTGGCAGCCTCCCTGACAGCAAGCAGTGATAGTGCCCATGAAGGGCACCTTGTTGGGCCCGCCCCTTTCACGGTTATCGCTTCTCGGCCTTTTGGCTAAGATCAAGTGTAGTATCTGTTCTTATCAGTTTAATATCTGATACGTCCCCTATCTGGGGACCATATATTAAATGGATTTTTGAGAACGGGGGCTGATTTCGAAGCTTGCTTCCGTCGCCCTATGCATTGACCCGATATGGCAGTATCTTCGGGTACAGTGCACCACCCCCTTACAGGGTTAAAAAGAAAGATTCCTACTTTCATTGCTACCTGCTTGCTGGCTAGCCAGCTAGCCAGCCCTGTGGGCCTTGCTGCTGCTGCAGCCAAAAAACAAAAGGTGGTGCTGCTGCTGCTTCTGCTGCTTCTGCTTCTGCTTGTGTCTGGCCGCTGTTGGAGCGTCCAGGCACAGGACTTCTGCTGCTGCTGACTAAATGGCCTCCTTAATTGGATCATTTGAGTAGCCAGCACACCTGTGCAGGTAGGGCATGACATGATAGGCAGCTGCCTTGATAGCGGGTGGGTGCTGAATGTTCCTAATTGACAAAATAAGATTAATGCTTATGAAGAAATATAAAATCTCATCCCTTCCCCAATATCGCGCCACACCCCTACCCCTTAATTCCCTGGTTGAACTTGATGGACATATGTCTTTTTTCGACCGTACTAACTATGTAACTATGTAACATAACATGGGGGGGGGGGGGGTCTCCTGGCTGTTCACACAGGTGTGTCATTGCTGTACATTGACCATGCATTGCTTCTGTGGTATTGCAAAGGCAAAGACAAATGCTTCCAGCCATCCATTGCACTAATGGATTGGTCATCAGCTGGCTGTCTATGTCCCGCATCAATATAGACCAAAGTACAGAGGGTTAGGCTATGCTATTGTGCACCTACCTGATGCATCAGAAGGTGCGAGGCCCTTGCTAAATTCTGTGCACAGACTTTGAGATCTATACGTTAGACTGTATCTAAACCTGCTCCAACATGGACTGACATTCTGGCCTACTTTCAGCCGATGCGACTTGTCTGTCGCTGAACAGTCGCTTTTTATGTATTCAGCACCTATGTATAATGTTGTAAAAATGCTCTAGAAGCTAAAGTCGCAGAAATGTCACACATATTTGGCCTGCAACTTTCTGTGCGACAAATTCAGACAGGAAAAATCAGTATAAATCCTTAGAAAATTATCCCCCAGTGTCTCCATCTGCTGGCGGTATTGAATAAGCATTGCTGCACTGATGGGGTATGCATTAGACGAAAAAAAAGAAGAAAAAGAAGAATAATACGCCCAGAAAAGAGGCGAAAAGGAGAAAAACGTAAAAAAACGTGAAAAAAAAGTAAGAGGAAGAGAAGGGAAAAAAAGGTGGAAATGGGTTTAAAAGTGATTTCGGCGGAGAAATATATATATATATATATATATATAGATATATATATATATATATACGCGCACACACACACATATATATAAACGTATTCTCCGTTGAGATATTGCAGCCGCTGCTGTGTCCAGGCCCAGGAGCCTTAGCACTGTGCTGTGATGTCACTCAATACCACTGACATCACTAGGTGTAAACAACATCTCTCCTTTGCTGTGTATGTGACTATGGAGCTGTTTGGTGATGTCGTCTATTATGGCCTTCATAGAAGCAACAGGAGATTGTTGCATCCATCTAGAACCCTCAGAACTACAGTGCTATGATGTCACTCACTTCCACAGGCCTTGCAGAGTGTAAACAACAACAACCCAGCTTTGTTGTGTATGTAACCATAGGGATTTGTGATGTCACCTAGAACCTTCACAGCAGCGACAGCTTTATGAGGAGCATCAGCACTGCTCTGCCTGAGCAGAACCATCACCGCCATAGGTTGTCAAATAACCCGGGTTTAACCCACACAGGTAAGTCCAATGGGGTGCAGACATGTCCTCTATGCTTACAGCTTCCCGTGGGTGTTGGTTTGATACCGTTTGGGGACAGCCAAGGAGGCATCTGCAGGCAACAAAGGTAGGTGTGTGCTTGTGTGTGTGTTTCCTATGCAGATCCTAAGCCCAGTGTCACATGCAAGTAGGAGGAGTAAGAAGGGTTCCTGGCAAATCCGGGTTATGGATTGCATTTAAAAAGGCCCCGTGGGAGTGCAATGGGCCCCTGTCTTGCTGCTTAGCAATAATGGTATGGGTTTAGGTTCTGCTGTGTGTACTGGTGGTTGACTGCCCCCCAGCCCAGAGTGTGCATGGAAAATTGTCTGGCAGCCTCCCTGACAGCAAGCAGTGATAGTGCCCATGAAGGGCACCTTGTTGGGCCCGCCCCTTTCACGGTTATCGCTTCTCGGCCTTTTGGCTAAGATCAAGTGTAGTATCTGTTCTTATCAGTTTAATATCTGATACGTTCCCTATCTGGGGACCATATATTAAATGGATTTTTGAGAACGGGGGCCGATTTCGAAGCTTGCTTCCGTCGCCCTATGCATTGACCCGATATGGCAGTATCTTCGGGTACAGTGCACCACCCCCTTACAGGGTTAAAAAGAAAGATTCCTACTTTCATTGCTACCTGCTTGCTGGCTAGCCAGCTAGCCAGCCCTGTGGGCCTTGCTGCTGCTGCAGCCAAAAAACAAAAGGTGGTGCTGCTGCTGCTTCTGCTGCTTCTGCTTGTGTCTGGCCGCTGTTGGAGCGTCCAGGCACAGGACTTCTGCTGCTGCTGACTAAATGGCCTCCTTAATTGGATCATTTGAGTAGCCAGCACACCTGTGCAGGTAGGGCATGACATGATAGGCAGCTGCCTTGATAGCGGGTGGGTGCTGAATGTTCATAATTGACAAAATAAGATTAATGCTTATGAAGAAATATAAAATCTCATCCCTTCCCCAATATCGCGCCACACCCCTACCCCTTAATTCCCTGGTTGAACTTGATGGACATATGTCTTTTTTCGACCGTACTAACTATGTAACTATGTAACATAACATGGGGGGGGGGGGGTCTCCTGGCTGTTCACACAGGTGTGTCATTGCTGTACATTGACCATGCATTGCTTCTGTGGTATTGCAAAGGCAAAGACAAATGCTTCCAGCCATCCATTGCACTAATGGATTGGTCATCAGCTGGCTGTCTATGTCCCGCATCAATATAGACCAAAGTACAGAGGGTTAGGCTATGCTATTGTGCACCTACCTGATGCATCAGAAGGTGCGAGGCCCTTGCTAAATTCTGTGCACAGACTTTGAGATCTATACTTTAGACTGTATCTAAACCTGCTCCAACATGGACTGACATTCTGGCCTACTTTCAGCCGATGCGACTTGTCTGTCGCTGAACAGTCGCTTTTTATGTATTCAGCACCTATGTATAATGTTGTAAAAATGCTCTAGAAGCTAAAGTCGCAGAAATGTCACACATATTTGGCCTGCAACTTTCTGTGCGACAAATTCAGACAGGAAAAATCAGTATAAATCCTTAGAAAATTATCCCCCAGTGTCTCCATCTGCTGGCGGTATTGAATAAGCATTGCTGCACTGATGGGGTATGCATTAGACGAAAAAAAAGAAGAAAAAGAAGAATAATACGCCCAGAAAAGAGGCGAAAAGGAGAAAAACGTAAAAAAACGTGAAAAAAAAGTAAGAGGAAGAGAAGGGAAAAAAAGGTGGAAATGGGTTTAAAAGTGATTTCGGCGGAGAAATATATATATATATATATATATATATATATATATACGCGCACACACACACATATATATAAACGTATTCTCCGTTGAGATATTGCAGCCGCTGCTGTGTCCAGGCCCAGGAGCCTTAGCACTGTGCTGTGATGTCACTCAATACCACTGACATCACTAGGTGTAAACAACATCTCTCCTTTGCTGTGTATGTGACTATGGAGCTGTTTGGTGATGTTGTCTATTATGGCCTTCATAGAAGCAACAGGAGATTGTTGCATCCATCTAGAACCCTCAGAACTACAGTGCTATGATGTCACTCACTTCCACAGGCCTTGCAGAGTGTAAACAACAACAACCCAGCTTTGTTGTGTATGTAACCATAGGGATTTGTGATGTCACCTAGAACCTTCACAGCAGCGACAGCTTTATGAGGAGCATCAGCACTGCTCTGCCTGAGCAGAACCATCACCGCCATAGGTTGTCAAATAACCCGGGTTTAACCCACACAGGTAAGTCCAATGGGGTGCAGGCATGTCCTCTATGCTTACAGCTTCCCGTGGGTGTTGGTTTGATACCGTTTGGGGACAGCCAAGGAGGCATCTGCAGGCAACAAAGGTAGGTGTGTGCTTGTGTGTGTGTTTCCTATGCAGATCCTAAGCCCAGTGTCACATGCAAGTAGGAGGAGTAAGAAGGGTTCCTGGCAAATCCGGGTTATGGATTGCATTTAAAAAGGCCCCGTGGGAGTGCAATGGGCCCCTGTCTTGCTGCTTAGCAATAATGGTATGGGTTTAGGTTCTGCTGTGTGTACTGGTGGTTGACTGCCCCCCAGCCCAGAGTGTGCATGGAAAATTGTCTGGCAGCCTCCCTGACAGCAAGCAGTGATAGTGCCCATGAAGGGCACCTTGTTGGGCCCGCCCCTTTCACGGTTATCGCTTCTCGGCCTTTTGGCTAAGATCAAGTGTAGTATCTGTTCTTATCAGTTTAATATCTGATACGTCCCCTATCTGGGGACCATATATTAAATGGATTTTTGAGAACGGGGGCCGATTTCGAAGCTTGCTTCCGTCGCCCTATGCATTGACCCGATATGGCAGTATCTTCGGGTACAGTGCACCACCCCCTTACAGGGTTAAAAAGAAAGATTCCTACTTTCATTGCTACCTGCTTGCTGGCTAGCCAGCTAGCCAGCCCTGTGGGCCTTGCTGCTGCTGCAGCCAAAAAACAAAAGGTGGTGCTGCTGCTGCTTCTGCTGCTTCTGCTTCTGCTTGTGTCTGGCCGCTGTTGGAGCGTCCAGGCACAGGACTTCTGCTGCTGCTGACTAAATGGCCTCCTTAATTGGATCATTTGAGTAGCCAGCACACCTGTGCAGGTAGGGCATGACATGATAGGCAGCTGCCTTGATAGCGGGTGGGTGCTGAATGTTCCTAATTGACAAAATAAGATTAATGCTTATGAAGAAATATAAAATCTCATCCCTTCCCCAATATCGCGCCACACCCCTACCCCTTAATTCCCTGGTTGAACTTGATGGACATATGTCTTTTTTCGACCGTACTAACTATGTAACTATGTAACATAACATGGGGGGGGGGGGGGGGTCTCCTGGCTGTTCACACAGGTGTGTCATTGCTGTACATTGACCATGCATTGCTTCTGTGGTATTGCAAAGGCAAAGACAAATGCTTCCAGCCATCCATTGCACTAATGGATTGGTCATCAGCTGGCTGTCTATGTCCCGCATCAATATAGACCAAAGTACAGAGGGTTAGGCTATGCTATTGTGCACCTACCTGATGCATCAGAAGGTGCGAGGCCCTTGCTAAATTCTGTGCACAGACTTTGAGATCTATACTTTAGACTGTATCTAAACCTGCTCCAACATGGACTGACATTCTGGCCTACTTTCAGCCGATGCGACTTGTCTGTCGCTGAACAGTCGCTTTTTATGTATTCAGCACCTATGTATAATGTTGTAAAAATCAGGAAAAATCAGTATAAATCCTTAGAAAATTACTCCCCCAGTGTCTCCATCTGCTGGCGGTATTGAATAAGCATTGCTGCACTGATGGGGTATGCATTAGACGAAAAAAAAGGAAGAAAAAGAAGAATAATACGCCCAGAAAAGAGGCGGAAAAGGAGAAAAACGTAAAAAAAACGTGAAAAAAAAAGTAAGAGGAAGAGAAGGGAAAAAAAGGTGGAAATGGGTTTAAAAGTGATTTCGGCGGAGAAATATATATATATATAGTATATATATATATATATATATATATATATACGCGCACACACACACATATATATAAACGTATTCTCCGTTGAGATATTGCAGCCGCTGCTGTGTCCAGGCCCAGGAGCCTTAGCACTGTGCTGTGATGTCACTCAATACCACTGACATCATCTAGGTGTAAACAACATCTCTCCTTTGCTGTGTATGTGACTATGGAGCTGTTTGGTGATGTCGTCTATTATGGCCTTCATAGAAGCAACAGGAGATTGTTGCATCCATCTAGAACCCTCAGAACTACAGTGCTATGATGTCACTCACTTCCACAGGCCTTGCTGAGTGTAAACAACAACAACCCAGCTTTGTTGTGTATGTAACCATAGGGATTTGTGATGTCACCTAGAAACCTTCACAGCAGCGACAGCTTTATGAGGAGCATCAGCACTGCTCTGCCTGAGCAGAACCATCACCGCCATAGGTTGTCAAATAACCCGGGGTTTAACCCACACAGGTAAGTCCAATGGGGTGCAGGCATGTCCTCTATGCTTACAGCTTCCCGTGGGTGTTGGTTTGATACCGTTGGGGACAGCCAGGAGGCATCTGCAGGCAACAAAGGTAGGTGTGTGCTTGTGTGTGTGTTTCCTATGCAGATCCTAAGCCCAGTGTCACATGCAAGTAGGAGGAGTAAGAAGGGTTCCTGGCAAATCCGGGTTATGGATTGCATTTAAAAAGGCCCCGTGGGAGTGCAATGGGCCCCTGTCTTGCTGCTTAGCAATAATGGTATGGGGTTTAGGTTCTGCTGTGTGTACTGGTGGTTGACTGCCCCCCCAGCCAGAGTGTGCATGGGAAAATTGTCTGGCAGCCTCCCTGACAGCAAGCAGTGATAGTGCCCATGAAGGGCACCTTGTTGGGCCCGCCCCCTTTCACGGGTTATCGCTTCTCGGCCTTTTGGCTAAGATCAAGTGTAGTAATCTGTTCTTATCAGTTTTCATGCTGGTGGGGATGGGTGCTGCATGGAGGATGGCAGGTGTTACCAGGGCTTTCCGGGGCTGGTTTCTGAGGAATTCAGCTCGACGGCTGCCCCGATGTGACCTGTTCCCTCCGGGTCTCGCCATGAGGCTGAAGAGGGTTCTAGAGCCGAGGTACTTTTGTGCCTCGGGGAGTGGTGACCCCGAGGTGCCGAAACTCACTGGGAGGATAGACCTCACTGAGTTGAAGCACGGGCACCATAATCTCTTCCACCTTGTGGCACTCACCTCTTGATTCCCGGCCTTCTGGCTAGGATCAGAGAAATTTTTATAGATCCGGCCGGATGTCCGGGCAGTATATCTGCACACATTCACTTATTTATTTATTTTTCGTCACTGTGTCACTTTTTGCGTGTTGTGTGTTCACAGGATTTGTCAGGATGCGGTAGCCCTTCTGGGTGTCCCTCCTGGCGGTCTAGGGGAGGTGTGTGTGGCCATTAGGTTCCCGCACCTCCCTGCAAACACCCCGGGTACTCCTGCTTGGCAGGGTACCTACCGTAATCGGCTCTGCGGGCAGATACCTTGGCTAACGCCAAGGGGATGCCGGGAGCATTGTGGTCCCCTAGTAGCTTCGGCGAAAAGGGGACATCGAACCTGGAACCTCGCAGGTACCTTTTGGTCCGGAGGCGAAGGGTAAGGTTTGTTGGGGGGCCTCTCTCCTATCGGAGAAGGGCTTGCGATTAGACCGCATCCTTTGTGCACGTTTTTTTTTTAGTGTAACACGTTTGCACTTTTTCTTGCACTTTGGGTGAATCGAAAGCACGTTCTCGGCTTTAGATAAAAAAAAAAAAAAAAAAAAAAAATCTGTTTCTTATCAGTTTAATATCTGATACGTCCCCTATCTGGGGACCATATATTTAATGGATTTTTGAGAACGGGGGCCGATTTCGAAGCTTGCTTCCGTCGCCCTATGCATTGACCCGATTATGGCAGTATCTTCGGGTACAGTGCACCACCCCCTTACAGGGTTTAAAAAGTAAAGATTCCTACTTTCATTGCTACCTGCTTGCTGGCTAGCCAGCTAGCCAGCCCTGTGGGCCTTGCTGCTGCTTGCAGCCAAAAAACATAAGGTGGTGCTGCTGCTGCTTCTGCTGCTTCTGCTTGTGTCTGGCCGCTGTTGGAGCGTCCAGGCACAGGACTTCTGCTGCTGCTGACTAAATGGCCTCCTTAATTGGATCATTTGAGTAGCCAGCACACCTGTGCAGGTAGGGCATGACATGATAGGCAGCTGCCTTGATAGCGGGTGGGTGCTGAATGTTCCTAATTGACAAAATAAGATTAATGCTTATGAAGAAATATAAAATCTCATCCCTTCCCCAATATCGCGCCACACCCCTACCCTTATTTCCCTGGTTGAACTTGATGGACATATGTCTTTTTCGACCGTACTAACTATGTAACTATGTAACATAAACATGGGGGGGGGGGGGGGGGGTCCTCCTGGCTGTTCACACAGGTGTGTCATTGCTGTACATTGACCATGCATTGACTTCTGTGGTATTGCCAAAGGCAAAGACAAATGCTTCCAGCCATCCATTGCACTAATGGATTGGTCATCAGCTGGCTGTCTATGTCCCGCATCAATATAGACCAAAGTACAGAGGGTTAGGCTATGCTATTGTGCACCTACCTGATGCATCAGAAGGTGCGAGTGCCCTTGCTAAATTCTGTGCACAGACTTGAGATCTATACTTTAGACTGTATCTAAACCTGCTCCAACATGGACCTGACATTCTGGCCTACTTTCAGCCGATAGGCGACTTGTCTGTCGCTGAACAGTCGCTTTTTTTGTATTCAGCACCTATGTATAATGTTGTAAAAATGCTCTAGAAGCTAAAGTCGCAGAAATGTCACACATATTTGGCCTGCAACTTTCTGTGCGACAAATTCAGACAGGGAAAAATCAGTATAAATCCTTAGAAAATTATCCCCCAGTGTCTCCATCTGCTGGCGGTATTGAATAAGCATTGCTGCACTGATGGGGTATGCATTAGACGAAAAAAAAGAAGAAAAAGAAGAATAATACGCCCAGAAAAGAGGCGAAAAGGAGAAAAACTTAAAAAAAACGTGGAGGAAAAAAAAGTAAGAGGAAGAGAAGGGAAAAAAAGGTGGAAATGGGTTTAAAAGTGATTTCGGCGGAGAAATATATATATATATATATATATTATATATATATATATATATATATATACGCGCACACACACACTATATATAAACGTATTCTCCGTTGAGATATTGCAGCCGCTGCTGTGTCCAGGCCCAGGAGCCTTAGCACTGTGCTGTGATGTCACTCAATACCACTGACATCACTAGGTGTAAACAACATCTCTCCTTTGCTGTGTATGTGACTATGGGGCTGTTTGGTGATGTCGTCTATTATAGCCTTCATAGAAGCAACAGGAGATTGTTGCATCCATCTAGAACCCTCAGAACTACAGTGCTATGATGTCACTCACTTCCACAGCCTTGCAGAGTGTAAACAACAACAACCAGCTTTGTTGTGTATGTAACCATAGGGATTTGTGATGTCACCTAGAACCTTCACAGCAGCGACAGCTTTATGAGGAGCATCAGCACTGCTCTGCCTGAGCAGAACCATCACCGCCATAGGTTGTCAAATAACCCGGGTTTATCACCGCCATAGGTTGTCAAATAACCCGGGTTTAACCCACACAGGTAAGTCCAATGGGGTGCAGGCATGTCCTCTATGCTTACAGCTTCCCATGGGTGTTGGTTTGATACCGTTTGGGGACAGCCAAGGAGGCATCTGCAGGCAACAAAGGTAGGTGTGTGCTTGTGTGTGTGTTTCCTATGCAGATCCTAAGCCCAGTGTCACATGCAAGTAGGAGGAGTAAGAAGGGTTCCTGGCAAATCCGGGTTATGGATTGCATTTAAAAAGGCCCCGTGGGAGTGCAATGGGCCCCTGTCTTGCTGCTTAGCAATAATGGTATGGGTTTAGGTTCTGCTGTGTGTACTGGTGGTTGACTGCCCCCCAGCCCAGAGTGTGCATGGAAAATTGTCTGGCAGCCTCCCTGACAGCAAGCAGTGATAGTGCCCATGAAGGGCACCTTGTTGGGCCCGCCCCTTTCACGGTTATCGCTTCTCGGCCTTTTGGCTAAGATCAAGTGTAGTATCTGTTCTTATCAGTTTAATATCTGATACGTCCCCTATCTGGGGACCATATATTAAATGGATTTTTGAGAACGGGGGCCGATTTCGAAGCTTGCTTCCGTCGCCCTATGCATTGACCCGATATGGCAGTATCTTCGGGTACAGTGCACCACCCCCTTACAGGGTTAAAAAGAAAGATTCCTACTTTCATTGCTACCTGCTTGCTGGCTAGCCAGCTAGCCAGCCCTGTGGGCCTTGCTGCTGCTGCAGCCAAAAAACAAAAGGTGGTGCTGCTGCTGCTTCTGCTGCTTCTGCTTGTGTCTGGCCGCTGTTGGAGCGTCCAGGCACAGGACTTCTGCTGCTGCTGACTAAATGGCCTCCTTAATTGGATCATTTGAGTAGCCAGCACACCTGTGCAGGTAGGGCATGACATGATAGGCAGCTGCCTTGATAGCGGGTGGGTGCTGAATGTTCCTAATTGACAAAATAAGATTAATGCTTATGAAGAAATATAAAATCTCATCCCTTCCCCAATATCGCGCCACACCCCTACCCCTTAATTCCCTGGTTGAACTTGATGGACATATGTCTTTTTTCGACCGTACTAACTATGTAACTATGTAACATAACATGGGGGGGGGGGGGGGTCTCCTGGCTGTTCACACAGGTGTGTCATTGCTGTACATTGACCATGCATTGCTTCTGTGGTATTGCAAAGGCAAAGACAAATGCTTCCAGCCATCCATTGCACTAATGGATTGGTCATCAGCTGGCTGTCTATGTCCCGCATCAATATAGACCAAAGTACAGAGGGTTAGGCTATGCTATTGTGCACCTACCTGATGCATCAGAAGGTGCGAGGCCCTTGCTAAATTCTGTGCACAGACTTTGAGATCTATACTTTAGACTGTATCTAAACCTGCTCCAACATGGACTGACATTCTGGCCTACTTTCAGCCGATGCGACTTGTCTGTCGCTGAACAGTCGTTTTTTATGTATTCAGCACCTATGTATAATGTTGTAAAAATGCTCTAGAAGCTAAAGTCGCAGAAATGTCACACATATTTGGCCTGCAACTTTCTGTGCGACAAATTCAGACAGGAAAAATCAGTATAAATCCTTAGAAAATTATCCCCCAGTGTCTCCATCTGCTGGCGGTATTGAATAAGCATTGCTGCACTGATAGGGTATGCATTAGACGAAAAAAAAGAAGAAAAAGAAGAATAATACGCCCAGAAAAGAGGCGAAAAGGAGAAAAACGTAAAAAAACGTGAAAAAAAAGTAAGAGGAAGAGAAGGGAAAAAAAGGTGGAAATGGGTTTAAAAGTGATTTCGGCGGAGAAATATATATATATATATATATATATATATATATATACGCGCACACACACACATATATATAAACGTATTCTCCGTTGAGATATTGCAGCCGCTGCTGTGTCCAGGCCCAGGAGCCTTAGCACTGTGCTGTGATGTCACTCAATACCACTGACATCACTAGGTGTAAACAACATCTCTCCTTTGCTGTGTATGTGACTATGGAGCTCTTTGGTGATGTCGTCTATTATGGCCTTCATAGAAGCAACAGGAGATTGTTGCATCCATCTAGAACCCTCAGAACTACAGTGCTATGATGTCACTCACTTCCACAGGCCTTGCAGAGTGTAAACAACAACAACCCAGCTTTGTTGTGTATGTAACCATAGGGATTTGTGATGTCACCTAGAACCTTCACAGCAGCGACAGCTTTATGAGGAGCATCAGCACTGCTCTGCCTGAGCAGAACCATCACCGCCATAGGTTGTCAAATAACCCGGGTTTAACCCACACAGGTAAGTCCAATGGGGTGCAGGCATGTCCTCTATGCTTACAGCTTCCCGTGGGTGTTGGTTTGATACCGTTTGGGGACAGCCAAGGAGGCATCTGCAGGCAACAAAGGTAGGTGTGTGCTTGTGTGTGTGTTTCCTATGCAGATCCTAAGCCCAGTGTCACATGCAAGTAGGAGGAGTAAGAAGGGTTCCTGGCAAATCCGGGTTATGGATTGCATTTAAAAAGGCCCCGTGGGAGTGCAATGGGCCCCTGTCTTGCTGCTTAGCAATAATGGTATGGGTTTAGGTTCTGCTGTGTGTACTGGTGGTTGACTGCCCCCCAGCCCAGAGTGTGCATGGAAAATTGTCTGGCAGCCTCCCTGACAGCAAGCAGTGATAGTGCCCATGAAGGGCACCTTGTTGGGCCCGCCCCTTTCACGGTTATCGCTTCTCGGCCTTTTGGCTAAGATCAAGTGTAGTATCTGTTCTTATCAGTTTAATATCTGATACGTCCCCTATCTGGGGACCATATATTAAATGGATTTTTGAGAACGGGGGCCGATTTCGAAGCTTGCTTCCGTCGCCCTATGCATTGACCCGATATGGCAGTATCTTCGGGTACAGTGCACCACCCCCTTACAGGGTTAAAAAGAAAGATTCCTACTTTCATTGCTACCTGCTTGCTGGCTAGCCAGCTAGCCAGCCCTGTGGGCCTTGCTGCTGCTGCAGCAGCCAAAAAACAAAAGGTGGTGCTGCTGCTGCTTCTGCTGCTTCTGCTTCTGCTTGTGTCTGGCCGCTGTTGGAGCGTCCAGGCACAGGACTTCTGCTGCTGCTGACTAAATGGCCTCCTTAATTGGATCATTTGAGTAGCCAGCACACCTGTGCAGGTAGGGCATGACATGATAGGCAGCTGCCTTGATAGCGGGTGGGTGCTGAATGTTCCTAATTGACAAAATAAGATTAATGCTTATGAAGAAATATAAAATCTCATCCCTTCCCCAATATCGCGCCACACCCCTACCCCTTAATTCCCTGGTTGAACTTGATGGACATATGTCTTTTTTCGACCGTACTAACTATGTAACTATGTAACATAACATGGGGGGGGGGGGGGGGTCTCCTGGCTGTTCACACAGGTGTGTCATTGCTGTACATTGACCATGCATTGCTTCTGTGGTATTGCAAAGGCAAAGACAAATGCTTCCAGCCATCCATTGCACTAATGGATTGGTCATCAGCTGGCTGTCTATGTCCCGCATCAATATAGACCAAAGTACAGAGGGTTAGGCTATGCTATTGTGCACCTACCTGATGCATCAGAAGGTGCGAGGCCCTTGCTAAATTCTGTGCACAGACTTTGAGATCTATACTTTAGACTGTATCTAAACCTGCTCCAACATGGACTGACATTCTGGCCTACTTTCAGCCGATGCGACTTGTCTGTCGCTGAACAGTCGCTTTTTATGTATTCAGCACCTATGTATAATGTTGTAAAAATGCTCTAGAAGCTAAAGTCGCAGAAATGTCACACATATTTGGCCTGCAACTTTCTGTGCGACAAATTCAGACAGGAAAAATCAGTATAAATCCTTAGAAAATTATCCCCCAGTGTCTCCATCTGCTGGCGGTATTGAATAAGCATTGCTGCACTGATGGGGTATGCATTAGACGAAAAAAAAGAAGAAAAAGAAGAATAATACGCCCAGAAAAGAGGCGAAAAGGAGAAAAACGTAAAAAAACGTGAAAAAAAAGTAAGAGGAAGAGAAGGGAAAAAAAGGTGGAAATGGGTTTAAAAGTGATTTCGGCGGAGAAATATATATATATATATATATATATATATATATATATATATATATACGCGCACACACACACATATATATAAACGTATTCTCCGTTGAGATATTGCAGCCGCTGCTGTGTCCAGGCCCAGGAGCCTTAGCACTGTGCTGTGATGTCACTCAATACCACTGACATCACTAGGTGTAAACAACATCTCTCCTTTGCTGTGTATGTGACTATGGAGCTGTTTGGTGATGTCGTCTATTATGGCCTTCATAGAAGCAACAGGAGATTGTTGCATCCATCTAGAACCCTCAGAACTACAGTGCTATGATGTCACTCACTTTCACAGGCCTTGCAGAGTGTAAACAACAACAACCCAGCTTTGTTGTGTATGTAACCATAGGGATTTGTGATGTCACCTAGAACCTTCACAGCAGCGACAGCTTTATGAGGAGCATCAGCACTGCTCTGCCTGAGCAGAACCATCACCGCCATAGGTTGTCAAATAACCCGGGTTTAACCCACACAGGTAAGTCCAATGGGGTGCAGGCATGTCCTCTATGCTTACAGCTTCCCGTGGGTGTTGGTTTGATACCGTTTGGGGACAGCCAAGGAGGCATCTGCAGGCAACAAAGGTAGGTGTGTGCTTGTGTGTGTGTTTCCTATGCAGATCCTAAGCCCAGTGTCACATGCAAGTAGGAGGAGTAAGAAGGGTTCCTGGCAAATCCGGGTTATGGATTGCATTTAAAAAGGCCCCGTGGGAGTGCAATGGGCCCCTGTCTTGCTGCTTAGCAATAATGGTATGGGTTTAGGTTCTGCTGTGTGTACTGGTGGTTGACTGCCCCCCAGCCCAGAGTGTGCATGGAAAATTGTCTGGCAGCCTCCCTGACAGCAAGCAGTGATAGTGCCCATGAAGGGCACCTTGTTGGGCCCGCCCCTTTCACGGTTATCGCTTCTCGGCCTTTTGGCTAAGATCAAGTGTAGTATCTGTTCTTATCAGTTTAATATCTGATACGTCCCCTATCTGGGGACCATATATTAAATGGATTTTTGAGAACGGGGGCCGATTTCGAAGCTTGCTTCCGTCGCCCTATGCATTGACCCGATATGGCAGTATCTTCGGGTACAGTGCACCACCCCCTTACAGGGTTAAAAAGAAAGATTCCTACTTTCATTGCTACCTGCTTGCTGGCTAGCCAGCTAGCCAGCCCTGTGGGCCTTGCTGCTGCTGCAGCCAAAAAACAAAAGGTGGTGCTGCTGCTGCTTCTGCTGCTTCTGCTTGTGTCTGGCCGCTGTTGGAGCGTCCAGGCACAGGACTTCTGCTGCTGCTGACTAAATGGCCTCCTTAATTGGATCATTTGAGTAGCCAGCACACCTGTGCAGGTAGGGCATGACATGATAGGCAGCTGCCTTGATAGCGGGTGGGTGCTGAATGTTCCTAATTGACAAAATAAGATTAATGCTTATGAAGAAATATAAAATCTCATCCCTTCCCCAATATCGCGCCACACCCCTACCCCTTAATTCCCTGGTTGAACTTGATGGACATATGTCTTTTTTCGACCGTACTAACTATGTAACTATGTAACATAACATGGGGGGGGGGGGGGGGGTCTCCTGGCTGTTCACACAGGTGTGTCATTGCTGTACATTGACCATGCATTGCTTCTGTGGTATTGCAAAGGCAAAGACAAATGCTTCCAGCCATCCATTGCACTAATGGATTGGTCATCAGCTGGCTGTCTATGTCCCGCATCAATATAGACCAAAGTACAGAGGGTTAGGCTATGCTATTGTGCACCTACCTGATGCATCAGAAGGTGCGAGGCCCTTGCTAAATTCTGTGCACAGACTTTGAGATCTATACTTTAGACTGTATCTAAACCTGCTCCAACATGGACTGACATTCTGGCCTACTTTCAGCCGATGCGACTTGTCTGTCGCTGAACAGTCGCTTTTTATGTATTCAGCACCTATGTATAATGTTGTAAAAATGCTCTAGAAGCTAAAGTCGCAGAAATGTCACACATATTTGGCCTGCAACTTTCTGTGCGACAAATTCAGACAGGAAAAATCAGTATAAATCCTTAGAAAATTATCCCCCAGTGTCTCCATCTGCTGGCGGTATTGAATAAGCATTGCTGCACTGATGGGGTATGCATTAGACGAAAAAAAAGAAGAAAAAGAAGAATAATACGCCCAGAAAAGAGGCGAAAAGGAGAAAAACGTAAAAAAACGTGAAAAAAAAGTAAGAGGAAGAGAAGGGAAAAAAAGGTGGAAATGGGTTTAAAAGTGATTTCGGCGGAGAAATATATATATATATATATATATATATATATATATATATATACGCGCACACACACACATATATATAAATGTATTCTCCGTTGAGATATTGCAGCCGCTGCTGTGTCCAGGCCCAGGAGCCTTAGCACTGTGCTGTGATGTCACTCAATACCACTGACATCACTAGGTGTAAACAACATCTCTCCTTTGCTGTGTATGTGACTATGGAGCTGTTTGGTGATGTCGTCTATTATGGCCTTCATAGAAGCAACAGGAGATTGTTGCATCCATCTAGAACCCTCAGAACTACAGTGCTATGATGTCACTCACTTCCACAGGCCTTGCAGAGTGTAAACAACAACAACCCAGCTTTGTTGTGTATGTAACCATAGGGATTTGTGATGTCACCTAGAACCTTCACAGCAGCGACAGCTTTATGAGGAGCATCAGCACTGCTCTGCCTGAGCAGAACCATCACCGCCATAGGTTGTCAAATAACCCGGGTTTAACCCACACAGGTAAGTCCAATGGGGTGCAGGCATGTCCTCTATGCTTACAGCTTCCCGTGGGTGTTGGTTTGATACCGTTTGGGGACAGCCAAGGAGGCATCTGCAGGCAACAAAGGTAGGTGTGTGCTTGTGTGTGTGTTTCCTATGCAGATCCTAAGCCCAGTGTCACATGCAAGTAGGAGGAGTAAGAAGGGTTCCTGGCAAATCCGGGTTATGGATTGCATTTAAAAAGGCCCCGTGGGAGTGCAATGGGCCCCTGTCTTGCTGCTTAGCAATAATGGTATGGGTTTAGGTTCTGCTGTGTGTACTGGTGGTTGACTGCCCCCCAGCCCAGAGTGTGCATGGAAAATTGTCTGGCAGCCTCCCTGACAGCAAGCAGTGATAGTGCCCATGAAGGGCACCTTGTTGGGCCCGCCCCTTTCACGGTTATCGCTTCTCGGCCTTTTGGCTAAGATCAAGTGTAGTATCTGTTCTTATCAGTTTAATATCTGATACGTCCCCTATCTGGGGACCATATATTAAATGGATTTTTGAGAACGGGGGCCGATTTCGAAGCTTGCTTCCGTCGCCCTATGCATTGACCCGATATGGCAGTATCTTCGGGTACAGTGCACCACCCCCTTACAGGGTTAAAAAGAAAGATTCCTACTTTCATTGCTACCTGCTTGCTGGCTAGCCAGCTAGCCAGCCCTGTGGGCCTTGCTGCTGCTGCAGCCAAAAAACAAAAGGTGGTGCTGCTGCTGCTTCTGCTGCTTCTGCTTCTGCTTGTGTCTGGCCGCTGTTGGAGCGTCCAGGCACAGGACTTCTGCTGCTGCTGACTAAATGGCCTCCTTAATTGGATCATTTGAGTAGCCAGCACACCTGTGCAGGTAGGGCATGACATGATAGGCAGCTGCCTTGATAGCGGGTGGGTGCTGAATGTTCCTAATTGACAAAATAAGATTAATGCTTATGAAGAAATATAAAATCTCATCCCTTCCCCAATATCGCGCCACACCCCTACCCCTTAATTCCCTGGTTGAACTTGATGGACATATGTCTTTTTTCGACCGGACTAACTATGTAACTATGTAACATAACATGGGGGGGGGGGGGGGTCTCCTGGCTGTTCACACAGGTGTGTCATTGCTGTACATTGACCATGCATTGCTTCTGTGGTATTGCAAAGGCAAAGACAAATGCTTCCAGCCATCCATTGCACTAATGGATTGGTCATCAGCAGGCTGTCTATGTCCCGCATCAATATAGACCAAAGTACAGAGGGTTAGGCTATGCTATTGTGCACCTACCTGATGCATCAGAAGGTGCGAGGCCCTTGCTAAATTCTGTGCACAGACTTTGAGATCTATACTTTAGACTGTATCTAAACCTGCTCCAACATGGACTGACATTCTGGCCTACTTTCAGCCGATGCGACTTGTCTGTCGCTGAACAGTCGCTTTTTATGTATTCAGCACCTATTTATAATGTTGTAAAAATGCTCTAGAAGCTAAAGTCGCAGAAATGTCACACATATTTGGCCTGCAACTTTCTGTGCGACAAATTCAGACAGGAAAAATCAGTATAAATCCTTAGAAAATTATCCCCCAGTGTCTCCATCTGCTGGCGGTATTGAATAAGCATTGCTGCACTGATGGGGTATGCATTAGACGAAAAAAAAGAAGAAAAAGAAGAATAATACGCCCAGAAAAGAGGCGAAAAGGAGAAAAACGTAAAAAAAACGTGAAAAAAAAGTAAGAGGAAGAGAAGGGAAAAAAAGGTGGAAATGGGTTTAAAAGTGATTTCGGCGGAGAAATATATATATATATATATATATATATATATATACGCACACACACACACATATATATAAACGTATTCTCCGTTGAGATATTGCAGCCGCTGCTGTGTCCAGGCCCAGGAGCCTTAGCACTGTGCTGTGATGTCACTCAATACCACTGACATCACTAGGTGTAAACAACATCTCTCCTTTGCTGTGTATGTGACTATGGAGCTGTTTGGTGATGTCGTCTATTATGGCCTTCATAGAAGCAACAGGAGATTGTTGCATCCATCTAGAACCCTCAGAACTACAGTGCTATGATGTCACTCACTTCCACAGGCCTTGCAGAGTGTAAACAACAACAACCCAGCTTTGTTGTGTATGTAACCATAGGGATTTGTGATGTCACCTAGAACCTTCACAGCAGCGACAGCTTTATGAGGAGCATCAGCACTGCTCTGCCTGAGCAGAACCATCACCGCCATAGGTTGTCAAATAACCCGGGTTTAACCCACACAGGTAAGTCCAATGGGGTGCAGGCATGTCCTCTATGCTTACAGCTTCCCGTGGGTGTTGGTTTGATACCGTTTGGGGACAGCCAAGGAGGCATCTGCAGGCAACAAAGGTAGGTGTGTGCTTGTGTGTGTGTTTCCTATGCAGATCCTAAGCCCAGTGTCACATGCAAGTAGGAGGAGTAAGAAGGGTTCCTGGCAAATCCGGGTTATGGATTGCATTTAAAAAGGCCCCGTGGGAGTGCAATGGGCCCCTGTCTTGCTGCTTAGCAATAATGGTATGGGTTTAGGTTCTGCTGTGTGTACTGGTGGTTGACTGCCCCCCAGCCCAGAGTGTGCATGGAAAATTGTCTGGCAGCCTCCCTGACAGCAAGCAGTGATAGTGCCCATGAAGGGCACCTTGTTGGGCCCGCCCCTTTCACGGTTATCGCTTCTCGGCCTTTTGGCTAAGATCAAGTGTAGTATCTGTTCTTATCAGTTTAATATCTGATACGTCCCCTATCTGGGGACCATATATTAAATGGATTTTTGAGAACGGGGGCCGATTTCGAAGCTTGCTTCCGTCGCCCTATGCATTGACCCGATATGGCAGTATCTTCGGGTACAGTGCACCACCCCCTTACAGGGTTAAAAAGAAAGATTCCTACTTTCATTGCTACCTGCTTGCTGGCTAGCCAGCTAGCCAGCCCTGTGGGCCTTGCTGCTGCTGCAGCCAAAAAACAAAAGGTGGTGCTGCTGCTGCTTCTGCTGCTTCTGCTGCTTCTGCTTCTGCTTGTGTCTGGCCGCTGTTGGAGCGTCCAGGCACAGGACTTCTGCTGCTGCTGACAAAATGGCCTCCTTAATTGGAACATTTGAGTAGCCAGCACACCTGTGCAGGTAGGGCATGACATGATAGGCAGCTGCCTTGATAGCGGGTGGGTGCTGAATGTTCCTAATTGACAAAATAAGATTAATGCTTATGAAGAAATATAAAATCTCATCCCTTCCCCAATATCGCGCCACACCCCTACCCCTTAATTCCCTGGTTGAACTTGATGGACATATGTCTTTTTTCGACCGTACTAACTATGTAACTATGTAACATAACATGGGGGGGGGGGGGGTCTCCTGGCTGTTCACACAGGTGTGTCATTGCTGTACATTGACCATGCATTGCTTCTGTGGTATTGCAAAGGCAAAGACAAATGCTTCCAGCCATCCATTGCACTAATGGATTGGTCATCAGCTGGCTGTCTATGTCCCGCATCAATATAGACCAAAGTACAGAGGGTTAGGCTATGCTATTGTGCACCTACCTGATGCATCAGAAGGTGCGAGGCCCTTGCTAAATTCTGTGCACAGACTTTGAGATCTATACTTTAGACTGTATCTAAACCTGCTCCAACATGGACTGACATTCTGGCCTACTTTCAGCCGATGCGACTTGTCTGTCGCTGAACAGTCGCTTTTTATGTATTCAGCACCTATGTATAATGTTGTAAAAATGCTCTAGAAGCTAAAGTCGCAGAAATGTCACACATATTTGGCCTGCAACTTTCTGTGCGACAAATTCAGACAGGAAAAATCAGTATAAATCCTTAGAAAATTATCCCCCAGTGTCTCCATCTGCTGGCGGTATTGAATAAGCATTGCTACACTGATGGGGTATGCATTAGACGAAAAAAAAGAAGAAAAAGAAGAATAATACGCCCAGAAAAGAGGCGAAAAGGAGAAAAACGTAAAAAAACGTGAAAAAAAAGTAAGAGGAAGAGAAGGGAAAAAAAGGTGGAAATGGGTTTAAAAGTGATTTCGGCGGAGAAATATATATATATATATATATATATATATATATATATATATATATACGCGCACACACACACATATATATAAACGTATTCTCCGTTGAGATATTGCAGCCGCTGCTGTGTCCAGGCCCAGGAGCCTTAGCACTGTGCTGTGATGTCACTCAATACCACTGACATCACTAGGTGTAAACAACATCTCTCCTTTGCTGTGTATGTGACTATGGAGCTGTTTGGTGATGTCGTCTATTATGGCCTTCATAGAAGCAACAGGAGATTGTTGCATCCATCTAGAACCCTCAGAACTACAGTGCTATGATGTCACTCACTTCCACAGGCCTTGCAGAGTGTAAACAACAACAACCCAGCTTTGTTGTGTATGTAACCATAGGGATTTGTGATGTCACCTAGAACCTTCACAGCAGCGACAGCTTTATGAGGAGCATCAGCACTGCTCTGTCTGAGCAGAACCATCACCGCCATAGGTTGTCAAATAACCTGGGTTTAACCCACACAGGTAAGTCCAATGGGGTGCAGGCATGTCCTCTATGCTTACAGCTTCCCGTGGGTGTTGGTTTGATACCGTTTGGGGACAGCCAAGGAGGCATCTGCAGGCAACAAAGGTAGGTGTGTGCTTGTGTGTGTGTTTCCTATGCAGATCCTAAGCCCAGTGTCACATGCAAGTAGGAGGAGTAAGAAGGGTTCCTGGCAAATCCGGGTTATGGATTGCATTTAAAAAGGCCCCGTGGGAGTGCAATGGGCCCCTGTCTTGCTGCTTAGCAATAATGGTATGGGTTTAGGTTCTGCTGTGTGTACTGGTGGTTGACTGCCCCCCAGCCCAGAGTGTGCATGGAAAATTGTCTGGCAGCCTCCCTGACAGCAAGCAGTGATAGTGCCCATGAAGGGCACCTTGTTGGGCCCGCCCCTTTCACGGTTATCGCTTCTCGGCCTTTTGGCTAAGATCAAGTGTAGTATCTGTTCTTATCAGTTTAATATCTGATACGTCCCCTATCTGGGGACCATATATTAAATGGATTTTTGAGAACGGGGGCCGATTTCGAAGCTTGCTTCCGTCGCCCTATGCATTGACCCGATATGGCAGTATCTTCGGGTACAGTGCACCACCCCCTTACAGGGTTAAAAAGAAAGATTCCTACTTTCATTGCTACCTGCTTGCTGGCTAGCCAGCTAGCCAGCCCTGTGGGCCTTGCTGCTGCTGCAGCCAAAAAACAAAAGGTGGTGCTGCTGCTGCTTCTGCTGCTTCTGCTTCTGCTTGTGTCTGGCCGCTGTTGGAGCGTCCAGGCACAGGACTTCTGCTGCTGCTGACTAAATGGCCTCCTTAATTGGATCATTTGAGTAGCCAGCACACCTGTGCAGGTAGGGCATGACATGATAGGCAGCTGCCTTGATAGCGGGTGGGTGCTGAATGTTCCTAATTGACAAAATAAGATTAATGCTTATGAAGAAATATAAAATCTCATCCCTTCCCCAATATCGCGCCACACCCCTACCCCTTAATTCCCTGGTTGAACTTGATGGACATATGTCTTTTTTCGACCGTACTAACTATGTAACTATGTAACATAACATGGGGGGGGGGGGGGGTCTCCTGGCTGTTCACACAGGTGTGTCATTGCTGTACATTGACCATGCATTGCTTCTGTGGTATTGCAAAGGCAAAGACAAATGCTTCCAGCCATCCATTGCACTAATGGATTGGTCATCAGCTGGCTGTCTATGTCCCGCATCAATATAGACCAAAGTACAGAGGCTTAGGCTATGCTATTGTGCACCTACCTGATGCATCAGAAGGTGCGAGGCCCTTGCTAAATTCTGTGCACAGACTTTGAGATCTATACTTTAGACTGTATCTAAACCTGCTCCAACATGGACTGACATTCTGGCCTACTTTCAGCCGATGCGACTTGTCTGTCGCTGAACAGTCGCTTTTTATGTATTCAGCACCTATGTATAATGTTGTAAAAATGCTCTAGAAGCTAAAGTCGCAGAAATGTCACACATATTTGGCCTGCAACTTTCTGTGCGACAAATTCAGACAGGAAAAATCAGTATAAATCCTTAGAAAATTATCCCCCAGTGTCTCCATCTGCTGGCGGTATTGAATAAGCATTGCTGCACTGATGGGGTATGCATTAGACGAAAAAAAAGAAGAAAAAGAAGAATAATACGCCCAGAAAAGAGGCGAAAAGGAGAAAAACGTAAAAAAACGTGAAAAAAAAGTAAGAGGAAGAGAAGGGAAAAAAAGGTGGAAATGGGTTTAAAAGTGATTTCGGCGGAGAAATATATATATATATATATATATATATATATATATATACGCGCACACACACACATATATATAAACGTATTCTCCGTTGAGATATTGCAGCCGCTGCTGTGTCCAGGCCCAGGAGCCTTAGCACTGTGCTGTGATGTCACTCAATACCACTGACATCACTAGGTGTAAACAACATCTCTCCTTTGCTGTGTATGTGACTATGGAGCTGTTTGGTGATGTCGTCTATTATGGCCTTCATAGAAGCAACAGGAGATTGTTGCATCCATCTAGAACCCTCAGAACTACAGTGCTATGATGTCACTCACTTCCACAGGCCTTGCAGAGTGTAAACAACAACAACCCAGCTTTGTTGTGTATGTAACCATAGGGATTTGTGATGTCACCTAGAACCTTCACAGCAGCGACAGCTTTATGAGGAGCATCAGCACTGCTCTGCCTGAGCAGAACCATCACCGCCATAGGTTGTCAAATAACCCGGGTTTAACCCACACAGGTAAGTCCAATGGGGTGCAGGCATGTCCTCTATGCTTACAGCTTCCCGTGGGTGTTGGTTTGATACCGTTTGGGGACAGCCAAGGAGGCATCTGCAGGCAACAAAGGTAGGTGTGTGCTTGTGTGTGTGTTTCCTATGCAGATCCTAAGCCCAGTGTCACATGCAAGTAGGAGGAGTAAGAAGGGTTCCTGGCAAATCCGGGTTATGGATTGCATTTAAAAAGGCCCCGTGGGAGTGCAATGGGCCCCTGTCTTGCTGCTTAGCAATAATGGTATGGGTTTAGGTTCTGCTGTGTGTACTGGTGGTTGACTGCCCCCCAGCCCAGAGTGTGCATGGAAAATTGTCTGGCAGCCTCCCTGACAGCAAGCAGTGATAGTGCCCATGAAGGGCACCTTGTTGGGCCCGCCCCTTTCACGGTTATCGCTTCTCGGCCTTTTGGCTAAGATCAAGTGTAGTATCTGTTCTTATCAGTTTAATATCTGATACGTCCCCTATCTGGGGACCATATATTAAATGGATTTTTGAGAACGGGGGCCGATTTCGAAGCTTGCTTCCGTCGCCCTATGCATTGACCCGATATGGCAGTATCTTCGGGTACAGTGCACCACCCCCTTACAGGGTTAAAAAGAAAGATTCCTACTTTCATTGCTACCTGCTTACTGGCTAGCCAGCTAGCCAGCCCTGTGGGCCTTGCTGCTGCTGCAGCCAAAAAACAAAAGGTGGTGCTGCTGCTGCTTCTGCTGCTTCTGCTTCTGCTTGTGTCTGGCCGCTGTTGGAGCGTCCAGGCACAGGACTTCTGCTGCTGCTGACTAAATGGCCTCCTTAATTGGATCATTTGAGTAGCCAGCACACCTGTGCAGGTAGGGCATGACATGATAGGCAGCTGCCTTGATAGCGGGTGGGTGCTGAATGTTCCTAATTGACAAAATAAGATTAATGCTTATGAAGAAATATAAAATCTCATCCCTTCCCCAATATCGCGCCACACCCCTACCCCTTAATTCCCTGGTTGAACTTGATGGACATATGTCTTTTTTCGACCGTACTAACTATGTAACTATGTAACATAACATGGGGGGGGGGGGGTCTCCTGGCTGTTCACACAGGTGTGTCATTGCTGTACATTGACCATGCATTGCTTCTGTGGTATTGCAAAGGCAAAGACAAATGCTTCCAGCCATCCATTGCACTAATGGATTGGTCATCAGCTGGCTGTCTATGTCCCGCATCAATATAGACCAAAGTACAGAGGGTTAGGCTATGCTATTGTGCACCTACCTGATGCATCAGAAGGTGCGAGGCCCTTGCTAAATTCTGTGCACAGACTTTGAGATCTATACTTTAGACTGTATCTAAACCTGCTCCAACATGGACTGACATTCTGGCCTACTTTCAGCCGATGCGACTTGTCTGTCGCTGAACAGTCGCTTTTTATGTATTCAGCACCTATGTATAATGTTGTAAAAATGCTCTAGAAGCTAAAGTCGCAGAAATGTCACACATATTTGGCCTGCAACTTTCTGTGCGACAAATTCAGACAGGAAAAATCAGTATAAATCCTTAGAAAATTATCCCCCAGTGTCTCCATCTGCTGGCGGTATTGAATAAGCATTGCTGCACTGATGGGGTATGCATTAGACGGAAAAAAAGAAGAAAAAGAAGAATAATACGCCCAGAAAAGAGGCGAAAAGGAGAAAAACGTAAAAAAACGTCAAAAAAAAGTAAGAGGAAGAGAAGGGAAAAAAAGGTGGAAATGGGTTTAAAAGTGATTTCGGCGGAGAAATATATATATATATATATATATATATATATATATATATATATATACGCGCACACACACACATATATATAAACGTATTCTCCGTTGAGATATTGCAGCCGCTGCTGTGTCCAGGCCCAGGAGCCTTAGCACTGTGCTGTGATGTCACTCAATACCACTGACATCACTAGGTGTAAACAACATCTCTCCTTTGCTGTGTATGTGACTATGGAGCTGTTTGGTGATGTCGTCTATTATGGCCTTCATAGAAGCAACAGGAGATTGTTGCATCCATCTAGAACCCTCAGAACTACAGTGCTATGATGTCACTCACTTCCACAGGCCTTGCAGAGTGTAAACAACAACAACCCAGCTTTGTTGTGTATGTAACCATAGGGATTTGTGATGTCACCTAGAACCTTCACAGCAGCGACAGCTTTATGAGGAGCATCAGCACTGCTCTGCCTGAGCAGAACCATCACCGCCATAGGTTGTCAAATAACCCGGGTTTAACCCACACAGGTAAGTCCAATGGGGTGCAGGCATGTCCTCTATGCTTACAGCTTCCCGTGGGTGTTGGTTTGATACCGTTTGGGGACAGCCAAGGAGGCATCTGCAGGCAACAAAGGTAGGTGTGTGCTTGTGTGTGTGTTTCCTATGCAGATCCTAAGCCCAGTGTCACATGCAAGTAGGAGGAGTAAGAAGGGTTCCTGGCAAATCCGGGTTATGGATTGCATTTAAAAAGGCCCCGTGGGAGTGCAATGGGCCCCTGTCTTGCTGCTTAGCAATAATGGTATGGGTTTAGGTTCTGCTGTGTGTACTGGTGGTTGACTGCCCCCCAGCCCAGAGTGTGCATGGAAAATTGTCTGGCAGCCTCCCTGACAGCAAGCAGTGATAGTGCCCATGAAGGGCACCTTGTTGGGCCCGCCCCTTTCACGGTTATCGCTTCTCGGCCTTTTGGCTAAGATCAAGTGTAGTATATGCTTGCTTGATCTGGCTGGAAGGAGCCCGGGGTACCCGCTCCTTTTCCCTGGGGGATCGTCCCATCTATATGGTGGGACTAAACCCCCTTGCTGACATCAGGGTGGCGGCTTAGTCCCCGGGCAACGAGGAGCGATCACCACCTACCTACCTACCTACCTGCCTGCAGTAGGGGAGGTGTTTTTTCTGCGATGGAGGAGGCTGGCAAGAAAGGAGAGCCTGCTGGAGGTGTACCTAGCTACGCCAGACTACGAAATGGAGTCCGAATTACTCTTTTGGATGCTGGAAAGAAGGAGAGAGGTTTATTCTTCGTGGTGGAGGAGATTTTGTTCCAGTTTTTTGAGCTGAGGAAGGACCAGATATTATCGATGCTGGAATTTCCAAGAAATGGAGTCTATGATGTGGTTCTGGTTTCGGAGGAGAGGACTATGGTGTGTTCTGCAATAAAGCATTGCTGTGGAAGTCGCACCCTAAGTTGGGAGGGGTAGAGATTACTCCCCATTTCCCGACTCGGGAAAGACTTATAACTGTGAGGATGTACAGTCCGTATATCACAGAAGAAGAGATTGTTCTGTTCCTTTCTAGATTCTGTGAGGAGGTGAAGCCAAAAGGCAAGATCTATAATCAATATGGACTTTGGACGACAAAGTGGAAATTTCAAGTGAAGTTTCAGAAAACACCTGATGGAAAGCTAATTTATCCCCCAGGGCGTTTTAAGATTGGCCCAGTAAATGGGGACCTGTTCTTTTCAGGCATGGACGACTTTTGTCGAAAGTGTAAAAGGTATGGCCATAGGAAAGATTTTTGTGATATTGTTTGGTGCTATAAATGCCAAGAAGAAGGCCATGAGCCAGAAGCATGTAAGGTGAAGAAAAAGTGTCATCTATGTGGTGATGAGGGACACCTGGCAGTAATGTGTCCTAAGAAGAAGAAGAAGAAAAAGGAGGTTATGAAACGAAGTAGGGAGGAGGAAACTGATGTGAGGGAAGAACCTGAAGAGGAGGAAACTCCAACCAGGAAAGTGATGGAGGAGAAGAAAAGGAAAGAAAATGAAGAAGAATATGTATCGGTAGAGTATGGAGGCTCTCTTGATGTTGTCTTCAAGAGTGTGTCAAAAAAAGAAAAAAAAGCCTTTGACGAGGATTTGGGAAATCTGAAAGAAAGATTGGGAATCAAAGTCAATGAAGCAAGGGATAAAGTCTATTGTTCCTTTCACGCAGATATAGATAGATTTGTGGAAACATACAAGGTTCCAGCGTGGCTGGCGATTCCAGCCAAAAGTGAGATGCTGAGTGGATCTATAACTTGTGGTTTCTTAGACTTCTTGATGGTCTTTGCATGGAGAAGAGGAATGACATTTGGGTAATTTTTCTTTAAGAAATTATAGAATTATAGTATGGTTAGTTTTGGTTTGATAATTTTTTTATGTTTTAAATATGGTTTCTTTTATTGTTTAAAAAAAAAAAAAAAAAAAGAGATAAAGAAATAAAGAAAAACGGGTTTTCCTGATGATGAACAAAAAATCAAGCTCAAATAAGATCTTAGAGCTCTGATGGAGTTCTGAGGGTTAACTAAAAAAAAAAAAAAAAAAAATCTGTTCTTATCAGTTTAATATCTGATACGTCCCCTATCTGGGGACCATATATTAAATGGATTTTTGAGAACGGGGGCCGATTTCGAAGCTTGCTTCCGTCGCCCTATGCATTGACCCGATATGGCAGTATCTTCGGGTACAGTGCACCACCCCCTTACAGGGTTAAAAAGAAAGATTCCTACTTTCATTGCTACCTGCTTGCTGGCTAGCCAGCTAGCCAGCCCTGTGGGCCTTGCTGCTGCTGCAGCCAAAAAACAAAAGGTGGTGCTGCTGCTGCTTCTGCTGCTTCTGCTTCTGCTTGTGTCTGGCCGCTGTTGGAGCGTCCAGGCACAGGACTTCTGCTGCTGCTGACTAAATGGCCTCCTTAATTGGATCATTTGAGTAGCCAGCACACCTGTGCAGGTAGGGCATGACATGATAGGCAGCTGCCTTGATAGCGGGTGGGTGCTGAATGTTCCTAATTGACAAAATAAGATTAATGCTTATGAAGAAATATAAAATCTCATCCCTTCCCCAATATCGCGCCACACCCCTACCCCTTAATTCCCTGGTTGAACTTGATGGACATATGTCTTTTTTCGACCGTACTAACTATGTAACTATGTAACATAACATGGGGGGGGGGGGGGGTCTCCTGGCTGTTCACACAGGTGTGTCATTGCTGTACATTGACCATGCATTGCTTCTGTGGTATTGCAAAGGCAAAGACAAATGCTTCCAGCCATCCATTGCACTAATGGATTGGTCATCAGCTGGCTGTCTATGTCCCGCATCAATATAGACCAAAGTACAGAGGGTTAGGCTATGCTATTGTGCACCTACCTGATGCATCAGAAGGTGCGAGGCCCTTGCTAAATTCTGTGCACAGACTTTGAGATCTATACTTTAGACTGTATCTAAACCTGCTCCAACATGGACTGACATTCTGGCCTACTTTCAGCCGATGCGACTTGTCTGTCGCTGAACAGTCGCTTTTTATGTATTCAGCACCTATGTATAATGTTGTAAAAATGCTCTAGAAGCTAAAGTCGCAGAAATGTCACACATATTTGGCCTGCAACTTTCTGTGCGACAAATTCAGACAGGAAAAATCAGTATAAATCCTTAGAAAATTATCCCCCAGTGTCTCCATCTGCTGGCGGTATTGAATAAGCATTGCTGCACTGATGGGGTATGCATTAGACGAAAAAAAAGAAGAAAAAGAAGAATAATACGCCCAGAAAAGAGGCGAAAAGGAGAAAAACGTAAAAAAACGTGAAAAAAAAGTAAGAGGAAGAGAAGGGAAAAAAAGGTGGAAATGGGTTTAAAAGTGATTTCGGCGGAGAAATATATATATATATATATATATATATATATATATATATATATATACGCGCACACACACACATATATATAAACGTATTCTCCGTTGAGATATTGCAGCCGCTGCTGTGTCCAGGCCCAGGAGCCTTAGCACTGTGCTGTGATGTCACTCAATACCACTGACATCACTAGGTGTAAACAACATCTCTCCTTTGCTGTGTATGTGACTATGGAGCTGTTTGGTGATGTCGTCTATTATGGCCTTCATAGAAGCAACAGGAGATTGTTGCATCCATCTAGAACCCTCAGAACTACAGTGCTATGATGTCACTCACTTCCACAGGCCTTGCAGAGTGTAAACAACAACAACCCAGCTTTGTTGTGTATGTAACCATAGGGATTTGTGATGTCACCTAGAACCTTCACAGCAGCGACAGCTTTATGAGGAGCATCAGCACTGCTCTGCCTGAGCAGAACCATCACCGCCATAGGTTGTCAAATAACCCGGGTTTAACCCACACAGGTAAGTCCAATGGGGTGCAGGCATGTCCTCTATGCTTACAGCTTCCCGTGGGTGTTGGTTTGATACCGTTTGGGGACAGCCAAGGAGGCATCTGCAGGCAACAAAGGTAGGTGTGTGCTTGTGTGTGTGTTTCCTATGCAGATCCTAAGCCCAGTGTCACATGCAAGTAGGAGGAGTAAGAAGGGTTCCTGGCAAATCCGGGTTATGGATTGCATTTAAAAAGGCCCCGTGGGAGTGCAATGGGCCCCTGTCTTGCTGCTTAGCAATAATGGTATGGGTTTAGGTTCTGCTGTGTGTACTGGTGGTTGACTGCCCCCCAGCCCAGAGTGTGCATGGAAAATTGTCTGGCAGCCTCCCTGACAGCAAGCAGTGATAGTGCCCATGAAGGGCACCTTGTTGGGCCCGCCCCTTTCACGGTTATCGCTTCTCGGCCTTTTGGCTAAGATCAAGTGTAGTATCTGTTCTTATCAGTTTAATATCTGATACGTCCCCTATCTGGGGACCATATATTAAATGGATTTTTGAGAACGGGGGCCGATTTCGAAGCTTGCTTCCGTCGCCCTATGCATTGACCCGATATGGCAGTATCTTCGGGTACAGTGCACCACCCCCTTACAGGGTTAAAAAGAAAGATTCCTACTTTCATTGCTACCTGCTTGCTGGCTAGCCAGCTAGCCAGCCCTGTGGGCCTTGCTGCTGCTGCAGCCAAAAAACAAAAGGTGGTGCTGCTGCTGCTTCTGCTGCTTCTGCTTCTGCTTGTGTCTGGCCGCTGTTGGAGCGTCCAGGCACAGGACTTCTGCTGCTGCTGACTAAATGGCCTCCTTAATTGGATCATTTGAGTAGCCAGCACACCTGTGCAGGTAGGGCATGACATGATAGGCAGCTGCCTTGATAGCGGGTGGGTGCTGAATGTTCCTAATTGACAAAATAAGATTAATGCTTATGAAGAAATATAAAATCTCATCCCTTCCCCAATATCGCGCCACACCCCTACCCCTTAATTCCCTGGTTGAACTTGATGGACATATGTCTTTTTTCGACCGTACTAACTATGTAACTATGTAACATAACATGGGGGGGGGGGGGGGGGTCTCCTGGCTGTTCACACAGGTGTGTCATTGCTGTACATTGACCATGCATTGCTTCTGTGGTATTGCAAAGGCAAAGACAAATGCTTCCAGCCATCCATTGCACTAATGGATTGGTCATCAGCTGGCTGTCTATGTCCCGCATCAATATAGACCAAAGTACAGAGGGTTAGGCTATGCTATTGTGCACGTACCTGATGCATCAGAAGGTGCGAGGCCCTTGCTAAATTCTGTGCACAGACTTTGAGATCTATACTTTAGACTGTATCTAAACCTGCTCCAACATGGACTGACATTCTGGCCTACTTTCAGCCGATGCGACTTGTCTGTCGCTGAACAGTCGCTTTTTATGTATTCAGCACCTATGTATAATGTTGTAAAAATGCTCTAGAAGCTAAAGTCGCAGAAATGTCACACATATTTGGCCTGCAACTTTCTGTGCGACAAATTCAGACAGGAAAAATCAGTATAAATCCTTAGAAAATTATCCCCCAGTGTCTCCATCTGCTGGCGGTATTGAATAAGCATTGCTGCACTGATGGGGTATGCATTAGACGAAAAAAAAGAAGAAAAAGAAGAATAATACGCCCAGAAAAGAGGCGAAAAGGAGAAAAACGTAAAAAAACGTGAAAAAAAAGTAAGAGGAAGAGAAGGGAAAAAAAGGTGGAAATGGGTTTAAAAGTGATTTCGGCGGAGAAATATATATATATATATATATATATATATATATATATATATATACGCGCACACACACACATATATATAAACGTATTCTCCGTTGAGATATTGCAGCCGCTGCTGTGTCCAGGCCCAGGAGCCTTAGCACTGTGCTGTGATGTCACTCAATACCACTGACATCACTAGGTGTAAACAACATCTCTCCTTTGCTGTGTATGTGACTATGGAGCTGTTTGGTGATGTTGTCTATTATGGCCTTCATAGAAGCAACAGGAGATTGTTGCATCCATCTAGAACCCTCAGAACTACAGTGCTATGATGTCACTCACTTCCACAGGCCTTGCAGAGTGTAAACAACAACAACCCAGCTTTGTTGTGTATGTAACCATAGGGATTTGTGATGTCACCTAGAACCTTCACAGCAGCGACAGCTTTATGAGGAGCATCAGCACTGCTCTGCCTGAGCAGAACCATCACCGCCATAGGTTGTCAAATAACCCGGGTTTAACCCACACAGGTAAGTCCAATGGGGTGCAGGCATGTCCTCTATGCTTACAGCTTCCCGTGGGTGTTGGTTTGATACCGTTTGGGGACAGCCAAGGAGGCATCTGCAGGCAACAAAGGTAGGTGTGTGCTTGTGTGTGTGTTTCCTATGCAGATCCTAAGCCCAGTGTCACATGCAAGTAGGAGGAGTAAGAAGGGTTCCTGGCAAATCCGGGTTATGGATTGCATTTAAAAAGGCCCCGTGGGAGTGCAATGGGCCCCTGTCTTGCTGCTTAGCAATAATGGTATGGGTTTAGGTTCTGCTGTGTGTACTGGTGGTTGACTGCCCCCCAGCCCAGAGTGTGCATGGAAAATTGTCTGGCAGCCTCCCTGACAGCAAGCAGTGATAGTGCCCATGAAGGGCACCTTGTTGGGCCCGCCCCTTTCACGGTTATCGCTTCTCGGCCTTTTGGCTAAGATCAAGTGTAGTATCTGTTCTTATCAGTTTTTCATGCCGGTGGACAGTAACGCCGGTATGGGGCTGGTGGGGATGGGTGCTGCATGGAGGATGCAGGTGTACCAGGGCTTTCCGGGGCTGGTTCTGAGGAATCAGCTCGACGGCTGCCCCGATGTGACCTGTTCCCTCCGGGTCTCGCCATGAGGCTGAGAGGGTCTAGAGCCGAGGTACTTTGTGCCTCGGGGAGTGGTGACCCCGAGGTGCCGAAACTCACTGGGAGAATAGGCTCACTGAGTTGAAGCACGGGCACCATAATCTCTTCACCTTGTGGCACTCACCTCTTGATTCCCGGCCTTCTGGCTAGGATCAGAGAAATTTTTTATAGATCCGGCCGGATGTCCGGGCAGTATATCTGCACACATTCACTTATTTATTTCTTTTTTGTCTCACTGTGTCACTTTTTGCGTGTTGTGTGTTCACAGGATTGGTCAGGATGCGGTAGCCCTTCTGGGTGTCCCTCCTGGCGGTCTAGGGGAGGTGTGTGTGGCCATTAGGTTCCGCACCTCCCTGCAAACACCCCGGGTACTCCTGCTTTGGCAGGGTACCTACCGTAATCGGCTCTGCGGGCAGATACCTTGGCTAACGCCAAGGGGGATGCCGGGAGCATTTGTGGTCCCCTAGTAGCTTCGGCGAAAAGGGACATCGAACCTGGAACCTCGCAGGTACCTTTTGGTCCGGAGGCGAAGGGTAAGGTTTGTTGGGGGGCCTCTCTCCTATCGGAGAAGGGCTTGCGATAGACCGCATCCTTTGTGCACGTTTTTTTAGTGTAACACGTTTGCACTTTTTCTTGCACTTTGGGTGAATCGAAAGCACGTTCCTCGGCTTTAGATAAAAAAAAAAAAAAAAAAAATCTGTTCTTATCAGTTTAATATCTGATACGTCCCCTATCTGGGGACCATATATTAAATGGATTTTTGAGAACGGGGGCCGATTTCGAAGCTTGCTTCCGTCGCCCTATGCATTGACCCGATATGGCAGTATCTTCGGGTACAGTGCACCACCCCCTTACAGGGTTAAAAAGAAAGATTCCTACTTTCATTGCTACCTGCTTGCTGGCTAGCCAGCTAGCCAGCCCTGTGGGCCTTGCTGCTGCTGCAGCCAAAAAACAAAAGGTGGTGCTGCTGCTGCTTCTGCTGCTTCTGCTTCTGCTTGTGTCTGGCCGCTGTTGGAGCGTCCAGGCACAGGACTTCTGCTGCTGCTGACTAAATGGCCTCCTTAATTGGATCATTTGAGTAGCCAGCACACCTGTGCAGGTAGGGCATGACATGATAGGCAGCTGCCTTGATAGCGGGTGGGTGCTGAATGTTCCTAATTGACAAAATAAGATTAATGCTTATGAAGAAATATAAAATCTCATCCCTTCCCCAATATCGTGCCACACCCCTACCCCTTAATTCCCTGGTTGAACTTGATGGACATATGTCTTTTTTCGACCGTACTAACTATGTTACTATGTAACATAACATGGGGGGGGGGGGGGTCTCCTGGCTGTTCACACAGGTGTGTCATTGCTGTACATTGACCATGCATTGCTTCTGTGGTATTGCAAAGGCAAAGACAAATGCTTCCAGCCATCCATTGCACTAATGGATTGGTCATCAGCTGGCTGTCTATGTCCCGCATCAATATAGACCAAAGTACAGAGGGTTAGGCTATGCTATTGTGCACCTACCTGATGCATCAGAAGGTGCGAGGCCCTTGCTAAATTCTGTGCACAGACTTTGAGATCTATACTTTAGACTGTATCTAAACCTGCTCCAACATGGACTGACATTCTGGCCTACTTTCAGCCGATGCGACTTGTCTGTCGCTGAACAGTCGCTTTTTATGTATTCAGCACCTATGTATAATGTTGTAAAAATGCTCTAGAAGCTAAAGTCGCAGAAATGTCACACATATTTGGCCTGCAACTTTCTGTGCGACAAATTCAGACAGGAAAAATCAGTATAAATCCTTAGAAAATTATCCCCCAGTGTCTCCATCTGCTGGCGGTATTGAATAAGCATTGCTGCACTGATGGGGTATGCATTAGACGGAAAAAAAAGAAGAAAAAGAAGAATAATACGCCCAGAAAAGAGGCGAAAAGGAGAAAAACGTAAAAAAACGTCAAAAAAAAGTAAGAGGAAGAGAAGGGAAAAAAAGGTGGAAATGGGTTTAAAAGTGATTTCGGCGGAGAAATATATATATATATATATATATATATATATATATATATATATACGCGCACACACACACATATATATAAACGTATTCTCCGTTGAGATATTGCAGCCGCTGCTGTGTCCAGGCCCAGGAGCCTTAGCACTGTGCTGTGATGTCACTCAATACCACTGACATCACTAGGTGTAAACAACATCTCTCCTTTGCTGTGTATGTGACTATGGAGCTGTTTGGTGATGTCGTCTATTATGGCCTTCATAGAAGCAACAGGAGATTGTTGCATCCATCTAGAACCCTCAGAACTACAGTGCTATGATGTCACTCACTTCCACAGGCCTTGCAGAGTGTAAACAACAACAACCCAGCTTTGTTGTGTATGTAACCATAGGGATTTGTGATGTCACCTAGAACCTTCACAGCAGCGACAGCTTTATGAGGAGCATCAGCACTGCTCTGCCTGAGCAGAACCATCACCGCCATAGGTTGTCAAATAACCCGGGTTTAACCCACACAGGTAAGTCCAATGGGGTGCAGGCATGTCCTCTATGCTTACAGCTTCCCGTGGGTGTTGGTTTGATACCGTTTGGGGACAGCCAAGGAGGCATCTGCAGGCAACAAAGGTAGGTGTGTGCTTGTGTGTGTGTTTCCTATGCAGATCCTAAGCCCAGTGTCACATGCAAGTAGGAGGAGTAAGAAGGGTTCCTGGCAAATCCGGGTTATGGATTGCATTTAAAAAGGCCCCGTGGGAGTGCAATGGGCCCCTGTCTTGCTGCTTAGCAATAATGGTATGGGTTTAGGTTCTGCTGTGTGTACTGGTGGTTGACTGCCCCCCAGCCCAGAGTGTGCATGGAAAATTGTCTGGCAGCCTCCCTGACAGCAAGCAGTGATAGTGCCCATGAAGGGCACCTTGTTGGGCCCGCCCCTTTCACGGTTATCGCTTCTCGGCCTTTTGGCTAAGATCAAGTGTAGTATATGCTTGCTTGATCTGGCTGGAAGGAGCCCGGGGTACCCGCTCCTTTTCCCTGGGGGATCGTCCCATCTATATGGTGGGACTAAACCCCCTTGCTGACATCAGGGTGGCGGCTTAGTCCCCGGGCAACGAGGAGCGATCACCACCTACCTACCTACCTACCTGCCTGCAGTAGGGGAGGTGTTTTTTCTGCGATGGAGGAGGCTGGCAAGAAAGGAGAGCCTGCTGGAGGTGTACCTAGCTACGCCAGACTACGAAATGGAGTCCGAATTACTCTTTTGGATGCTGGAAAGAAGGAGAGAGGTTTATTCTTCGTGGTGGAGGAGATTTTGTTCCAGTTTTTTGAGCTTGAGGAAGGACCAGATATTATCGATGCTGGAATTTCCAAGAAATGGAGTCTATGATGTGGTTCTGGTTTCGGAGGAGGACTATGGTGTGTTCTGCAATAAAGCATTGCTGTGGAAGTCGCACCCTAAGTTGGGAGGGGTAGAGATTACTCCCCATTTCCCGACTCGGGAAAGACTTATAACTGTGAGGATGTACAGTCCGTATATCACAGAAGAAGAGATTGTTCTGTTCCTTTCTAGATTCTGTGAGGAGGTGAAGCCAAAAGGCAAGATCTATAATCAATATGGACTTTGGACGACAAAGTGGAAATTTCAAGTGAAGTTTCAGAAAACACCTGATGGAAAGCTAATTTATCCCCCAGGGCGTTTTAAGATTGGCCCAGTAAATGGGGACCTGTTCTTTTCAGGCATGGACGACTTTTGTCGAAAGTGTAAAAGGTATGGCCATAGGAAAGATTTTTGTGATATTGTTTGGTGCTATAAATGCCAAGAAGAAGGCCATGAGCCAGAAGCATGTAAGGTGAAGAAAAAGTGTCATCTATGTGGTGATGAGGGACACCTGGCAGTAATGTGTCCTAAGAAGAAGAAGAAGAAAAAGGAGGTTATGAAACGAAGTAGGGAGGAGGAAACTGATGTGAGGGAAGAACCTGAAGAGGAGGAAACTCCAACCAGGAAAGTGATGGAGGAGAAGAAAAGGAAAGAAAATGAAGAAGAATATGTATCGGTAGAGTATGGAGGCTCTCTTGATGTTGTCTTCAAGAGTGTGTCAAAAAAAGAAAAAAAAGCCTTTGACGAGGATTTGGGAAATCTGAAAGAAAGATTGGGAATCAAAGTCAATGAAGCAAGGGATAAAGTCTATTGTTCCTTTCACGCAGATATAGATAGATTTGTGGAAACATACAAGGTTCCAGCGTGGCTGGCGATTCCAGCCAAAAGTGAGATGCTGAGTGGATCTATAACTTGTGGTTTCTTAGACTTCTTGATGGTCTTTGCATGGAGAAGAGGAATGACATTTGGGTAATTTTTCTTTAAGAAATTATAGAATTATAGTATGGTTAGTTTTGGTTTGATAATTTTTTTATGTTTTAAATATGGTTTCTTTTATTGTTTAAAAAAAAAAAAAAAAAAAAGAGATAAAGAAATAAAGAAAAACGGGTTTTCCTGATGATGAACAAAAAATCAAGCTCAAATAAGATCTTAGAGCTCTGATGGAGTTCTGAGGGTTAACTAAAAAAAAAAAAAAAAAAAATCTGTTCTTATCAGTTTAATATCTGATACGTCCCCTATCTGGGGACCATATATTAAATGGATTTTTGAGAACGGGGGCCGATTTCGAAGCTTGCTTCCGTCGCCCTATGCATTGACCCGATATGGCAGTATCTTCGGGTACAGTGCACCACCCCCTTACAGGGTTAAAAAGAAAGATTCCTACTTTCATTGCTACCTGCTTGCTGGCTAGCCAGCTAGCCAGCCCTGTGGGCCTTGCTGCTGCTGCAGCCAAAAAACAAAAGGTGGTGCTGCTGCTGCTTCTGCTGCTTCTGCTTCTGCTTGTGTCTGGCCGCTGTTGGAGCGTCCAGGCACAGGACTTCTGCTGCTGCTGACTAAATGGCCTCCTTAATTGGATCATTTGAGTAGCCAGCACACCTGTGCAGGTAGGGCATGACATGATAGGCAGCTGCCTTGATAGCGGGTGGGTGCTGAATGTTCCTAATTGACAAAATAAGATTAATGCTTATGAAGAAATATAAAATCTCATCCCTTCCCCAATATCGCGCCACACCCCTACCCCTTAATTCCCTGGTTGAACTTGATGGACATATGTCTTTTTTCGACCGTACTAACTATGTAACTATGTAACATAACATGGGGGGGGGGGGGGGTCTCCTGGCTGTTCACACAGGTGTGTCATTGCTGTACATTGACCATGCATTGCTTCTGTGGTATTGCAAAGGCAAAGACAAATGCTTCCAGCCATCCATTGCACTAATGGATTGGTCATCAGCTGGCTGTCTATGTCCCGCATCAATATAGACCAAAGTACAGAGGGTTAGGCTATGCTATTGTGCACCTACCTGATGCATCAGAAGGTGCGAGGCCCTTGCTAAATTCTGTGCACAGACTTTGAGATCTATACTTTAGACTGTATCTAAACCTGCTCCAACATGGACTGACATTCTGGCCTACTTTCAGCCGATGCGACTTGTCTGTCGCTGAACAGTCGCTTTTTATGTATTCAGCACCTATGTATAATGTTGTAAAAATGCTCTAGAAGCTAAAGTCGCAGAAATGTCACACATATTTGGCCTGCAACTTTCTGTGCGACAAATTCAGACAGGAAAAATCAGTATAAATCCTTAGAAAATTATCCCCCAGTGTCTCCATCTGCTGGCGGTATTGAATAAGCATTGCTGCACTGATGGGGTATGCATTAGACGAAAAAAAAGAAGAAAAAGAAGAATAATACGCCCAGAAAAGAGGCGAAAAGGAGAAAAACGTAAAAAAACGTGAAAAAAAAGTAAGAGGAAGAGAAGGGAAAAAAAGGTGGAAATGGGTTTAAAAGTGATTTCGGCGGAGAAATATATATATATATATATATATATATATATATATATATATATATATATACGCGCACACACACACATATATATAAACGTATTCTCCGTTGAGATATTGCAGCCGCTGCTGTGTCCAGGCCCAGGAGCCTTAGCACTGTGCTGTGATGTCACTCAATACCACTGACATCACTAGGTGTAAACAACATCTCTCCTTTGCTGTGTATGTGACTATGGAGCTGTTTGGTGATGTCGTCTATTATGGCCTTCATAGAAGCAACAGGAGATTGTTGCATCCATCTAGAACCCTCAGAACTACAGTGCTATGATGTCACTCACTTCCACAGGCCTTGCAGAGTGTAAACAACAACAACCCAGCTTTGTTGTGTATGTAACCATAGGGATTTGTGATGTCACCTAGAACCTTCACAGCAGCGACAGCTTTATGAGGAGCATCAGCACTGCTCTGCCTGAGCAGAACCATCACCGCCATAGGTTGTCAAATAACCCGGGTTTAACCCACACAGGTAAGTCCAATGGGGTGCAGGCATGTCCTCTATGCTTACAGCTTCCCGTGGGTGTTGGTTTGATACCGTTTGGGGACAGCCAAGGAGGCATCTGCAGGCAACAAAGGTAGGTGTGTGCTTGTGTGTGTGTTTCCTATGCAGATCCTAAGCCCAGTGTCACATGCAAGTAGGAGGAGTAAGAAGGGTTCCTGGCAAATCCGGGTTATGGATTGCATTTAAAAAGGCCCCGTGGGAGTGCAATGGGCCCCTGTCTTGCTGCTTAGCAATAATGGTATGGGTTTAGGTTCTGCTGTGTGTACTGGTGGTTGACTGCCCCCCAGCCCAGAGTGTGCATGGAAAATTGTCTGGCAGCCTCCCTGACAGCAAGCAGTGATAGTGCCCATGAAGGGCACCTTGTTGGGCCCGCCCCTTTCACGGTTATCGCTTCTCGGCCTTTTGGCTAAGATCAAGTGTAGTATCTGTTCTTATCAGTTTAATATCTGATACGTCCCCTATCTGGGGACCATATATTAAATGGATTTTTGAGAACGGGGGCCGATTTCGAAGCTTGCTTCCGTCGCCCTATGCATTGACCCGATATGGCAGTATCTTCGGGTACAGTGCACCACCCCCTTACAGGGTTAAAAAGAAAGATTCCTACTTTCATTGCTACCTGCTTGCTGGCTAGCCAGCTAGCCAGCCCTGTGGGCCTTGCTGCTGCTGCAGCCAAAAAACAAAAGGTGGTGCTGCTGCTGCTTCTGCTGCTTCTGCTTCTGCTTGTGTCTGGCCGCTGTTGGAGCGTCCAGGCACAGGACTTCTGCTGCTGCTGACTAAATGGCCTCCTTAATTGGATCATTTGAGTAGCCAGCACACCTGTGCAGGTAGGGCATGACATGATAGGCAGCTGCCTTGATAGCGGGTGGGTGCTGAATGTTCCTAATTGACAAAATAAGATTAATGCTTATGAAGAAATATAAAATCTCATCCCTTCCCCAATATCGCGCCACACCCCTACCCCTTAATTCCCTGGTTGAACTTGATGGACATATGTCTTTTTTCGACCGTACTAACTATGTAACTATGTAACATAACATGGGGGGGGGGGGGGGGGGTCTCCTGGCTGTTCACACAGGTGTGTCATTGCTGTACATTGACCATGCATTGCTTCTGTGGTATTGCAAAGGCAAAGACAAATGCTTCCAGCCATCCATTGCACTAATGGATTGGTCATCAGCTGGCTGTCTATGTCCCGCATCAATATAGACCAAAGTACAGAGGGTTAGGCTATGCTATTGTGCACGTACCTGATGCATCAGAAGGTGCGAGGCCCTTGCTAAATTCTGTGCACAGACTTTGAGATCTATACTTTAGACTGTATCTAAACCTGCTCCAACATGGACTGACATTCTGGCCTACTTTCAGCCGATGCGACTTGTCTGTCGCTGAACAGTCGCTTTTTATGTATTCAGCACCTATGTATAATGTTGTAAAAATGCTCTAGAAGCTAAAGTCGCAGAAATGTCACACATATTTGGCCTGCAACTTTCTGTGCGACAAATTCAGACAGGAAAAATCAGTATAAATCCTTAGAAAATTATCCCCCAGTGTCTCCATCTGCTGGCGGTATTGAATAAGCATTGCTGCACTGATGGGGTATGCATTAGACGAAAAAAAAGAAGAAAAAGAAGAATAATACGCCCAGAAAAGAGGCGAAAAGGAGAAAAACGTAAAAAAACGTGAAAAAAAAGTAAGAGGAAGAGAAGGGAAAAAAAGGTGGAAATGGGTTTAAAAGTGATTTCGGCGGAGAAATATATATATATATATATATATATATATATATATATATATATACGCGCACACACACACATATATATAAACGTATTCTCCGTTGAGATATTGCAGCCGCTGCTGTGTCCAGGCCCAGGAGCCTTAGCACTGTGCTGTGATGTCACTCAATACCACTGACATCACTAGGTGTAAACAACATCTCTCCTTTGCTGTGTATGTGACTATGGAGCTGTTTGGTGATGTTGTCTATTATGGCCTTCATAGAAGCAACAGGAGATTGTTGCATCCATCTAGAACCCTCAGAACTACAGTGCTATGATGTCACTCACTTCCACAGGCCTTGCAGAGTGTAAACAACAACAACCCAGCTTTGTTGTGTATGTAACCATAGGGATTTGTGATGTCACCTAGAACCTTCACAGCAGCGACAGCTTTATGAGGAGCATCAGCACTGCTCTGCCTGAGCAGAACCATCACCGCCATAGGTTGTCAAATAACCCGGGTTTAACCCACACAGGTAAGTCCAATGGGGTGCAGGCATGTCCTCTATGCTTACAGCTTCCCGTGGGTGTTGGTTTGATACCGTTTGGGGACAGCCAAGGAGGCATCTGCAGGCAACAAAGGTAGGTGTGTGCTTGTGTGTGTGTTTCCTATGCAGATCCTAAGCCCAGTGTCACATGCAAGTAGGAGGAGTAAGAAGGGTTCCTGGCAAATCCGGGTTATGGATTGCATTTAAAAAGGCCCCGTGGGAGTGCAATGGGCCCCTGTCTTGCTGCTTAGCAATAATGGTATGGGTTTAGGTTCTGCTGTGTGTACTGGTGGTTGACTGCCCCCCAGCCCAGAGTGTGCATGGAAAATTGTCTGGCAGCCTCCCTGACAGCAAGCAGTGATAGTGCCCATGAAGGGCACCTTGTTGGGCCCGCCCCTTTCACGGTTATCGCTTCTCGGCCTTTTGGCTAAGATCAAGTGTAGTATCTGTTCTTATCAGTTTTTCATGCCGGTGGACAGTAACGCCGGTATGGGGCTGGTGGGGATGGGTGCTGCATGGAGGATGCAGGTGTACCAGGGCTTTCCGGGGCTGGTTCTGAGGAATCAGCTCGACGGCTGCCCCGATGTGACCTGTTCCCTCCGGGTCTCGCCATGAGGCTGAGAGGGTCTAGAGCCGAGGTACTTTGTGCCTCGGGGAGTGGTGACCCCGAGGTGCCGAAACTCACTGGGAGAATAGGCTCACTGAGTTGAAGCACGGGCACCATAATCTCTTCACCTTGTGGCACTCACCTCTTGATTCCCGGCCTTCTGGCTAGGATCAGAGAAATTTTTTATAGATCCGGCCGGATGTCCGGGCAGTATATCTGCACACATTCACTTATTTATTTCTTTTTTGTCTCACTGTGTCACTTTTTGCGTGTTGTGTGTTCACAGGATTGGTCAGGATGCGGTAGCCCTTCTGGGTGTCCCTCCTGGCGGTCTAGGGGAGGTGTGTGTGGCCATTAGGTTCCGCACCTCCCTGCAAACACCCCGGGTACTCCTGCTTTGGCAGGGTACCTACCGTAATCGGCTCTGCGGGCAGATACCTTGGCTAACGCCAAGGGGGATGCCGGGAGCATTTGTGGTCCCCTAGTAGCTTCGGCGAAAAGGGACATCGAACCTGGAACCTCGCAGGTACCTTTTGGTCCGGAGGCGAAGGGTAAGGTTTGTTGGGGGGCCTCTCTCCTATCGGAGAAGGGCTTGCGATAGACCGCATCCTTTGTGCACGTTTTTTTAGTGTAACACGTTTGCACTTTTTCTTGCACTTTGGGTGAATCGAAAGCACGTTCCTCGGCTTTAGATAAAAAAAAAAAAAAAAAAAAATCTGTTCTTATCAGTTTAATATCTGATACGTCCCCTATCTGGGGACCATATATTAAATGGATTTTTGAGAACGGGGGCCGATTTCGAAGCTTGCTTCCGTCGCCCTATGCATTGACCCGATATGGCAGTATCTTCGGGTACAGTGCACCACCCCCTTACAGGGTTAAAAAGAAAGATTCCTACTTTCATTGCTACCTGCTTGCTGGCTAGCCAGCTAGCCAGCCCTGTGGGCCTTGCTGCTGCTGCAGCCAAAAAACAAAAGGTGGTGCTGCTGCTGCTTCTGCTGCTTCTGCTTCTGCTTGTGTCTGGCCGCTGTTGGAGCGTCCAGGCACAGGACTTCTGCTGCTGCTGACTAAATGGCCTCCTTAATTGGATCATTTGAGTAGCCAGCACACCTGTGCAGGTAGGGCATGACATGATAGGCAGCTGCCTTGATAGCGGGTGGGTGCTGAATGTTCCTAATTGACAAAATAAGATTAATGCTTATGAAGAAATATAAAATCTCATCCCTTCCCCAATATCGTGCCACACCCCTACCCCTTAATTCCCTGGTTGAACTTGATGGACATATGTCTTTTTTCGACCGTACTAACTATGTTACTATGTAACATAACATGGGGGGGGGGGGGGGTCTCCTGGCTGTTCACACAGGTGTGTCATTGCTGTACATTGACCATGCATTGCTTCTGTGGTATTGCAAAGGCAAAGACAAATGCTTCCAGCCATCCATTGCACTAATGGATTGGTCATCAGCTGGCTGTCTATGTCCCGCATCAATATAGACCAAAGTACAGAGGGTTAGGCTATGCTATTGTGCACCTACCTGATGCATCAGAAGGTGCGAGGCCCTTGCTAAATTCTGTGCACAGACTTTGAGATCTATACTTTAGACTGTATCTAAACCTGCTCCAACATGGACTGACATTCTGGCCTACTTTCAGCCGATGCGACTTGTCTGTCGCTGAACAGTCGCTTTTTATGTATTCAGCACCTATGTATAATGTTGTAAAAATGCTCTAGAAGCTAAAGTCGCAGAAATGTCACACATATTTGGCCTGCAACTTTCTGTGCGACAAATTCAGACAGGAAAAATCAGTATAAATCCTTAGAAAATTATCCCCCAGTGTCTCCATCTGCTGGCGGTATTGAATAAGCATTGCTGCACTGATGGGGTATGCATTAGACGAAAAAAAAGAAGAAAAAGAAGAATAATACGCCCAGAAAAGAGGCGAAAAGGAGAAAAACGTAAAAAAACGTGAAAAAAAAGTAAGAGGAAGAGAAGGGAAAAAAAGGTGGAAATGGGTTTAAAAGTGATTTCGGCGGAGAATATATATATATATATATATATATATATATATATATACGCGCACACACACACATATATATATAAACGTATTCTCCGTTGAGATATTGCAGCCGCTGCTGTGTCCAGGCCCAGGAGCCTTAGCACTGTGCTGTGATGTCACTCAATACCACTGACATCACTAGGTGTAAACAACATCTCTCCTTTGCTGTGTATGTGACTATGGAGCTGTTTGGTGATGTCGTCTATTATGGCCTTCATAGAAGCAACAGGAGATTGTTGCATCCATCTAGAACCCTCAGAACTACAGTGCTATGATGTCACTCACTTCCACAGGCCTTGCAGAGTGTAAACAACAACAACCCAGCTTTGTTGTGTATGTAACCATAGGGATTTGTGATGTCACCTAGAACCTTCACAGCAGCGACAGCTTTATGAGGAGCATCAGCACTGCTCTGCCTGAGCAGAACCATCACCGCCATAGGTTGTCAAATAACCCGGGTTTAACCCACACAGGTAAGTCCAATGGGGTGCAGGCATGTCCTCTATGCTTACAGCTTCCCGTGGGTGTTGGTTTGATACCGTTTGGGGACAGCCAAGGAGGCATCTGCAGGCAACAAAGGTAGGTGTGTGCTTGTGTGTGTGTTTCCTATGCAGATCCTAAGCCCAGTGTCACATGCAAGTAGGAGGAGTAAGAAGGGTTCCTGGCAAATCCGGGTTATGGATTGCATTTAAAAAGGCCCCGTGGGAGTGCAATGGGCCCCTGTCTTGCTGCTTAGCAATAATGGTATGGGTTTAGGTTCTGCTGTGTGTACTGGTGGTTGACTGCCCCCCAGCCCAGAGTGTGCATGGAAAATTGTCTGGCAGCCTCCCTGACAGCAAGCAGTGATAGTGCCCATGAAGGGCACCTTGTTGGGCCCGCCCCTTTCACGGTTATCGCTTCTCGGCCTTTTGGCTAAGATCAAGTGTAGTATCTGTTCTTATCAGTTTAATATCTGATACGTCCCCTATCTGGGGACCATATATTAAATGGATTTTTGAGAACGGGGGCCGATTTCGAAGCTTGCTTCCGTCGCCCTATGCATTGACCCGATATGGCAGTATCTTCGGGTACAGTGCACCACCCCCTTACAGGGTTAAAAAGAAAGATTCCTACTTTCATTGCTACCTGCTTGCTGGCTAGCCAGCTAGCCAGCCCTGTGGGCCTTGCTGCTGCTGCAGCCAAAAAACAAAAGGTGGTGCTGCTGCTCCTTCTGCTGCTTCTGCTTCTGCTTGTGTCTGGCCGCTGTTGGAGCGTCCAGGCACAGGACTTCTGCTGCTGCTGACTAAATGGCCTCCTTAATTGGATCATTTGAGTAGCCAGCACACCTGTGCAGGTAGGGCATGACATGATAGGCAGCTGCCTTGATAGCGGGTGGGTGCTGAATGTTCCTAATTGACAAAATAAGATTAATGCTTATGAAGAAATATAAAATCTCATCCCTTCCCCAATATCGCGCCACACCCCTACCCCTTAATTCCCTGGTTGAACTTGATGGACATATGTCTTTTTTCGACCGTACTAACTATGTAACTATGTAACATAACATGGGGGGGGGGGGGGGGTCTCCTGGCTGTTCACACAGGTGTGTCATTGCTGTACATTGACCATGCATTGCTTCTGTGGTATTGCAAAGGCAAAGACAAATGCTTCCAGCCATCCATTGCACTAATGGATTGGTCATCAGCTGGCTGTCTATGTCCCGCATCAATATAGACCAAAGTACAGAGGGTTAGGCTATGCTATTGTGCACCTACCTGATGCATCAGAAGGTGCGAGGCCCTTGCTAAATTCTGTGCACAGACTTTGAGATCTATACTTTAGACTGTATCTAAACCTGCTCCAACATGGACTGACATTCTGGCCTACTTTCAGCCGATGCGACTTGTCTGTCGCTGAACAGTCGCTTTTTATGTATTCAGCACCTATGTATAATGTTGTAAAAATGCTCTAGAAGCTAAAGTAGCAGAAATGTCACACATATTTGGCCTGCAACTTTCTGTGCGACAAATTCAGACAGGAAAAATCAGTATAAATCCTTAGAAAATTATCCCCCAGTGTCTCCATCTGCTGGCGGTATTGAATAAGCATTGCTGCACTGATGGGGTATGCATTAGACGAAAAAAAAGAAGAAAAAGAAGAATAATACGCCCAGAAAAGAGGCGAAAAGGAGAAAAACGTAAAAAAACGTGAAAAAAAAGCAAGAGGAAGAGAAGGGAAAAAAAGGTGGAAATGGGTTTAAAAGTGATTTCGGCGGAGAAATATATATATATATATATATATATATATATATATATATATATACGCGCACACACACACATATATATAAACGTATTCTCCGTTGAGATATTGCAGCCGCTGCTGTGTCCAGGCCCAGGAGCCTTAGCACTGTGCTGTGATGTCACTCAATACCACTGACATCACTAGGTGTAAACAACATCTCTCCTTTGCTGTGTATGTGACTATGGAGCTGTTTGGTGATGTCGTCTATTATGGCCTTCATAGAAGCAACAGGAGATTGTTGCATCCATCTAGAACCCTCAGAACTACAGTGCTATGATGTCACTCACTTCCACAGGCCTTGCAGAGTGTAAACAACAACAACCCAGCTTTGTTGTGTATGTAACCATAGGGATTTGTGATGTCACCTAGAACCTTCACAGCAGCGACAGCTTTATGAGGAGCATCAGCACTGCTCTGCCTGAGCAGAACCATCACCGCCATAGGTTGTCAAATAACCCGGGTTTAACCCACACAGGTAAGTCCAATGGGGTGCAGGCATGTCCTCTATGCTTACAGCTTCCCGTGGGTGTTGGTTTGATACCGTTTGGGGACAGCCAAGGAGGCATCTGCAGGCAACAAAGGTAGGTGTGTGCTTGTGTGTGTGTTTCCTATGCAGATCCTAAGCCCAGTGTCACATGCAAGTAGGAGGAGTAAGAAGGGTTCCTGGCAAATCCGGGTTATGGATTGCATTTAAAAAGGCCCCGTGGGAGTGCAATGGGCCCCTGTCTTGCTGCTTAGCAATAATGGTATGGGTTTAGGTTCTGCTGTGTGTACTGGTGGTTGACTGCCCCCCAGCCCAGAGTGTGCATGGAAAATTGTCTGGCAGCCTCCCTGACAGCAAGCAGTGATAGTGCCCATGAAGGGCACCTTGTTGGGCCCGCCCCTTTCACGGTTATCGCTTCTCGGCCTTTTGGCTAAGATCAAGTGTAGTATCTGTTCTTATCAGTTTAATATCTGATACGTCCCCTATCTGGGGACCATATATTAAATGGATTTTTGAGAACGGGGGCCGATTTCGAAGCTTGCTTCCGTCGCCCTATGCATTGACCCGATATGGCAGTATCTTCGGGTACAGTGCACCACCCCCTTACAGGGTTAAAAAGAAAGATTCCTACTTTCATTGCTACCTGCTTGCTGGCTAGCCAGCTAGCCAGCCCTGTGGGCCTTGCTGCTGCTGCAGCCAAAAAACAAAAGGTGGTGCTGCTGCTGCTTCTGCTGCTTCTGCTTCTGCTTGTGTCTGGCCGCTGTTGGAGCGTCCAGGCACAGGACTTCTGCTGCTGCTGACTAAATGGCCTCCTTAATTGGATCATTTGAGTAGCCAGCACACCTGTGCAGGTAGGGCATGACATGATAGGCAGCTGCCTTGATAGCGGGTGGGTGCTGAATGTTCCTAATTGACAAAATAAGATTAATGCTTATGAAGAAATATAAAATCTCATCCCTTCCCCAATATCGCGCCACACCCCTACCCCTTAATTCCCTGGTTGAACTTGATGGACATATGTCTTTTTTCGACCGTACTAACTATGTAACTATGTAACATAACATGGGGGGGGGGGGGGGGTCTCCTGGCTGTTCACACAGGTGTGTCATTGCTGTGCATTGACCATGCATTGCTTCTGTGGTATTGCAAAGGCAAAGACAAATGCTTCCAGCCATCCATTGCACTAATGGATTGGTCATCAGCTGGCTGTCTATGTCCCGCATCAATATAGACCAAAGTACAGAGGGTTAGGCTATGCTATTGTGCACCTACCTGATGCATCAGAAGGTGCGAGGCCCTTGCTAAATTCTGTGCACAGACTTTGAGATCTATACTTTAGACTGTATCTAAACCTGCTCCAACATGGACTGACATTCTGGCCTACTTTCAGCCGATGCGACTTGTCTGTCGCTGAACAGTCGCTTTTTATGTATTCAGCACCTATGTATAATGTTGTAAAAATGCTCTAGAAGCTAAAGTCGCAGAAATGTCACACATATTTGGCCTGCAACTTTCTGTGCGACAAATTCAGACAGGAAAAATCAGTATAAATCCTTAGAAAATTATCCCCCAGTGTCTCCATCTGCTGGCGGTATTGAATAAGCATTGCTGCACTGATGGGGTATGCATTAGACGAAAAAAAAGAAGAAAAAGAAGAATAATACGCCCAGAAAAGAGGCGAAAAGGAGAAAAACGTAAAAAAACGTGAAAAAAAAGTAAGAGGAAGAGAAGGGAAAAAAAGGTGGAAATGGGTTTAAAAGTGATTTCGGCGGAGAAATATATATATATATATATATATATATATATATATATATATATATATATACGCGCACACACACACATATATATAAACGTATTCTCCGTTGAGATATTGCAGCCGCTGCTGTGTCCAGGCCCAGGAGCCTTAGCACTGTGCTGTGATGTCACTCAATACCACTGACATCACTAGGTGTAAACAACATCTCTCCTTTGCTGTGTATGTGACTATGGAGCTGTTTGGTGATGTCGTCTATTATGGCCTTCATAGAAGCAACAGGAGATTGTTGCATCCATCTAGAACCCTCAGAACTACAGTGCTATGATGTCACTCACTTCCACAGGCCTTGCAGAGTGTAAACAACAACAACCCAGCTTTGTTGTGTATGTAACCATAGGGATTTGTGATGTCACCTAGAACCTTCACAGCAGCGACAGCTTTATGAGGAGCATCAGCACTGCTCTGCCTGAGCAGAACCATCACCGCCATAGGTTGTCAAATAACCCGGGTTTAACCCACACAGGTAAGTCCAATGGGGTGCAGGCATGTCCTCTATGCTTACAGCTTCCCGTGGGTGTTGGTTTGATACCGTTTGGGGACAGCCAAGGAGGCATCTGCAGGCAACAAAGGTAGGTGTGTGCTTGTGTGTGTGTTTCCTATGCAGATCCTAAGCCCAGTGTCACATGCAAGTAGGAGGAGTAAGAAGGGTTCCTGGCAAATCCGGGTTATGGATTGCATTTAAAAAGGCCCCGTGGGAGTGCAATGGGCCCCTGTCTTGCTGCTTAGCAATAATGGTATGGGTTTAGGTTCTGCTGTGTGTACTGGTGGTTGACTGCCCCCCAGCCCAGAGTGTGCATGGAAAATTGTCTGGCAGCCTCCCTGACAGCAAGCAGTGATAGTGCCCATGAAGGGCACCTTGTTGGGCCCGCCCCTTTCACGGTTATCGCTTCTCGGCCTTTTGGCTAAGATCAAGTGTAGTATCTGTTCTTATCAGTTTAATATCTGATACGTCCCCTATCTGGGGACCATATATTAAATGGATTTTTGAGAACGGGGGCCGATTTCGAAGCTTGCTTCCGTCGCCCTATGCATTGACCTGATATGGCAGTATCTTCGGGTACAGTGCACCACCCACTTACAGGATTAAAAAGAAAGATTCCTACTTTCATTGCTACCTGCTTGCTGGCTAGCCAGCTAGCCAGCCCTGTGGGCCTTGCTGCTGCTGCAGCCAAAAAACAAAAGGTGGTGCTGCTGCTGCTTCTGCTGCTTCTGCTTCTGCTTGTGTCTGGCCGCTGTTGGAGCGTCCAGGCACAGGACTTCTGCTGCTGCTGACTAAATGGCCTCCTTAATTGGATCATTTGAGTAGCCAGCACACCTGTGCAGGTAGGGCATGACATGATAGGCAGCTGCCTTGATAGCGGGTGGGTGCTGAATGTTCCTAATTGACAAAATAAGATTAATGCTTATGAAGAAATATAAAATCTCATCCCTTCCCCAATATCGCGCCACACCCCTACCCCTTAATTCCCTGGTTGAACTTGATGGACATATGTCTTTTTTCGACCGTACTAACTATGTAACTATGTAACATAACATGGGGGGGGGGGGGGGGGTCTCCTGGCTGTTCACACAGGTGTGTCATTGCTGTACATTGACCATGCATTGCTTCTGTGGTATTGCAAAGGCAAAGACAAATGCTTCCAGCCATCCATTGCACTAATGGATTGGTCATCAGCTGGCTGTCTATGTCCCGCATCAATATAGACCAAAGTACAGAGGGTTAGGCTATGCTATTGTGCACCTACCTGATGCATCAGAAGGTGCGAGGCCCTTGCTAAATTCTGTGCACAGACTTTGAGATCTATACTTTAGACTGTATCTAAACCTGCTCCAACATGGACTGACATTCTGGCCTACTTTCAGCCGATGCGACTTGTCTGTCGCTGAACAGTCGCTTTTTATGTATTCAGCACCTATGTATAATGTTGTAAAAATGCTCTAGAAGCTAAAGTCGCAGAAATGTCACACATATTTGGCCTGCAACTTTCTGTGCGACAAATTCAGACAGGAAAAATCAGTATAAATCCTTAGAAAATTATCCCCCAGTGTCTCCATCTGCTGGCGGTATTGAATAAGCATTGCTGCACTGATGGGGTATGCATTAGACGAAAAAAAAGAAGAAAAAGAAGAATAATACGCCCAGAAAAGAGGCGAAAAGGAGAAAAACGTAAAAAAACGTGAAAAAAAAGTAAGAGGAAGAGAAGGGAAAAAAAGGTGGAAATGGGTTTAAAAGTGATTTCGGCGGAGAAATATATATATATATATATATATATATATATATATATATATATATACGCGCACACACACACATATATATAAACGTATTCTCCGTTGAGATATTGCAGCCGCTGCTGTGTCCAGGCCCAGGAGCCTTAGCACTGTGCTGTGATGTCACTCAATACCACTGACATCACTAGGTGTAAACAACATCTCTCCTTTGCTGTGTATGTGACTATGGAGCTGTTTGGTGATGTCGTCTATTATGGCCTTCATAGAAGCAACAGGAGATTGTTGCATCCATCTAGAACCCTCAGAACTACAGTGCTATGATGTCACTCACTTCCACAGGCCTTGCAGAGTGTAAACAACAACAACCCAGCTTTGTTGTGTATGTAACCATAGGGATTTGTGATGTCACCTAGAACCTTCACAGCAGCGACAGCTTTATGAGGAGCATCAGCACTGCTCTGCCTGAGCAGAACCATCACCGCCATAGGTTGTCAAATAACCCGGGTTTAACCCACACAGGTAAGTCCAATGGGGTGCAGGCATGTCCTCTATGCTTACAGCTTCCCGTGGGTGTTGGTTTGATACCGTTTGGGGACAGCCAAGGAGGCATCTGCAGGCAACAAAGGTAGGTGTGTGCTTGTGTGTGTTTCCTATGCAGATCCTAAGCCCAGTGTCACATGCAAGTAGGAGGAGTAAGAAGGGTTCCTGGCAAATCCGGGTTATGGATTGCATTTAAAAAGGCCCCGTGGGAGTGCAATGGGCCCCTGTCTTGCTGCTTAGCAATAATGGTATGGGTTTAGGTTCTGCTGTGTGTACTGGTGGTTGACTGCCCCCCAGCCCAGAGTGTGCATGGAAAATTGTCTGGCAGCCTCCCTGACAGCAAGCAGTGATAGTGCCCATGAAGGGCACCTTGTTGGGCCCGCCCCTTTCACGGTTATCGCTTCTCGGCCTTTTGGCTAAGATCAAGTGTAGTATCTGTTCTTATCAGTTTAATATCTGATACGTCCCCTATCTGGGGACCATATATTAAATGGATTTTTGAGAACGGGGGCCGATTTCGAAGCTTGCTTCCGTCGCCCTATGCATTGACCCGATATGGCAGTATCTTCGGGTACAGTGCACCACCCCCTTACAGGGTTAAAAAGAAAGATTCCTACTTTCATTGCTACCTGCTTGCTGGCTAGCCAGCTAGCCAGCCCTGTGGGCCTTGCTGCTGCTGCAGCCAAAAAACAAAAGGTGGTGCTGCTGCTGCTTCTGCTGCTTCTGCTTCTGCTTGTGTCTGGCCGCTGTTGGAGCGTCCAGGCACAGGACTTCTGCTGCTGCTGACTAAATGGCCTCCTTAATTGGATCATTTGAGTAGCCAGCACACCTGTGCAGGTAGGGCATGACATGATAGGCAGCTGCCTTGATAGCGGGTGGGTGCTGAATGTTCCTAATTGACAAAATAAGATTAATGCTTATGAAGAAATATAAAATCTCATCCCTTCCCCAATATCGCGCCACACCCCTACCCCTTAATTCCCTGGTTGAACTTGATGGACATATGTCTTTTTTCGACCGTACTAACTATGTAACTATGTAACATAACATGGGGGGGGGGGGGGTCTCCTGGCTGTTCACACAGGTGTGTCATTGCTGTACATTGACCATGCATTGCTTCTGTGGTATTGCAAAGGCAAAGACAAATGCTTCCAGCCATCCATTGCACTAATGGATTGGTCATCAGCTGGCTGTCTATGTCCCGCATCAATATAGACCAAAGTACAGAGGGTTAGGCTATGCTATTGTGCACCTACCTGATGCATCAGAAGGTGCGAGGCCCTTGCTAAATTCTGTGCACAGACTTTGAGATCTATACTTTAGACTGTATCTAAACCTGCTCCAACATGGACTGACATTCTGGCCTACTTTCAGCCGATGCGACTTGTCTGTCGCTGAACAGTCGCTTTTTATGTATTCAGCACCTATGTATAATGTTGTAAAAATGCTCTAGAAGCTAAAGTCGCAGAAATGTCACACATATTTGGCCTGCAACTTTCTGTGCGACAAATTCAGACAGGAAAAATCAGTATAAATCCTTAGAAAATTATCCCCCAGTGTCTCCATCTGCTGGCGGTATTGAATAAGCATTGCTGCACTGATGGGGTATGCATTAGACGAAAAAAAAGAAGAAAAAGAAGAATAATACGCCCAGAAAAGAGGCGAAAAGGAGAAAAACGTAAAAAAACGTGAAAAAAAAGTAAGAGGAAGAGAAGGGAAAAAAAGGTGGAAATGGGTTTAAAAGTGATTTCGGCGGAGAATATATATATATATATATATATATATATATATATATATATATATACGCGCACACACACACATATATATAAACGTATTCTCCGTTGAGATATTGCAGCCGCTGCTGTGTCCAGGCCCAGGAGCCTTAGCACTGTGCTGTGATGTCACTCAATACCACTGACATCACTAGGTGTAAACAACATCTCTCCTTTGCTGTGTATGTGACTATGGAGCTGTTTGGTGATGTCGTCTATTATGGCCTTCATAGAAGCAACAGGAGATTGTTGCATCCATCTAGAACCCTCAGAACTACAGTGCTATGATGTCACTCACTTCCACAGGCCTTGCAGAGTGTAAACAACAACAACCCAGCTTTGTTGTGTATGTAACCATAGGGATTTGTGATGTCACCTAGAACCTTCACAGCAGCGACAGCTTTATGAGGAGCATCAGCACTGCTCTGCCTGAGCAGAACCATCACCGCCATAGGTTGTCAAATAACCCGGGTTTAACCCACACAGGTAAGTCCAATGGGGTGCAGGCATGTCCTCTATGCTTACAGCTTCCCGTGGGTGTTGGTTTGATACCGTTTGGGGACAGCCAAGGAGGCATCTGCAGGCAACAAAGGTAGGTGTGTGCTTGTGTGTGTGTTTCCTATGCAGATCCTAAGCCCAGTGTCACATGCAAGTAGGAGGAGTAAGAAGGGTTCCTGGCAAATCCGGGTTATGGATTGCATTTAAAAAGGCCCCGTGGGAGTGCAATGGGCCCCTGTCTTGCTGCTTAGCAATAATGGTATGGGTTTAGGTTCTGCTGTGTGTACTGGTGGTTGACTGCCCCCCAGCCCAGAGTGTGCATGGAAAATTGTCTGGCAGCCTCCCTGACAGCAAGCAGTGATAGTGCCCATGAAGGGCACCTTGTTGGGCCCGCCCCTTTCACGGTTATCGCTTCTCGGCCTTTTGGCTAAGATCAAGTGTAGTATCTGTTCTTATCAGTTTAATATCTGATACGTCCCCTATCTGGGGACCATATATTAAATGGATTTTTGAGAACGGGGGCCGATTTCGAAGCTTGCTTCCGTCGCCCTATGCATTGACCCGATATGGCAGTATCTTCGGGTACAGTGCACCACCCCCTTACAGGGTTAAAAAGAAAGATTCCTACTTTCATTGCTACCTGCTTGCTGGCTAGCCAGCTAGCCAGCCCTGTGGGCCTTGCTGCTGCTGCAGCCAAAAAACAAAAGGTGGTGCTGCTGCTGCTTCTGCTGCTTCTGCTTCTGCTTGTGTCTGGCCGCTGTTGGAGCGTCCAGGCACAGGACTTCTGCTGCTGCTGACTAAATGGCCTCCTTAATTGGATCATTTGAGTAGCCAGCACACCTGTGCAGGTAGGGCATGACATGATAGGCAGCTGCCTTGATAGCGGGTGGGTGCTGAATGTTCCTAATTGACAAAATAAGATTAATGCTTATGAAGAAATATAAAATCTCATCCCTTCCCCAATATCGCGCCACACCCCTACCCCTTAATTCCCTGGTTGAACTTGATGGACATATGTCTTTTTTCGACCGTACTAACTATGTAACTATGTAACATAACATGGGGGGGGGGGGGGGGGTCTCCTGGCTGTTCACACAGGTGTGTCATTGCTGTACATTGACCATGCATTGCTTCTGTGGTATTGCAAAGGCAAAGACAAATGCTTCCAGCCATCCATTGCACTAATGGATTGGTCATCAGCTGGCTGTCTATGTCCCGCATCAATATAGACCAAAGTACAGAGGGTTAGGCTATGCTATTGTGCACCTACCTGATGCATCAGAAGGTGCGAGGCCCTTGCTAAATTCTGTGCACAGACTTTGAGATCTATACTTTAGACTGTATCTAAACCTGCTCCAACATGGACTGACATTCTGGCCTACTTTCAGCCGATGCGACTTGTCTGTCGCTGAACAGTCGCTTTTTATGTATTCAGCACCTATGTATAATGTTGTAAAAATGCTCTAGAAGCTAAAGTCGCAGTAATGTCACACATATTTGGCCTGCAACTTTCTGTGCGACAAATTCAGACAGGAAAAATCAGTATAAATCCTTAGAAAATTATCCCCCAGTGTCTCCATCTGCTGGCGGTATTGAATAAGCATTGCTGCACTGATGGGGTATGCATTAGACGAAAAAAAAGAAGAAAAAGAAGAATAATACGCCCAGAAAAGAGGCGAAAAGGAGAAAAACGTAAAAAAACGTGAAAAAAAAGTAAGAGGAAGAGAAGGGAAAAAAAGGTGGAAATGGGTTTAAAAGTGATTTCGGCGGAGAAATATATATATATATATATATATATATATATACGCGCACACACACACATATATATATAAACGTATTCTCCGTTGAGATATTGCAGCCGCTGCTGTGTCCAGGCCCAGGAGCCTTAGCACTGTGCTGTGATGTCACTCAATACCACTGACATCACTAGGTGTAAACAACATCTCTCCTTTGCTGTGTATGTGACTATGGAGCTGTTTGGTGATGTCGTCTATTATGGCCTTCATAGAAGCAACAGGAGATTGTTGCATCCATCTAGAACCCTCAGAACTACAGTGCTATGATGTCACTCACTTCCACAGGCCTTGCAGAGTGTAAACAACAACAACCCAGCTTTGTTGTGTATGTAACCATAGGGATTTGTGATGTCACCTAGAACCTTCACAGCAGCGACAGCTTTATGAGGAGCATCAGCACTGCTCTGCCTGAGCAGAACCATCACCGCCATAGGTTGTCAAATAACCCGGGTTTAACCCACACAGGTAAGTCCAATGGGGTGCAGGCATGTCCTCTATGCTTACAGCTTCCCGTGGGTGTTGGTTTGATACCGTTTGGGGACAGCCAAGGAGGCATCTGCAGGCAACAAAGGTAGGTGTGTGCTTGTGTGTGTGTTTCCTATGCAGATCCTAAGCCCAGTGTCACATGCAAGTAGGAGGAGTAAGAAGGGTTCCTGGCAAATCCGGGTTATGGATTGCATTTAAAAAGGCCCCGTGGGAGTGCAATGGGCCCCTGTCTTGCTGCTTAGCAATAATGGTATGGGTTTAGGTTCTGCTGTGTGTACTGGTGGTTGACTGCCCCCCAGCCCAGAGTGTGCATGGAAAATTGTCTGGCAGCCTCCCTGACAGCAAGCAGTGATAGTTCCCATGAAGGGCACCTTGTTGGGCCCGCCCCTTTCACGGTTATCGCTTCTCGGCCTTTTGGCTAAGATCAAGTGTAGTATCTGTTCTTATCAGTTTAATATCTGATACGTCCCCTATCTGGGGACCATATATTAAATGGATTTTTGAGAACGGGGGCCGATTTCGAAGCTTGCTTCCGTCGCCCTATGCATTGACCCGATATGGCAGTATCTTCGGGTACAGTGCACCACCCCCTTACAGGGTTAAAAAGAAAGATTCCTACTTTCATTGCTACCTGCTTGCTGGCTAGCCAGCTAGCCAGCCCTGTGGGCCTTGCTGCTGCTGCAGCCAAAAAACAAAAGGTGGTGCTGCTGCTGCTTCTGCTGCTTCTGCTTCTGCTTGTGTCTGGCCGCTGTTGGAGCGTCCCGGCACAGGACTTCTGCTGCTGCTGACTAAATGGCCTCCTTAATTGGATCATTTGAGTAGCCAGCACACCTGTGCAGGTAGGGCATGACATGATAGGCAGCTGCCTTGATAGCGGGTGGGTGCTGAATGTTCCTAATTGACAAAATAAGATTAATGCTTATGAAGAAATATAAAATCTCATCCCTTCCCCAATATCGCGCCACACCCCTACCCCTTAATTCCCTGGTTGAACTTGATGGACATATGTCTTTTTTCGACCGTACTAACTATGTAACTATGTAATATAACATGGGGGGGGGGGGGTCTCCTGGCTGTTCACACAGGTGTGTCATTGCTGTACATTGACCATGCATTGCTTCTGTGGTATTGCAAAGGCAAAGACAAATGCTTCCAACCATCCATTGCACTAATGGATTGGTCATCAGCTGGCTGTCTATGTCCCGCATCAATATAGACCAAAGTACAGAGGGTTAGGCTATGCTATTGTGCACCTACCTGATGCATCAGAAGGTGCGAGGCCCTTGCTAAATTCTGTGCACAGACTTTGAGATCTATACTTTAGACTGTATCTAAACCTGCTCCAACATGGACTGACATTCTGGCCTACTTTCAGCCGATGCGACTTGTCTGTCGCTGAACAGTCGCTTTTTATGTATTCAGCACCTATGTATAATGTTGTAAAAATGCTCTAGAAGCTAAAGTCGCAGAAATGTCACACATATTTGGCCTGCAACTTTCTGTGCGACAAATTCAGACAGGAAAAATCAGTATAAATCCTTAGAAAATTATCCCCCAGTGTCTCCATCTGCTGGCGGTATTGAATAGCATTGCTGCACTGATGGGGTATGCATTAGACGAAAAAAAAGAAGAAAAAGAAGAATAATACGCCCAGAAAAGAGGCGAAAAGGAGAAAAACGTAAAAAAACGTGAAAAAAAAGCAAGAGGAAGAGAAGGGAAAAAAAGGTGGAAATGGGTTTAAAAGTGATTTCGGCGGAGAATATATATATATATATATATATATATATATATATATATATACGCGCACACACACACATATATATAAACGTATTCTCCGTTGAGATATTGCAGCCGCTGCTGTGTCCAGGCCCAGGAGCCTTAGCACTGTGCTGTGATGTCACTCAATACCACTGACATCACTAGGTGTAAACAACATCTCTCCTTTGCTGTGTATGTGACTATGGAGCTGTTTGGTGATGTCGTCTATTATGGCCTTCATAGAAGCAACAGGAGATTGTTGCATCCATCTAGAACCCTCAGAACTACAGTGCTATGATGTCACTCACTTCCACAGGCCTTGCAGAGTGTAAACAACAACAACCCAGCTTTGTTGTGTATGTAACCATAGGGATTTGTGATGTCACCTAGAACCTTCACAGCAGCGACAGCTTTATGAGGAGCATCAGCACTGCTCTGCCTGAGCAGAACCATCACCGCCATAGGTTGTCAAATAACCCGGGTTTAACCCACACAGGTAAGTCCAATGGGGTGCAGGCATGTCCTCTATGCTTACAGCTTCCCGTGGGTGTTGGTTTGATACCGTTTGGGGACAGCCAAGGAGGCATCTGCAGGCAACAAAGGTAGGTGTGTGCTTGTGTGTGTGTTTCCTATGCAGATCCTAAGCCCAGTGTCACATGCAAGTAGGAGGAGTAAGAAGGGTTCCTGGCAAATCCGGGTTATGGATTGCATTTAAAAAGGCCCCGTGGGAGTGCAATGGGCCCCTGTCTTGCTGCTTAGCAATAATGGTATGGGTTTAGGTTCTGCTGTGTGTACTGGTGGTTTACTGCCCCCCAGCCCAGAGTGTGCATGGAAAATTGTCTGGCAGCCTCCCTGACAGCAAGCAGTGATAGTGCCCATGAAGGGCACCTTGTTGGGCCCGCCCCTTTCACGGTTATCGCTTTTTGGCTAAGATCAGTGTAGTATCTGTTCTTATCAGTTTAATATCTGATACGTCCCCTATCTGGGGACCATATATTAAATGGATTTTGAGAACGGGGGGCCGATTTCGAAGCTTGCTTCCGTCGCCCTATGCATTGACCCGATATGGCAGTATCTTCGGGTACAGTGCACACCCCCTTACAGGGTTAAAAAGAAAGATTCCTACTTTCATTGCTACCTGCTTGCTGGCTAGCCAGCTAGCCAGCCCTGTGGGCCTTGCTGCTGCTGCAGCCAAAAACAAAAGGTGGTGCTGCTGCTGCTTCTGCTGCTTCTGCTTCTGCTTGTGTCTGGCCGCTGTTGGAGCGTCCAGGCACAGGACTTCTGCTGCTGCTGACTAAATGGCCTCCTTAATTGGATCATTTGAGTAGCCAGCACACCTGTGCAGGTAGGGGCATGACATGATAGGCAGCTGCCTTGATAGCGGGTGGGTGCTGAATGTTCCTAATTGACAAAATAAGATTAATGCTTATGAAGAAATATAAAATCTCATCCCTTCCCCAATATCGCGCCACACCCCTACCCCTTAATTCCCTGGTTGAACTTGATGGACATATGTCTTTTTTCGACCGTACTATCTATGTAACTATGTAACATAACATGGGGGGGGGGTCTCCTGGCTGTTCACACAGGTGTGTCATTGCTGTACATTGACCATGCATTGCTTCTGTGGTATTGCAAAGGCAAAGACAAATGCTTCCAGCCATCCATTGCACTAATGGATTGGTCATCAGCTGGCTGTCTATGTCCCGCATCAATATAGACCAAAGTACAGAGGGTTAGGCTATGCTATTGTGCACCTACCTGATGCATCAGAAGGTGCGAGGCCCTTGCTAAATTCTGTGCACAGACTTTGAGATCTATACTTTAGACTGTATCTAAACCTGCTCCAACATGGACTGACATTCTGGCCTACTTTCAGCCGATGCGACTTGTCTGTCGCTGAACAGTCGCTTTTTATGTATTCAGCACCTATGTATAATGTTGTAAAAATGCTCTAGAAGCTAAAGTCGCAGAAATGTCACACATATTTGGCTCTGCAACTTCTGTGCGACAAATTCAGACAGGAAAAATCAGTATAAATCCTTAGAAAATTATCCCCCAGTGTCTCCATCTGCTGGCGGTAATGAATAAGCATTTGCTGCACTGATGGGGTATGCATTAGACGAAAAAAAAGAAGAAAAAGAAGAATAATACGCCCAGAAAAGAGGCGAAAAAGGAGAAAAACGTAAAAAAACGTGAAAAAAAAGTAAGAGGAAGAGAAGGGAAAAAAAAGGTTGGAAATGGTTTAAAAGTGATTTCGGCGGAGAAATATATTATATATATATATTATAATATATATATATATATATACGCGCACACACACACATATATATAAACGTATTTCTCCGTTGAGATATTGCAGCCGCTGCTGTGTCCAGGCCCAGGAGCCTTAGCACTGTGCTGTGATGTCCACTCAATACCACTGACATCACTAGGTGTAAACAACATCTCTCCTTTGCTGTGTATGTGACTATGGAGCTGTTTGGTGATGTCGTCTATTATGGCCTTCATAGAAGCAACAGGAGATTGTTGCATCCATCTAGAACCCTCAGAACTACAGTGCTATGATGTCACTCACTTCCACAGGCCTTGCAGAGTGTAAACAACAACAACCCAGCTTTGTTGTGTATGTAACCATAGGGATTTGGTGATGTCACCTAGAACCTTCACAGCAGCGACAGCTTTATGAGGAGCATCAGCACTGCTCTGCCTGAGCAGAACCATCACCGCCATAGGGTTGTCAATAACCCGGGTTTAACCCACACAGGTAAGTCCAATGGGGTGCAGGCATGTCCTCTATGCTTACAGCTTCCGTGGGTGTTGGTTTGATACCGTTTGGGGACAGCCAAGGAGGCATCTGCAGGCAACAAAGGTAGGTGTGTGCTTGTGTGTGTGTTTCCTATGCAGATCCTAAGCCCAGGTGTCACATGCAAGTAGGAGGAGTAAGAAGGGTTCCTGGCAAATCCGGGTTATGGATTGCATTAAAAAGGCCCCGTGGGAGTGCAATGGGCCCCTGTCGTGCTGCTTAGCAATAATGGTATGGGTTTAGGTTCTGCTGTGTGTACTGGTGGTTGACTGCCCCCCAGCCCAGAGGTGCATGGAAAATTGTTCTGGCAGCCTCCCTGACAGCAAGCAGTGATAGTGCCCATGAAGGGCACCTTGTTGGGCCCGCCCCTTTCACGGTTATCGCTTCTCGGCCTTTTGGCTAAGATCAAGTGTAGTAATCTGTTCTTATCAGTTTAATATCTGATACGTCCCCTATCTGGGGACCATATATTAAATGGATTTTTGAGAACGGGGGCCGATTTCGAAGCTTTGCTTCCGTCGCCCTATGCATTGACCCGATATGGCAGTATCTTCGGGTTACAGTGCACCACCCCCTTACAGGGTTAAAAAGAAAGATTCCTACTTTCATTGCTACCTGCTTGCTGGCTAGCCAGCTAGCCAGCCCTGTGGGCCTTGCTGCTGCTGCAGCCAAAAAACAAAAGGTGGTGCTGCTGCTGCTTCTGCTGCTTCTGCTTCTGCTTGTGTCTGGCGCTGTTGGAGCGTCCAGGCACAGGACTTCTGCTGCTGCTGACTAAATGGCCTCCTTAATTGGATCATTTGAGTAGCCAGCACACCTGTGCAGGTAGGGCATGACATGATAGGCAGCTGCCTTGATAGCGGGTGGGTGCTGAATGTTCCTAATTATTGACAAAATAAGATTAATGCTTATGAAGAAATATAAAATCTCATCCCTTCCCCAATATCGCGCCACACCCCTACCCCTTAATTCCCTGGTTGAACTTGATGGACATATGTCTTTTTTCGACCGTACTAACTATGTAACTATGTAACATAACATGGGGGGGGGGAAGGGGGGGTCTCCTGGCTGTTCACACAGGTGTGTCATTGCTGTACATTGACCATGCATTGCTTCTGTGGTATTGCAAAGGCAAAGACAAATGCTTCCAGCCATCCATTGCACTAATGGATTGGTCATCAGCTGGCTGTCTATGTCCCGCATCAATATAGACCAAAGTACAGAGGGTTAGGCTATGCTATTGTGCACCTACCTGATGCATCAGAAGGTGCGAGGCCCTTGCTAAATTCTGTGCACAGACTTTGAGATCTATACTTTAGACTGTATCTAAACCTGCTCCAACATGGACTGACATTCTGGCCTACTTTCAGCCGATGCGACTTGTCTGTCGCTGAACAGTCGCTTTTTATGTATTCAGCACCTATGTATAATGTTGTAAAAATGCTCTAGAAGCTAAAGTCGCAGAAATGTCACACATATTTGGCCTGCAACTTTCTGTGCGACAAATTCAGACAGGAAAAATCAGTATAAATCCTTAGAAAATTATCCCCCAGTGTCTCCATCTGCTGGCGGTATTGAATAAGCATTGCTGCACTGATGGGGTATGCATTAGACGAAAAAAAAGAAGAAAAAGAAGAATAATACGCCCAGAAAATAGGCGAAAAGGAGAAAAACGTAAAAAAACGTGAAAAAAAAGTAAGAGGAAGAGAAGGGAAAAAGAGGTGGAAATGGGTTTAAAAGTGATTTCGGCGGAGAAATATATATATATATATATATATATATATATATATATATATATACGCGCACACACACACATATATATAAACGTATTCTCCGTTGAGATATTGCAGCCGCTGCTGTGTCCAGGCCCAGGAGCCTTAGCACTGTGCTGTGATGTCACTCAATACCACTGACATCACTAGGTGTAAACAACATCTCTCCTTTGCTGTGTATGTGACTATGGAGCTGTTTGGTGATGTCGTCTATTATGGCCTTCATAGAAGCAACAGGAGATTGTTGCATCCATCTAGAACCCTCAGAACTACAGTGCTATGATGTCACTCACTTCCACAGGCCTTGCAGAGTGTAAACAACAACAACCCAGCTTTGTTGTGTATGTAACCATAGGGATTTGTGATGTCACCTAGAACCTTCACAGCAGCGACAGCTTTATGAGGAGCATCAGCACTGCTCTGCCTGAGCAGAACCATCACCGCCATAGGTTGTCAAATAACCCGGGTTTAACCCACACAGGTAAGTCCAATGGGGTGCAGGCATGTCCTCTATGCTTACAGCTTCCCGTGGGTGTTGGTTTGATACCGTTTGGGGACAGCCAAGGAGGCATCTGCAGGCAACAAAGGTAGGTGTGTGCTTGTGTGTGTGTTTCCTATGCAGATCCTAAGCCCAGTGTCACATGCAAGTAGGAGGAGTAAGAAGGGTTCCTGGCAAATCCGGGTTATGGATTGCATTTAAAAAGGCCCCGTGGGAGTGCAATGGGCCCCTGTCTTGCTGCTTAGCAATAATGGTATGGGTTTAGGTTCTGCTGTGTGTACTGGTGGTTGACTGCCCCCCAGCCCAGAGTGTGCATGGAAAATTGTCTGGCAGCCTCCCTGACAGCAAGCAGTGATAGTGCCCATGAAGGGCACCTTGTTGGGCCCGCCCCTTTCACGGTTATCGCTTCTCGGCCTTTTGGCTAAGATCAAGTGTAGTATCTGTTCTTATCAGTTTAATATCTGATACGTCCCCTATCTGGGGACCATATATTAAATGGATTTTTGAGAACGGGGGCCGATTTCGAAGCTTGCTTCTGTCGCCCTATGCATTGACCTGATATGGCAGTATCTTCGGGTACAGTGCACCACCCCCTTACAGGGTTAAAAAGAAAGATTCCTACTTTCATTGCTACCTGCTTGCTGGCTAGCCAGCTAGCCAGCCCTGTGGGCCTTGCTGCTGCTGCAGCCAAAAAACAAAAGGTGGTGCTGCTGCTGCTTCTGCTGCTTCTGCTTCTGCTTGTGTCTGGCCGCTGTTGGAGCGTCCAGGCACAGGACTTCTGCTGCTGCTGACTAAATGGCCTCCTTAATTGGATCATTTGAGTAGCCAGCACACCTGTGCAGGTAGGGCATGACATGATAGGCAGCTGCCTTGATAGCGGGTGGGTGCTGAATGTTCCTAATTGACAAAATAAGATTAATGCTTATGAAGAAATATAAAATCTCATCCCTTCCCCAATATCGCGCCACACCCCTACCCCTTAATTCCCTGGTTGAACTTGATGGACATATGTCTTTTTTCGACCGTACTAACTATGTAACTATGTAACATAACATGGGGGGGGGGGGTCTCCTGGCTGTTCACACAGGTGTGTCATTGCTGTACATTGACCATGCATTGCTTCTGTGGTATTGCAAAGGCAAAGACAAATGCTTCCAGCCATCCATTGCACTAATGGATTGGTCATCAGCTGGCTGTCTATGTCCCGCATCAATATAGACCAAAGTACAGAGGGTTAGGCTATGCTATTGTGCACCTACCTGATGCATCAGAAGGTGCGAGGCCCTTGCTAAATTCTGTGCACAGACTTTGAGATCTATACTTTAGACTGTATCTAAACCTGCTCCAACATGGACTGACATTCTGGCCTACTTTCAGCCGATGCGACTTGTCTGTCGCTGAACAGTCGCTTTTTATGTATTCAGCACCTATGTATAATGTTGTAAAAATGCTCTAGAAGCTAAAGTCGCAGAAATGTCACACATATTTGGCCTGCAACTTTCTGTGCGACAAATTCAGACAGGAAAAATCAGTATAAATCCTTAGAAAATTATCCCCCAGTGTCTCCATCTGCTGGCGGTATTGAATAAGCATTGCTGCACTGATGGGGTATGCATTAGACGAAAAAAAAGAAGAAAAAGAAGAATAATACGCCCAGAAAAGAGGCGAAAAGGAGAAAAACGTAAAAAAACGTGAAAAAAAAGTAAGAGGAAGAGAAGGGAAAAAAAGGTGGAAATGGGTTTAAAAGTGATTTCGGCGGAGAAATATATATATATATATATATATATATATATAATATATATATATATATATATATATATATATATACGCGCACACACACACATATATATATAAACGTATTCTCCGTTGAGATATTGCAGCCGCTGCTGTGTCCAGGCCCAGGAGCCTTAGCACTGTGCTGTGATGTCACTCAATACCACTGACATCACTAGGTGTAAACAACATCTCTCCTTTGCTGTGTATGTGACTATGGAGCTGTTTGGTGATGTCGTCTATTATGGCCTTCATAGAAGCAACAGGAGATTGTTGCATCCATCTAGAACCCTCAGAACTACAGTGCTATGATGTCACTCACTTCCACAGGCCTTGCAGAGTGTAAACAACAACAACCCAGCTTTGTTGTGTATGTAACCATAGGGATTTGTGATGTCACCTAGAACCTTCACAGCAGCGACAGCTTTATGAGGAGCATCAGCACTGCTCTGCCTGAGCAGAACCATCACCGCCATAGGTTGTCAAATAACCCGGGTTTAACCCACACAGGTAAGTCCAATGGGGTGCAGGCATGTCCTCTATGCTTACAGCTTCCCGTGGGTGTTGGTTTGATACCGTTTGGGGACAGCCAAGGAGGCATCTGCAGGCAACAAAGGTAGGTGTGTGCTTGTGTGTGTGTTTCCTATGCAGATCCTAAGCCCAGTGTCACATGCAAGTAGGAGGAGTAAGAAGGGTTCCTGGCAAATCCGGGTTATGGATTGCATTTAAAAAGGCCCCGTGGGAGTGCAATGGGCCCCTGTCTTGCTGCTTAGCAATAATGGTATGGGTTTAGGTTCTGCTGTGTGTACTGGTGGTTGACTGCCCCCCAGCCCAGAGTGTGCATGGAAAATTGTCTGGCAGCCTCCCTGACAGCAAGCAGTGATAGTGCCCATGAAGGGCACCTTGTTGGGCCCGCCCCTTTCACGGTTATCGCTTCTCGGCCTTTTGGCTAAGATCAAGTGTAGTATCTGTTCTTATCAGTTTAATATCTGATACGTCCCCTAACTGGGGACCATATATTAAATGGATTTTTGAGAACGGGGGCCGATTTCGAAGCTTGCTTCCGTCGCCCTATGCATTGACCTGATATGGCAGTATCTTCGGGTACAGTGCACCACCCCCTTACAGGGTTAAAAAGAAAGATTCCTACTTTCATTGCTACCTGCTTGCTGGCTAGCCAGCTAGCCAGCCCTGTGGGCCTTGCTGCTGCTGCAGCCAAAAAACAAAAGGTGGTGCTGCTGCTGCTTCTGCTGCTTCTGCTTCTGCTTGTGTCTGGCCGCTGTTGGAGCGTCCAGGCACAGGACTTCTGCTGCTGCTGACTAAATGGCCTCCTTAATTGGATCATTTGAGTAGCCAGCACACCTGTGCAGGTAGGGCATGACATGATAGGCAGCTGCCTTGATAGCGGGTGGGTGCTGAATGTTCCTAATTGACAAAATAAGATTAATGCTTATGAAGAAATATAAAATCTCATCCCTTCCCCAATATCGCGCCACACCCCTACCCCTTAATTCCCTGGTTGAACTTGATGGACATATGTCTTTTTTCGACCGTACTAACTATGTAACTATGTAACATAACATGGGGGGGGGGGGGGGTCTCCTGGCTGTTCACACAGGTGTGTCATTGCTGTACATTGACCATGCATTGCTTCTGTGGTATTGCAAAGGCAAAGACAAATGCTTCTAGCCATCCATTGCACTAATGGATTGGTCATCAGCTGGCTGTCTATGTCCCGCATCAATATAGACCAAAGTACAGAGGGTTAGGCTATGCTATTGTGCACCTACCTGATGCATCAGAAGGTGCGAGGCCCTTGCTAAATTCTGTGCACAGACTTTGAGATCTATACTTTAGACTGTATCTAAACCTGCTCCAACATGGACTGACATTCTGGCCTACTTTCAGCCGATGCGACTTGTCTGTCGCTGAACAGTCGCTTTTTATGTATTCAGCACCTATGTATAATGTTGTAAAAATGCTCTAGAAGCTAAAGTCGCAGAAATGTCACACATATTTGGCCTGCAACTTTCTGTGCGACAAATTCAGACAGGAAAAATCAGTATAAATCCTTAGAAAATTATCCCCCAGTGTCTCCATCTGCTGGCGGTATTGAATAAGCATTGCTGCACTGATGGGGTATGCATTAGACGAAAAAAAAGAAGAAAAAGAAGAATAATACGCCCAGAAAAGAGGCGAAAAGGAGAAAAACGTAAAAAAACGTGAAAAAAAAGTAAGAGGAAGAGAAGGGAAAAAAAGGTGGAAATGGGTTTAAAAGTGATTTCGGCGGAGAAATATATATATATATATATATATATATATATACGCGCACACACACACATATATATATAAACGTATTCTCCGTTGAGATATTGCAGCCGCTGCTGTGTCCAGGCCCAGGAGCCTTAGCACTGTGCTGTGATGTCACTCAATACCACTGACATCACTAGGTGTAAACAACATCTCTCCTTTGCTGTGTATGTGACTATGGAGCTGTTTGGTGATGTCGTCTATTATGGCCTTCATAGAAGCAACAGGAGATTGTTGCATCCATCTAGAACCCTCAGAACTACAGTGCTATGATGTCACTCACTTCCACAGGCCTTGCAGAGTGTAAACAACAACAACCCAGCTTTGTTGTGTATGTAACCATAGGGATTTGTGATGTCACCTAGAACCTTCACAGCAGCGACAGCTTTATGAGGAGCATCAGCACTGCTCTGCCTGAGCAGAACCATCACCGCCATAGGTTGTCAAATAACCCGGGTTTAACCCACACAGGTAAGTCCAATGGGGTGCAGGCATGTCCTCTATGCTTACAGCTTCCCGTGGGTGTTGGTTTGATACCGTTTGGGGACAGCCAAGGAGGCATCTGCAGGCAACAAAGGTAGGTGTGTGCTTGTGTGTGTGTTTCCTATGCAGATCCTAAGCCCAGTGTCACATGCAAGTAGGAGGAGTAAGAAGGGTTCCTGGCAAATCCGGGTTATGGATTGCATTTAAAAAGGCCCCGTGGGAGTGCAATGGGCCCCTGTCTTGCTGCTTAGCAATAATGGTATGGGTTTAGGTTCTGCTGTGTGTACTGGTGGTTGACTGCCCCCCAGCCCAGAGTGTGCATGGAAAATTGTCTGGCAGCCTCCCTGACAGCAAGCAGTGATAGTGCCCATGAAGGGCACCTTGTTGGGCCCGCCCCTTTCACGGTTATCGCTTCTCGGCCTTTTGGCTAAGATCAAGTGTAGTATCTGTTCTTATCAGTTTAATATCTGATACGTCCCCTAACTGGGGACCATATATTAAATGGATTTTTGAGAACGGGGGCCGATTTCGAAGCTTGCTTCCGTCGCCCTATGCATTGACCTGATATGGCAGTATCTTCGGGTACAGTGCACCACCCCCTTACAGGGTTAAAAAGAAAGATTCCTACTTTCATTGCTACCTGCTTGCTGGCTAGCCAGCTAGCCAGCCCTGTGGGCCTTGCTGCTGCTGCAGCCAAAAAACAAAAGGTGGTGCTGCTGCTGCTTCTGCTGCTTCTGCTTCTGCTTGTGTCTGGCCGCTGTTGGAGCGTCCAGGCACAGGACTTCTGCTGCTGCTGACTAAATGGCCTCCTTAATTGGATCATTTGAGTAGCCAGCACACCTGTGCAGGTAGGGCATGACATGATAGGCAGCTGCCTTGATAGCGGGTGGGTGCTGAATGTTCCTAATTGACAAAATAAGATTAATGCTTATGAAGAAATATAAAATCTCATCCCTTCCCCAATATCGCGCCACACCCCTACCCCTTAATTCCCTGGTTGAACTTGATGGACATATGTCTTTTTTCGACCGTACTAACTATGTAACTATGTAACATAACATGGGGGGGGGGGGGGGGGGTCTCCTGGCTGTTCACACAGGTGTGTCATTGCTGTACATTGACCATGCATTGCTTCTGTGGTATTGCAAAGGCAAAGACAAATGCTTCCAGCCATCCATTGCACGAATGGATTGGTCATCAGCTGGCTGTCTATGTCCCGCATCAATATAGACCAAAGTACAGAGGGTTAGGCTATGCTATTGTGCACCTACCTGATGCATCAGAAGGTGCGAGGCCCTTGCTAAATTCTGTGCACAGACTTTGAGATCTATACTTTAGACTGTATCTAAACCTGCTCCAACATGGACTGACATTCTGGCCTACTTTCAGCCGATGCGACTTGTCTGTCGCTGAACAGTCGCTTTTTATGTATTCAGCACCTATGTATAATGTTGTAAAAATGCTCTAGAAGCTAAAGTCGCAGAAATGTCACACATATTTGGCCTGCAACTTTCTGTGCGACAAATTCAGACAGGAAAAATCAGTATAAATCCTTAGAAAATTATCCCCCAGTGTCTCCATCTGCTGGCGGTATTGAATAAGCATTGCTGCACTGATGGGGTATGCATTAGACGAAAAAAAAGAAGAAAAAGAAGAATAATACGCCCAGAAAAGAGGCGAAAAGGAGAAAAACGTAAAAAAACGTGAAAAAAAAGTAAGAGGAAGAGAAGGGAAAAAAAGGTGGAAATGGGTTTAAAAGTGATTTCGGCGGAGAAATATATATATATATATATATATATATATATATATATATATACGCGCACACACACACATATATATATAAACGTATTCTCCGTTGAGATATTGCAGCCGCTGCTGTGTCCAGGCCCAGGAGCCTTAGCACTGTGCTGTGATGTCACTCAATACCACTGACATCACTAGGTGTAAACAACATCTCTCCTTTGCTGTGTATGTGACTATGGAGCTGTTTGGTGATGTCGTCTATTATGGCCTTCATAGAAGCAACAGGAGATTGTTGCATCCATCTAGAACCCTCAGAACTACAGTGCTGTGATGTCACTCACTTCCACAGGCCTTGCAGAGTGTAAACAACAACAACCCAGCTTTGTTGTGTATGTAACCATAGGGATTTGTGATGTCACCTAGAACCTTCACAGCAGCGACAGCTTTATGAGGAGCATCAGCACTGCTCTGCCTGAGCAGAACCATCACCGCCATAGGTTGTCAAATAACCCGGGTTTAACCCACACAGGTAAGTCCAATGGGGTGCAGGCATGTCCTCTATGCTTACAGCTTCCCGTGGGTGTTGGTTTGATACCGTTTGGGGACAGCCAAGGAGGCATCTGCAGGCAACAAAGGTAGGTGTGTGCTTGTGTGTGTGTTTCCTATGCAGATCCTAAGCCCAGTGTCACATGCAAGTAGGAGGAGTAAGAAGGGTTCCTGGCAAATCCGGGTTATGGATTGCATTTAAAAAGGCCCCGTGGGAGTGCAATGGGCCCCTGTCTTGCTGCTTAGCAATAATGGTATGGGTTTAGGTTCTGCTGTGTGTACTGGTGGTTGACTGCCCCCCAGCCCAGAGTGTGCATGGAAAATTGTCTGGCAGCCTCCCTGACAGCAAGCAGTGATAGTGCCCATGAAGGGCACCTTGTTGGGCCCGCCCCTTTCACGGTTATCGCTTCTCGGCCTTTTGGCTAAGATCAAGTGTAGTATCTGTTCTTATCAGTTTAATATCTGATACGTCCCCTATCTGGGGACCATATATTAAATGGATTTTTGAGAACGGGGGCCGATTTCGAAGCTTGCTTCCGTCGCCCTATGCATTGACCCGATATGGCAGTATCTTCGGGTACAGTGCACCACCCCCTTACAGGGTTAAAAAGAAAGATTCCTACTTTCATTGCTACCTGCTTGCTGGCTAGCCAGCTAGCCAGCCCTGTGGGCCTTGCTGCTGCTGCAGCCAAAAAACAAAAGGTGGTGCTTCTGCTGCTTCTGCTTGTGTCTGGCCGCTGTTGGAGCGTCCAGGCACAGGACTTCTGCTGCTGCTGACTAAATGGCCTCCTTAATTGGATCATTTGAGTAGCCAGCACACCTGTGCAGGTAGGGCATGACATGATAGGCAGCTGCCTTGATAGCGGGTGGGTGCTGAATGTTCCTAATTGACAAAATAAGATTAATGCTTATGAAGAAATATAAAATCTCATCCCTTCCCCAATATCGCGCCACACCCCTACCCCTTAATTCCCTGGTTGAACTTGATGGACATATGTCTTTTTTCGACCGTACTAACTATGTAACTATGTAACATAACATGGGGGGGGGGGGGGGTCTCCTGGCTGTTCACACAGGTGTGTCATTGCTGTACATTGACCATGCATTGCTTCTGTGGTATTGCAAAGGCAAAGACAAATGCTTCCAGCCATCCATTGCACTAATGGATTGGTCATCAGCTGGCTGTCTATGTCCCGCATCAATATAGACCAAAGTACAGAGGGTTAGGCTATGCTATTGTGCACCTACCTGATGCATCAGAAGGTGCGAGGCCCTTGCTAAATTCTGTGCACAGACTTTGAGATCTATACTTTAGACTGTATCTAAACCTGCTCCAACATGGACTGACATTCTGGCCTACTTTCAGCCGATGCGACTTGTCTGTCGCTGAACAGTCGCTTTTTATGTATTCAGCACCTATGTATAATGTTGTAAAAATGCTCTAGAAGCTAAAGTCGCAGAAATGTCACACATATTTGGCCTGCAACTTTCTGTGCGACAAATTCAGACAGGAAAAATCAGTATAAATCCTTAGAAAATTATCCCCCAGTGTCTCCATCTGCTGGCGGTATTGAATAAGCATTGCTGCACTGATGGGGTATGCATTAGACGAAAAAAAAGAAGAAAAAGAAGAATAATACGCCCAGAAAAGAGGCGAAAAGGAGAAAAACGTAAAAAAACGTGAAAAAAAAGTAAGAGGAAGAGAAGGGAAAAAAAGGTGGAAATGGGTTTAAAAGTGATTTCGGCGGAGAAATATATATATATATATATATATATATATATATATATATATACGCGCACACACACACATATATATATAAACGTATTCTCCGTTGAGATATTGCAGCCGCTGCTGTGTCCAGGCCCAGGAGCCTTAGCACTGTGCTGTGATGTCACTCAATACCACTGACATCACTAGGTGTAAACAACATCTCTCCTTTGCTGTGTATGTGACTATGGAGCTGTTTGGTGATGTCGTCTATTATGGCCTTCATAGAAGCAACAGGAGATTGTTGCATCCATCTAGAACCCTCAGAACTACAGTGCTATGATGTCACTCACTTCCACAGGCCTTGCAGAGTGTAAACAACAACAACCCAGCTTTGTTGTGTATGTAACCATAGGGATTTGTGATGTCACCTAGAACCTTCACAGCAGCGACAGCTTTATGAGGAGCATCAGCACTGCTCTGCCTGAGCAGAACCATCACCGCCATAGGTTGTCAAATAACCCGGGTTTAACCCACACAGGTAAGTCCAATGGGGTGCAGGCATGTCCTCTATGCTTACAGCTTCCCGTGGGTGTTGGTTTGATATCGTTTGGGGACAGCCAAGGAGGCATCTGCAGGCAACAAAGGTAGGTGTGTGCTTGTGTGTGTGTTTCCTATGCAGATCCTAAGCCCAGTGTCACATGCAAGTAGGAGGAGTAAGAAGGGTTCCTGGCAAATCCGGGTTATGGATTGCATTTAAAAAGGCCCCGTGGGAGTGCAATGGGCCCCTGTCTTGCTGCTTAGCAATAATGGTATGGGTTTAGGTTCTGCTGTGTGTACTGGTGGTTGACTGCCCCCCAGCCCAGAGTGTGCATGGAAAATTGTCTGGCAGCCTCCCTGACAGCAAGCAGTGATAGTGCCCATGAAGGGCACCTTGTTGGGCCCGCCCCTTTCACGGTTATCGCTTCTCGGCCTTTTGGCTAAGGTATAGGGATATACCTTGGCTGATCCGGTTCCTGCTTTTGTGGGTGCTCTGAGACCCCCCTCCTCGGCCCTGGGACATCGCCCTTCGTTGGGCTTAAGTCCCTTGCTGCTATTGGGGAGGGGGCCCACCTCAGTGTAGAGTTGCGATCCCCCTTTGCCTTAGGGACCTAGTGTCTCTTTGGTGCGCTTGATTGTGAGCATGGCGTCAGCCAGTGACGGAGATCCAGGCATGGTACCATCTTATGCCAAGCTCAAGAACTCAGTACGTATATCGTACTTGGAGGACCAGAGAAAGAACCGGGACCTGAAGTACATCGTGGAGCAAGTTCTGCTGGGCGTCTTTGGATTAAGGAAGCATGAGATATTATCCATCCAAGATTATCCGAAAAGAGGAGTATACGATGTTACTTTTACGGAAGGAGGTATTTACAAGGACTTTGTTATACAGATGAAGAAGGTAAGCGGAGATGCCCGCTTGAGTGGAATAAGAATTGTTGAGCACTTTCCCGATGAACTTATGCTTTTAGTTATAAAAATGTACTCTCCATACGTTAAAGAAGATGAAATTGTTGTGTTTTTAAGGAATTTTTGTAAAAAAATTATAAATAGAGGGAAAGTGATGAATGAGTGTGGAATATGGTCCTCTAAGTGGAAGTTTCTGGTTGAGTTCAAAGAAGATCTATTACTCCCAGGACGAAAGGTTATGCCTCCAGCTCGGTTCAAGTTAGGAAATGTAAATGGTGACGTGTTTTTCCCAGGAATGCCCAATTTCTGCAGAGCTTGTAGAAGATATGGACATGATAAAAACGTATGTGAGAGTACATGTACAAATTGTGGCAGCACTGAGCACTCCTCCAGAGAATGCACAAAAGAAAAGAAATGCAGTTTATGTTACAGAGTTGACCATTTGTATGCTTCTTGTCCTCACAGAAACAAAGAGAAACAACAGAGAAGCCAGCCAGACCCCCGTCATATGAACAGAGAAGACAGCAAACCAGAAGAAAACCCAACTGATCAACATGGTGAGTCTGCTACCTCTGATGAAGATGGATATGAGAAACCCTCCAGCATGAAGGTAAGAAGAAAGGAGAAGAAAGCATGGCAGACAGGAGCTCCTCTCTCGCAGCAGAGGGGTAGTAACCTGGATGAAGCTGTCAGCAAGCCTCAGAGTGCCCCCCTGAGGAAGCCAGAAAATGTTGGGGCTAAGAGAAGAAAGACCGGAACAGGAAGAGAAGAGGCGTTTGTGGAAGAAGAGGGGGGGGTAGGGATGCCATCAGGTGTTCCAGCCCCCTCCCCAAGTGAAACAGGCAACTCGTCCATGGTTCCCGACACGGTGGAAGTCGTTGTGCCCGACCAGCTGCCCGGGGTGGCTCCGACAGGTCATCCCGGGGAGGAGATGGACACTGGGCAAGGTGACGGAGACGGGACAACCCCTGTTCCGGCGAAGAGGAATCCTCTCCTTAGTCCCCTACCGGAGGATCTTCAGGAGGAGGTAATGGAGGAGTCAGACGGTAGCAGCTCACCGGAATCTCTGGTGACAGTGAGATCAGAAGGGGAAAATGATAGTTTTGGGGGTCTGGCTGATGAGGATGAGATAGAATGTGCACAAAGATATTGAAAGTGGTCTCTCTGTAACCTTTAATGATGGCGCTCCATGGACTCTCCCTCAATGTGAGGGGCCTTAAGACACACGCAAGAAGAACTGCTATTTTTAATTTTTTATCCTTTTTGTCTGCATCAGTTTTCTTCTTACAGGAATGTGGCATCCCTCACCAAGCATCATACAAGAAATATGAAGAAGACTGGAAGCATGGCCCCTCAGTGTGGTCAGGGTCCAACGCATCTAAATCTGGAGGAGTTGCTATACTTTTTAAGGGTAATGTTAATATAATTTTTAAGCAAGAGATTTTACCAGGAAGGATTTTATTAGTTAAAGCTTTTATAAATGGTTTTACATGGCAGTTTTTAAACTTTTATGGTTCACCTGATAAAAAAGAAAGAGAAGAGATGTTAGAGATTTTACCTCTTTTTATTAATGATTCTTATCCTTTGATTTTAGCTGGGGATTTTAATTGTGTTTTAAGAGGTGAGAAAAGATATTCTCGAGCTACTAGTAGAAATTATGATAAGACATCTAACATTTTAAAAAATATTACTTTAGATTTTAGGCTTATAGATGTTTTTAAAAAATGTAATCCAAATTTACCTGATACTGAAGGCATTACATGGAGTAATGTGAATTGTAGCTCGAGGATTGATTTTATCTTCTCTTCTCAAAATGTTTTACCTGCCAAATGTGAGCTTTTAACTAATATATTTTCTGATCATAAATGTCTTCTATTTGTTTTAAATCCTGTTCCTGGTTTTAAGAGGGGTATTGGTTCATGGAAATTGAACATATCTCTTTTAGAAGATAAAATAATCTTAACAGAATACGCCAATTTTTATAATAAATGTAAAAATAATAGAGACCCAAATATAGATATAAAAGTATGGTGGGAAAATATGAAGAAAAAAACTAAAGATTTTTTTATAAAACAAGGTATCCAAAAAGCTAAAGATAAAAGACATTGTTATGATATTTTAAATACACATCTTCAAACTCTTTTTAAATTGCACAATATAGGGATAGATGTAAAAGATGATATTGTTAACATTAAAAAAGAAATAAAAACATTTTTAAATGAAAAAGGTAAAGAGATCATTTTTAAAGCTAAAATCAAACATATTGAAAATAACGAAAAATGTACAAGATATTTTTTTAAAAAATCTAATCAAAAAAGAGTCCATATCGAAAAACTAGAAGGAGAAGTGGAGATGAATAAAATTTTATTTAAAGTACAATGTTATTATAGGGAACTTTTTAATGAGAAAAAAATAGATGCTAATTTCATGAACGATGCCTTAAACAAAATAGAACGTGTTTTAGAGAATAATTCTCAATCCTTTCTTTTACAGTCTATCCCAGAGAAGGAAATATTGGATACCATAAACAGTTTTAATTTGGGTAAAGTACCAGGGTCTGATGGCCTGCCAATCGAATTTTATAAGGTTTTTTATGAGGTTTTAAAAGATGATCTTTTATCTCTTTTTACAGATGTTTTTAATACCAAGATTTTACCACAGTCATGGAAAATGGGTGAGGTTTCTCTGCTCTTTAAAAAAGGTGATAAAGAGGATATTAGGAATTGGAGACCAATAACCCTTTTAAACGCTGATTATAAAATAATGGCTAAAATATGTGCAAACAGACTAAAAAATGTTATAGATAAATTAATACATAATAATCAAGTGTGTGGTATACCGGGTAGAAACATGTGGGAAAATTTAAACCTCATAAAAGATATAATAGAAGATGCTAAAATAAGGAAAAGTAATTTAGCAATTTTAACAATAGACTTTGAAAAAGCATTTGACAGAGTCTCGCACTGTTTTTTATTTAATGTTTTAAATAAAATGGGCATACCAGAAGGTTTTTTAACGTCACTCAAAGCCTTTTATAATGACTGTTTTAGCAAAATTTTAATTAATGGTTTTAAGACTGAAATGGTTCCTTTAAAATCTGGTGTGAAGCAGGGTTGCCCCCTATCACCCCTTTTATTTATTTGTGCACTAGAGCCACTTTTATGTGTCATAAGAGGTGATAAACAGATCCGTGGGATAAGGCTCCCCGGAGGAAATGGTCTTGAAGCTAAAGTAGTCAGTTATATGGATGATGTAGCAGTGACATGTCAAGATAGCCTGGCACTTAAAAAAACTTTAACACAAATTAACTATTTCTGTTGTGCTTCTGGTTTTAAAGTGAATTTTAACAAGTGCGAGATTTTAAAAGTCGGCAAGCTGGATACAAGAGACATAAAGGTACCGGTAGTAGAAAAAGTAAAAATTTTAGGTGTGTATTTTAATGAATTAAATAATGGAAACGAAAGCTGGGAGCTAACAATGCAAAAGGTGAACCAAAAATTATGTGTATGGAGACTAAGAGACCTTACAATGGAAGGAAAAGTGCTGATTTTAAAGATGGTGATTTTACCTTTGCTTTTATATTTAAGTTTAGTGTTCCCACCTAACACACATATAATACGTAAAGTCTCAAAAGTCTGTTACACCTTTTTTTGGAATTCCAAATATGAGAAGTTAAAAAGAGAAATTGTATCTAAACCTAAAGAGAAAGGGGGGAAAAGTTTTACTGATTTTACTGCGTTCCTTTATACAAAATTCTTTTCATTGTGTCTTAAGAATGTTTTTAAAGACAACTATTGGTCGTTCTTTTTGCGCTATAATGTTGGTAATCTCATGAGACACCATGGTTGGTTTGAAACAGATCTTAAACACCCTTATGCTTTTAACCTCCCTATTACTTATTGTATTTTAGAAAAGATTGTTTTTCTTTTTAAACTGTTTGATTTTAGTAAAGATATTCTAATCGATGGGAAAAAACTTACGAGAGTCATTTTAAACAATATTAACATGTGCCAAGTTGGAAATTTTAATGATGATAAATGTAAAGAAATCTGGAGAATTGTGAACTCATTTTATCTTTTTAACTCACAGAAGGACTTATCCTGGAGCTGCATCCACAGTTGCCTTCCGTGCCGGGCTTTCCAACACCGTAGAGGATTTGCAAGCACAGCAAAGTGTCCAAGAGAGGGATGCCACGAAGAGGAGACTGTTTTACATCTTTTATGGACATGTGATTTTTCTAGAAGGATATGGACTAAAATGCTGCCACTTTTAAACAAAATTGCTGCTATAAAAGACTTGGACTATAATATGGTTTTATATGGGTGTTTGGATTGTCCCGGCGAACAAGAGAAACGGAAGGCATGGCAAATAATAAACTGTGTGAAGGCAGCTCTGTGGAAAAATAGGAATATTTTATTATTTAAAAAGGACATTTTATCTTTCGATGATGTTATTGGAATGATATTAAGTGAAATGTACATCTATCTTTTAATCGATAAACAAAGTGATGAGTTTGCATTCTTAAAATGGCATTTTACCGACTGGCATATGTGAAATTGTAAAATTGTAAGTTTTTTATGTTCCCCTGGTTTTAATGCTATGTAACTATGTAACTATGTTAAAACTTGAAACTTAAATAAAATAGGTGTGTACCTGTGAAGGTGCAGCCAAGTTAAAAAAAAAAAAAAAAAAAAAAAAAAAAAAAAAAATCTGTTCTTATCAGTTTAATATCTGATACGTCCCCTATCTGGGGACCATATATTAAATGGATTTTTGAGAACGGGGGCCGATTTCGAAGCTTGCTTCCGTCGCCCTATGCATTGACCCGATATGGCAGTATCTTCGGGTACAGTGCACCACCCCCTTACAGGGTTAAAAAGAAAGATTCCTACTTTCATTGCTACCTGCTTGCTGGCTAGCCAGCTAGCCAGCCCTGTGGGCCTTGCTGCTGCTGCTGCTTCTGCTGCTTCTGCTTCTGCTTGTGTCTGGCCGCTGTTGGAGCGTCCAGGCACAGGACTTCTGCTGCTGCTGACTAAATGGCCTCCTTAATTGGATCATTTGAGTAGCCAGCACACCTGTGCAGGTAGGGCATGACATGATAGGCAGCTGCCTTGATAGCGGGTGGGTGCTGAATGTTCCTAATTGACAAAATAAGATTAATGCTTATGAAGAAATATAAAATCTCATCCCTTCCCCAATATCGCGCCACACCCCTACCCCTTAATTCCCTGGTTGAACTTGATGGACATATGTCTTTTTTCGACCGTACTAACTATGTAACTATGTAACATAACATGGGGGGGGGCTCCTGGCTGTTCACACAGGTGTGTCATTGCTGTACATTGACCATGCATTGCTTCTGTGGTATTGCAAAGGCAAAGACAAATGCTTCCAGCCATCCATTGCACTAATGGATTGGTCATCAGCTGGCTGTCTATGTCCCGCATCAATATAGACCAAAGTACAGAGGGTTAGGCTATGCTATTGTGCACCTACCTGATGCATCAGAAGGTGCGAGGCCCTTGCTAAATTCTGTGCACAGACTTTGAGATCTATACTTTAGACTGTATCTAAACCTGCTCCAACATGGACTGACATTCTGGCCTACTTTCAGCCGATGCGACTTGTCTGTCGCTGAACAGTCGCTTTTTATGTATTCAGCACCTATGTATAATGTTGTAAAAATGCTCTAGAAGCTAAAGTCGCAGAAATGTCACACATATTTGGCCTGCAACTTTCTGTGCGACAAATTCAGACAGGAAAAATCAGTATAAATCCTTAGAAAATTATCCCCCAGTGTCTCCATCTGCTGGCGGTATTGAATAAGCATTGCTGCACTGATGGGGTATGCATTAGACGAAAAAAAAGAAGAAAAAGAAGAATAATACGCCCAGAAAATAGGCGAAAAGGAGAAAAACGTAAAAAAACGTGAAAAAAAAGTGAGAGGAAGAGAAGGGAAAAAAAGGTGGAAATGGGTTTAAAAGTGATTTCGGCGGAGAAATATATATATATATATATATATATATATATATACGCGCACACACACACATATATATAAACGTATTCTCCGTTGAGATATTGCAGCCGCTGCTGTGTCCAGGCCCAGGAGCCTTAGCACTGTGCTGTGATGTCACTCAATACCACTGACATCACTAGGTGTAAACAACATCTCTCCTTTGCTGTGTATGTGACTATGGAGCTGTTTGGTGATGTCGTCTATTATGGCCTTCATAGAAGCAACAGGAGATTGTTGCATCCATCTAGAACCCTCAGAACTACAGTGCTATGATGTCACTCACTTCCACAGGCCTTGCAGAGTGTAAACAACAACAACCCAGCTTTGTTGTGTATGTAACCATAGGGATTTGTGATGTCACCTAGAACCTTCACAGCAGCGACAGCTTTATGAGGAGCATCAGCACTGCTCTGCCTGAGCAGAACCATCACCGCCATAGGTTGTCAAATAACCCGGGTTTAACCCACACAGGTAAGTCCAATGGGGTGCAGGCATGTCCTCTATGCTTACAGCTTCCCGTGGGTGTTGGTTTGATACCGTTTGGGGACAGCCAAGGAGGCATCTGCAGGCAACAAAGGTAGGTGTGTGCTTGTGTGTGTGTTTCCTATGCAGATCCTAAGCCCAGTGTCACATGCAAGTAGGAGGAGTAAGAAGGGTTCCTGGCAAATCCGGGTTATGGATTGCATTTAAAAAGGCCCCGTGGGAGTGCAATGGGCCCCTGTCTTGCTGCTTAGCAATAATGGTATGGGTTTAGGTTCTGCTGTGTGTACTGGTGGTTGACTGCCCCCCAGCCCAGAGTGTGCATGGAAAATTGTCTGGCAGCCTCCCTGACAGCAAGCAGTGATAGTGCCCATGAAGGGCACCTTGTTGGGCCCGCCCCTTTCACGGTTATCGCTTCTCGGCCTTTTGGCTAAGATCAAGTGTAGTATCTGTTCTTATCAGTTTAATATCTGATACGTCCCCTATCTGGGGACCATATATTAAATGGATTTTTGAGAACGGGGGCCGATTTCGAAGCTTGCTTCCGTCGCCCTATGCATTGACCCGATATGGCAGTATCTTCGGGTACAGTGCACCACCCCCTTACAGGGTTAAAAAGAAAGATTCCTACTTTCATTGCTACCTGCTTGCTGGCTAGCCAGCTAGCCAGCCCTGTGGGCCTTGCTGCTGCTGCAGCCAAAAAACAAAAGGTGGTGCTGCTGCTGCTTCTGCTGCTTCTGCTTCTGCTTGTGTCTGGCCGCTGTTGGAGCGTCCAGGCACAGGACTTCTGCTGCTGCTGACTAAATGGCCTCCTTAATTGGATCATTTGAGTAGCCAGCACACCTGTGCAGGTAGGGCATGACATGATAGGCAGCTGCCTTGATAGCGGGTGGGTGCTGAATGTTCCTAATTGACAAAATAAGATTAATGCTTATGAAGAAATATAAAATCTCATCCCTTCCCCAATATCGCGCCACACCCCTACCCCTTAATTCCCTGGTTGAACTTGATGGACATATGTCTTTTTTCGACCGTACTAACTATGTAACTATGTAACATAACATGGGGGGGGGGGGGGGGTCTCCTGGCTGTTCACACAGGTGTGTCATTGCTGTACATTGACCATGCATTGCTTCTGTGGTATTGCAAAGGCAAAGACAAATGCTTCCAGCCATCCATTGCACTAATGGATTGGTCATCAGCTGGCTGTCTATGTCCCGCATCAATATAGACCAAAGTACAGAGGGTTAGGCTATGCTATTGTGCACCTACCTGATGCATCAGAAGGTGCGAGGCCCTTGCTAAATTCTGTGCACAGACTTTGAGATCTATACTTTAGACTGTATCTAAACCTGCTCCAACATGGACTGACATTCTGGCCTACTTTCAGCCGATGCGACTTGTCTGTCGCTGAACAGTCGCTTTTTATGTATTCAGCACCTATGTATAATGTTGTAAAAATGCTCTAGAAGCTAAAGTCGCAGAAATGTCACACATATTTGGCCTGCAACTTTCTGTGCGACAAATTCAGACAGGAAAAATCAGTATAAATCCTTAGAAAATTATCCCCCAGTGTCTCCATCTGCTGGCGGTATTGAATAAGCATTGCTGCACTGATGGGGTATGCATTAGACGAAAAAAAAGAAGAAAAAGAAGAATAATACGCCCAGAAAAGAGGCGAAAAGGAGAAAAACGTAAAAAAACGTGAAAAAAAAGTAAGAGGAAGAGAAGGGAAAAAAAGGTGGAAATGGGTTTAAAAGTGATTTCGGCGGAGAAATATATATATATATATATATATATATATATATATATATATATATATACGCGCACACACACACATATATATAAACGTATTCTCCGTTGAGATATTGCAGCCGCTGCTGTGTCCAGGCCCAGGAGCCTTAGCACTGTGCTGTGATGTCACTCAATACCACTGACATCACTAGGTGTAAACAACATCTCTCCTTTGCTGTGTATGTGACTATGGAGCTGTTTGGTGATGTCGTCTATTATGGCCTTCATAGAAGCAACAGGAGATTGTTGCATCCATCTAGAACCCTCAGAACTACAGTGCTATGATGTCACTCACTTCCACAGGCCTTGCAGAGTGTAAACAACAACAACCCAGCTTTGTTGTGTATGTAACCATAGGGATTTGTGATGTCACCTAGAACCTTCACAGCAGCGACAGCTTTATGAGGAGCATCAGCACTGCTCTGCCTGAGCAGAACCATCACCGCCATAGGTTGTCAAATAACCCGGGTTTAACCCACACAGGTAAGTCCAATGGGGTGCAGGCATGTCCTCTATGCTTACAGCTTCCCGTGGGTGTTGGTTTGATACCGTTTGGGGACAGCCAAGGAGGCATCTGCAGGCAACAAAGGTAGGTGTGTGCTTGTGTGTGTGTTTCCTATGCAGATCCTAAGCCCAGTGTCACATGCAAGTAGGAGGAGTAAGAAGGGTTCCTGGCAAATCCGGGTTATGGATTGCATTTAAAAAGGCCCCGTGGGAGTGCAATGGGCCCCTGTCTTGCTGCTTAGCAATAATGGTATGGGTTTAGGTTCTGCTGTGTGTACTGGTGGTTGACTGCCCCCCAGCCCAGAGTGTGCATGGAAAATTGTCTGGCAGCCTCCCTGACAGCAAGCAGTGATAGTGCCCATGAAGGGCACCTTGTTGGGCCCGCCCCTTTCACGGTTATCGCTTCTCGGCCTTTTGGCTAAGATCAAGTGTAGTATCTGTTCTTATCAGTTTAATATCTGATACGTCCCCTATCTGGGGACCATATATTAAATGGATTTTTGAGAACGGGGGCCGATTTCGAAGCTTGCTTCCGTCGCCCTATGCATTGACCCGATATGGCAGTATCTTCGGGTACAGTGCACCACCCCCTTACAGGGTTAAAAAGAAAGATTCCTACTTTCATTGCTACCTGCTTGCTGGCTAGCCAGCTAGCCAGCCCTGTGGGCCTTGCTGCTGCTGCAGCCAAAGAACAAAAGGTGGTGCTGCTGCTGCTTCTGCTGCTTCTGCTTCTGCTTGTGTCTGGCCGCTGTTGGAGCGTCCAGGCACAGGACTTCTGCTGCTGCTGACTAAATGGCCTCCTTAATTGGATCATTTGAGTAGCCAGCACACCTGTGCAGGTAGGGCATGACATGATAGGCAGCTGCCTTGATAGCGGGTGGGTGCTGAATGTTCCTAATTGACAAAATAAGATTAATGCTTATGAAGAAATATAAAATCTCATCCCTTCCCCAATATCGCGCCACACCCCTACCCCTTAATTCCCTGGTTGAACTTGATGGACATATGTCTTTTTTCGACCGTACTAACTATGTAACTATGTAACATAACATGGGGGGGGGGGGGGGGGTCTCCTGGCTGTTCACACAGGTGTGTCATTGCTGTACATTGACCATGCATTGCTTCTGTGGTATTGCAAAGGCAAAGACAAATGCTTCCAGCCATCCATTGCACTAATGGATTGGTCATCAGCTGGCTGTCTATGTCCCGCATCAATATAGACCAAAGTACAGAGGGTTAGGCTATGCTATTGTGCACCTACCTGATGCATCAGAAGGTGCGAGGCCCTTGCTAAATTCTGTGCACAGACTTTGAGATCTATACTTTAGACTGTATCTAAACCTGCTCCAACATGGACTGACATTCTGGCCTACTTTCAGCCGATGCGACTTGTCTGTCGCTGAACAGTCGCTTTTTATGTATTCAGCACCTATGTATAATGTTGTAAAAATGCTCTAGAAGCTAAAGTCGCAGAAATGTCACACATATTTGGCCTGCAACTTTCTGTGCGACAAATTCAGACAGGAAAAATCAGTATAAATCCTTAGAAAATTATCCCCCAGTGTCTCCATCTGCTGGCGGTATTGAATAAGCATTGCTGCACTGATGGGGTATGCATTAGACGAAAAAAAAGAAGAAAAAGAAGAATAATACGCCCAGAAAAGAGGCGAAAAGGAGAAAAACGTAAAAAAACGTGAAAAAAAAGTAAGAGGAAGAGAAGGGAAAAAAAGGTGGAAATGGGTTTAAAAGTGATTTCGGCGGAGAAATATATATATATATATATATATATATATATATATATATATATACGCGCACACACACACATATATATAAACGTATTCTCCGTTGAGATATTGCAGCCGCTGCTGTGTCCAGGCCCAGGAGCCTTAGCACTGTGCTGTGATGTCACTCAATACCACTGACATCACTAGGTGTAAACAACATCTCTCCTTTGCTGTGTATGTGACTATGGAGCTGTTTGGTGATGTCGTCTATTATGGCCTTCATAGAAGCAACAGGAGATTGTTGCATCCATCTAGAACCCTCAGAACTACAGTGCTATGATGTCACTCACTTCCACAGGCCTTGCAGAGTGTAAACAACAACAACCCAGCTTTGTTGTGTATGTAACCATAGGGATTTGTGATGTCACCTAGAACCTTCACAGCAGCGACAGCTTTATGAGGAGCATCAGCACTGCTCTGCCTGAGCAGAACCATCACCGCCATAGGTTGTCAAATAACCCGGGTTTAACCCACACAGGTAAGTCCAATGGGGTGCAGGCATGTCCTCTATGCTTACAGCTTCCCGTGGGTGTTGGTTTGATACCGTTTGGGGACAGCCAAGGAGGCATCTGCAGGCAACAAAGGTAGGTGTGTGCTTGTGTGTGTGTTTCCTATGCAGATCCTAAGCCCAGTGTCACATGCAAGTAGGAGGAGTAAGAAGGGTTCCTGGCAAATCCGGGTTATGGATTGCATTTAAAAAGGCCCCGTGGGAGTGCAATGGGCCCCTGTCTTGCTGCTTAGCAATAATGGTATGGGTTTAGGTTCTGCTGTGTGTACTGGTGGTTGACTGCCCCCCAGCCCAGAGTGTGCATGGAAAATTGTCTGGCAGCCTCCCTGACAGCAAGCAGTGATAGTGCCCATGAAGGGCACCTTGTTGGGCCCGCCCCTTTCACGGTTATCGCTTCTCGGCCTTTTGGCTCCGATCAAGTGTAAACTTGGTCTAGGTCAGGGGTGCGGGTGTTCTGCTGAGCAGGAATCCGGAGTGGTGATCTTACTGTGGAATCGACAGACAAGAGAAGAACAATGGCTGGAAAGGAATACCTCCCTGCGATTGAGAAGACTGTACGTTTTGTGGTGGAAACTTCTGACCGGGGTAAGAATCGGATTGAGTACATTGGACATGAACTTGTGGAGAAATTGGGCGGTTTTGGCATGGATAGTTTGTTCTGTGTGCAAGAGAATAGGAAGCAAGGAATATATGATGTGTCCTTCATCTATGAAGCTGATTGCCAGAACTTCTATGAATGTTTGAAAAGAAATGCCAATAACTCTGTCTTGGAAAATGTAAAGTTTTTTCCTCTGTTTGAGATGGGAGTGAAGACTCTGTTTGTACATATGTACAATCCGTTCTTAGACCCGGATATGATTAAGAACTTTCTAAGTATCTACTGTGAAAGTGTCCAAGGGGGAGTGAAGCAAACTAGTAGTTTGGGTGTGTTTAATGGCACATGGAAGTTCTTTGTAAAACTGAAGCTGGATCCTGGGAGCATTGGTGGAGTGAAACACCCACCGGCCAATTTTTCAATCGCTGGAAATTGGGGTTATGTCTATTATTATGGCCAGCCATTGTTTTGCCGTGATTGTTTGCTGTTTGGACATGTCAAAGAGGCTTGTCCAGGTAATAAGAAGTGCCGAAATTGTAAAATGCCAGGGCATGAGGCGGGAGCTTGTCCACAGCCCAGAACTTGTGATCTTTGTGGCCTTGTTGGACATGTGTATAGAAATTGTCCGGAGGTGGCTAAGAGGGAGAAGGAGAAAGAGGCCAGAAAAGATTTGGCAATTAAAAAAAGGGAAAAGGCAAAGGCAGACATGGCAGAAAAGAGTGTGATTGCTAGCATTATTGAGAAAGCAACGGTGGTGGAAGAGAAGGTGCAGGAGGAGATTGAAGAGGAGATGGAGGAGGAGGTGAGAATTGAAGAGGTGCCTAGTCCTCAGGTGTCTGGTACTCAAAAAGTTGAATGGTCGAATTCAGAAGAGGAAAGTGCTAAAGAGAGAGAGGAAGATCTTTTTCGTCCCCCACGGAAGGCGGCGAGAGGTGCCAGTGGTGAAAAGATGGAGCAGACGGTGGTGGAGACGAGTAATCGTTTTGCCGCAATATCTGAGGGTGAAATGGATAAATGCATTGGAGAAGAAACTTCTCCCTCGACACTGAGCCGTAAAGTTCATTAACTCTCTTCTAGGTTTTTTCTTCCTATGGGTTGTTATTTGATTTGATATGTCTTTTTCGGTTAGTTTGTCAAATGTTAGAGTCTTTAAAAATAAGAATAGAAGAGCGGCCATTCTGGAGGAATTGGCAGGAACTAATAATGACATAATTTGTCTACAGGAATGTGGATTGGATTTTCCTCCAAAAAAGGAGGAGTGGAGATATGGACCAGCAGTGTGGTCTTGCTCTAATGTAAATAGAAATGATGGAGTTGGGGTTTTGTTTAGGAATAATAAGTTTAAAGTTTGTAGTCAAATGGTGTTAAGGGAAGGAAGGTGTGTGTTGGTGGAGGTTGGGTTACATGGGTTTAAGTTTAAGTTAATTAATGTTTATGCACCTGTGAATAAGGAGGAGAGGGTGGGTTTGTTTGAAATAATTAAGGGGTTTTTGTCTGGGAAGGAACCAGTGTTGTTAGTAGGTGATTTCAACTGTGAGATTGGGAGGGATGCGGATGTTTCTGGAAATATGCTTAAGAGTATGGTGAGTGATTTCAAGTTAAGAGATGTGGTTGAAGTGTGTGGTGTGAATCCTGTGTTAGCAACATATCATGCTGAGAGTGGAAGGAGTGAGTCAAGATTAGATATGTGTTTTGTGTCCAAAATGATAGGATGTATGTGGTATAAGCAAGAGAGAGTGATTTATTCTGATCATGAGCGTGTGAGTTGTGGTTTGGTGTTGGATGAGATTTGCATAAGTGGGAGGGGTTACTGGAAGCTTAATGTGAAACTGTTGGATGAAAAGGAGGTATATGATAGGTATATTAAGAAGTATAAGTTATGGTGTGAGAAGAAAAAAGAATTTTTGGATTTATTGTGTTGGTGGGAGTGGGTTAAAGAAAGAACTAAGGTTTTTTTCAAGAGGGAAGGTTATAAAAGGAAAGCTAGGGAAAGAAAGAAGTATGAATGGCTGAATAAAAGGTTGGGGTTTCTCATTAAGTTGAAAAAGAAGGGATGGAGAGTGGATGGTAAGATTGATGCTGTGAAAAGAGATATAAAGGATTGGTTGAATGAAAGAGGAAAAGAGTTAATGTACCGAGCAAAAGTGGACAAATTGGAGAAGGATGAAAAGTGTTCAAGATTTTTTTTTTTTAAGAAAGTGATTGGGAGAAAGGATGATTTAGTGAGTGTGTATGATAAGGATGGTGGTTTGGTGAGAGGCAAAGCTGTACTGAATGTGGTGAAAGAGTTTTATGAGGACTTATATGCAGTCAAACAGTGTGATAGGGGTTTGGCTGAGGAAGTGCTGGAAGTGATTGATAAGAAGGTAGATTGTAATGAGTATGAGAGTTTAATGAGAGAGATTGGAATGGAAGAAATTAAAAGGACGGTTGATAGTATGGCTAAAAATAAGACTCCTGGAGAGGATGGGTTGCCGGCTGAGTTTTATGTGAAATTGTGGGATGTACTGAAGGATGATATGGAGAGTATCTTTAAGTATATGTGGGCTAATGGAAGATTGGTGGAAAGTATGAAGAGTGGGATAGTGGTTTTGATTTATAAGAAAGGGGATGTGAATGATGTAAGGAATTGGAGGCCGATAACTTTGTTGAATGTGGATTATAAAATATTTGCAAAGCTGATTACAAATAGAATGAGGGACGTGATAGAGCAAGTGATTGGGGAGGAGCAAGTGTGTGGTGTGCCAGGAAGAAGAATTAGTGAGAATTTGTGTTTGTTGAGAGATATATTGTGGGATGGTATGTGTAGAAAGCAGGTGGTTCGTGTGTTGTCAATTGATTTTGAAAAAGCTTTTGACCGTTTGTCGCATGGGTTTTTGTTTAAGGTGCTAGTTAAAATGGGGTTTCCAGGTGATTTTGTGAATATTGTGAGAATGTTGTATAAGGAAGTGTATAGTAAGATTCTGATTAATGGATGGATGACGGAGGAGATTAAAGTATGTTCAGGGGTGAGACAGGGATGTCCCTTGTCACCTATTGCTTTTATTTGTGCTATGGAACCATTATTAGAATTATTGCGTAAGGATAAATGTGTGAGAGGTGTGAGAGTTCCGGGGGGTCGTGGTAAAGAGGTTAAAGTGTTGGCTTATATGGATGATGTATGTGTGGTAAGTGAATCTGTTGCGGCTGTAAGAAGATCCAAGTTATTGGTAAGTCTGTTTTGTGGTGCGTCTGGTTTTAAGGTCAATTGGGGAAAGAGTGAATATAAATGTTTTGGTGGTGTGACTCAGAGTGAGGATGTTGGTATGGAAGGGGTGGAAGGGCCTATTCAGGTGTTGGGGGTGAAGATGGATGAACGGTTGGATGGTAGAAATAGTTGGGAGGATGTGGGGAAGAGAGTGCAAAAGAAATTGAATTTTTGGAGGTTGAGAGAGTTGTCAATGGTTGGTAAGGTTATGATAGTGAAGAGTGTGATTTTGCCAATACTGTTATATGTTGCTGTTGTGTTTCCGCCAAGTTATATGGTTTTGCGAAAGGTGAAAAGAATGTTATTTGTGTTTTTGTGGGGTACAAAGATGGAAAGAGTTAAGAGAGAGATTGTAATGAAAGATGGTAAAAATGGAGGAATGGACTTTCCGAATGTTGATGTGTATCTGGGTGTGAATATTGTTTTTGCTTTGAAAAGAATGATGGGAGGTGAAAAGAGTTGTGCATGTATGGTGAGATATTTGGGTGGCAGTGTGTTATGTAAATTGGGTTGGTTGGAAAGAGATTTGAGAGTGCCTTATGCTTTTGTGTGTCCTAGTTGGTATGTATATGTGGTGAAATTTTTGGAGAATTATAGGTTGATTGGTGTGGGTCCAGAAGTGTTTGTGAGTAAAAAGAGTATGATTGGGTACATTAAAAAAGACGAAGTTGAATGTTCAATTAATATGGTGAGAGCTGTAGATGTGGGGAGAGTGTGGAAGAGTATAATGACTGTTGGAGTAACAAATAGACAACGTGAGATAGTATGGCAGAGTTTGCATGGTGCGTTACCGGTAAGAGAATTTCAAAGAAATAGAGGGATTGGAAGGTATGAGAGGTGTCCAAGAGATGGGTGTGATGGGATTGAGAGTGTGATGCATGTATTTTGGAATTGTGAAATGGCGCAAGGTGTGTGGAAAGGGATGAGTTTGCTGTTTAAAGAATTGACTGGTATAAGGTATATGTCGTATGATGTGGTTATGTTTGGACTTAGTATGGTAGGGAGAGATAAGGAAAGGGTTTTTTTTGTGTTGCTTGCCATTATTAAAGAAGTACTTTGGGATGTTAGGAATTTATGTGTATTCAAAAGAAAAAACGTGTCGGTGGAGGGTTGTATTAAGTTGATTCTAGATAGGTTATATGTTGTTTATTTGTGTGATAGGAAGAATTTGGGGGATAAGGATGCTGAGGGGATATGGAAGTTTTTGAAATGGAGATATCTTGTAAGTTTGTAATTGGTGATGGTATTTATGTTTGTTTGAAATTGAAAATAAAAAGAAAGACCTAATGATGAGTTGGACTTTACTTCAGAAAGTCTAAGTGACGAAGTATGGAGTTGGATTTTGATGTTTTAATGTCCAAACCTGAAGGTTTAAAAAAAAAAAAAAAAAAAAAAATCTGTTCTTATCAGTTTAATATCTGATACGTCCCCTATCTGGGGACCATATATTAAATGGATTTTTGAGAACGGGGGCCGATTTCGAAGCTTGCTTCCGTCGCCCTATGCATTGACCCGATATGGCAGTATCTTCGGGTACAGTGCACCACCCCCTTACAGGGTTAAAAAGAAAGATTCCTACTTTCATTGCTACCTGCTTGCTGGCTAGCCAGCTAGCCAGCCCTGTGGGCCTTGCTGCTGCTGCAGCAGCCAAAAAACAAAAGGTGGTGCTGCTGCTGCTTCTGCTGCTTCTGCTTCTGCTTGTGTCTGGCCGCTGTTGGAGCGTCCAGGCACAGGACTTCTGCTGCTGCTGACTAAATGGCCTCCTTAATTGGATCATTTGAGTAGCCAGCACACCTGTGCAGGTAGGGCATGACATGATAGGCAGCTGCCTTGATAGCGGGTGGGTGCTGAATGTTCCTAATTGACAAAATAAGATTAATGCTTATGAAGAAATATAAAATCTCATCCCTTCCCCAATATCGCGCCACACCCCTACCCCTTAATTCCCTGGTTGAACTTGATGGACATATGTCTTTTTTCGACCGTACTAACTATGTAACTATGTAACATAACATGGGGGGGGGGGGGTCTCCTGGCTGTTCACACAGGTGTGTCATTGCTGTACATTGACCATGCATTGCTTCTGTGGTATTGCAAAGGCAAAGACAAATGCTTCCAGCCATCCATTGCACTAATGGATTGGTCATCAGCTGGCTGTCTATGTCCCGCATCAATATAGACCAAAGTACAGAGGGTTAGGCTATGCTATTGTGCACCTACCTGATGCATCAGAAGGTGCGAGGCCCTTGCTAAATTCTGTGCACAGACTTTGAGATCTATACTTTAGACTGTATCTAAACCTGCTCCAACATGGACTGACATTCTGGCCTACTTTCAGCCGATGCGACTTGTCTGTCGCTGAACAGTCGCTTTTTATGTATTCAGCACCTATGTATAATGTTGTAAAAATGCTCTAGAAGCTAAAGTCGCAGAAATGTCACACATATTTGGCCTGCAACTTTCTGTGCGACAAATTCAGACAGGAAAAATCAGTATAAATCCTTAGAAAATTATCCCCCAGTGTCTCCATCTGCTGGCGGTATTGAATAAGCATTGCTGCACTGATGGGGTATGCATTAGACGAAAAAAAAGAAGAAAAAGAAGAATAATACGCCCAGAAAAGAGGCGAAAAGGAGAAAAACGTAAAAAAACGTGAAAAAAAAGTAAGAGGAAGAGAAGGGAAAAAAAGGTGGAAATGGGTTTAAAAGTGATTTCGGCGGAGAAATATATATATATATATATATATACGCGCACACACACACATATATATAAACGTATTCTCCGTTGAGATATTGCAGCCGCTGCTGTGTCCAGGCCCAGGAGCCTTAGCACTGTGCTGTGATGTCACTCAATACCACTGACATCACTAGGTGTAAACAACATCTCTCCTTTGCTGTGTATGTGACTATGGAGCTGTTTGGTGATGTCGTCTATTATGGCCTTCATAGAAGCAACAGGAGATTGTTGCATCCATCTAGAACCCTCAGAACTACAGTGCTATGATGTCACTCACTTCCACAGGCCTTGCAGAGTGTAAACAACAACAACCCAGCTTTGTTGTGTATGTAACCATAGGGATTTGTGATGTCACCTAGAACCTTCACAGCAGCGACAGCTTTATGAGGAGCATCAGCACTGCTCTGCCTGAGCAGAACCATCACCGCCATAGGTTGTCAAATAACCCGGGTTTAACCCACACAGGTAAGTCCAATGGGGTGCAGGCATGTCCTCTATGCTTACAGCTTCCCGTGGGTGTTGGTTTGATACCGTTTGGGGACAGCCAAGGAGGCATCTGCAGGCAACAAAGGTAGGTGTGTGCTTGTGTGTGTGTTTCCTATGCAGATCCTAAGCCCAGTGTCACATGCAAGTAGGAGGAGTAAGAAGGGTTCCTGGCAAATCCGGGTTATGGATTGCATTTAAAAAGGCCCCGTGGGAGTGCAATGGGCCCCTGTCTTGCTGCTTAGCAATAATGGTATGGGTTTAGGTTCTGCTGTGTGTACTGGTGGTTGACTGCCCCCCAGCCCAGAGTGTGCATGGAAAATTGTCTGGCAGCCTCCCTGACAGCAAGCAGTGATAGTGCCCATGAAGGGCACCTTGTTGGGCCCGCCCCTTTCACGGTTATCGCTTCTCGGCCTTTTGGCTAAGATCAAGTGTAGTATCTGTTCTTATCAGTTTAATATCTGATACGTCCCCTATCTGGGGACCATATATTAAATGGATTTTTGAGAACGGGGGCCGATTTCGAAGCTTGCTTCCGTCGCCCTATGCATTGACCCGATATGGCAGTATCTTCGGGTACAGTGCACCACCCCCTTACAGGGTTAAAAAGAAAGATTCCTACTTTCATTGCTACCTGCTTGCTGGCTAGCCAGCTAGCCAGCCCTGTGGGCCTTGCTGCTGCTGCAGCCAAAAAACAAAAGGTGGTGCTGCTGCTGCTTCTGCTGCTTCTGCTTCTGCTTGTGTCTGGCCGCTGTTGGAGCGTCCAGGCACAGGACTTCTGCTGCTGCTGACTAAATGGCCTCCTTAATTGGATCATTTGAGTAGCCAGCACACCTGTGCAGGTAGGGCATGACATGATAGGCAGCTGCCTTGATAGCGGGTGGGTGCTGAATGTTCCTAATTGACAAAATAAGATTAATGCTTATGAAGAAATATAAAATCTCATCCCTTCCCCAATATCGCGCCACACCCCTACCCCTTAATTCCCTGGTTGAACTTGATGGACATATGTCTTTTTTCGACCGTACTAACTATGTAACTATGTAACATAACATGGGGGGGGGGGGTCTCCTGGCTGTTCACACAGGTGTGTCATTGCTGTACATTGACCATGCATTGCTTCTGTGGTATTGCAAAGGCAAAGACAAATGCTTCCAGCCATTCATTGCACTAATGGATTGGTCATCAGCTGGCTGTCTATGTCCCGCATCAATATAGACCAAAGTACAGAGGGTTAGGCTATGCTATTGTGCACCTACCTGATGCATCAGAAGGTGCGAGGCCCTTGCTAAATTCTGTGCACAGACTTTGAGATCTATACTTTAGACTGTATCTAAACCTGCTCCAACATGGACTGACATTCTGGCCTACTTTCAGCCGATGCGACTTGTCTGTCGCTGAACAGTCGCTTTTTATGTATTCAGCACCTATGTATAATGTTGTAAAAATGCTCTAGAAGCTAAAGTCGCAGAAATGTCACACATATTTGGCCTGCAACTTTCTGTGCGACAAATTCAGACAGGAAAAATCAGTATAAATCCTTAGAAAATTATCCCCCAGTGTCTCCATCTGCTGGTGGTATTGAATAAGCATTGCTGCACTGATGGGGTATGCATTAGACGAAAAAAAAGAAGAAAAAGAAGAATAATACGCCCAGAAAAGAGGCGAAAAGGAGAAAAACGTAAAAAAACGTGAAAAAAAAGTAAGAGGAAGAGAAGGGAAAAAAAGGTGGAAATGGGTTTAAAAGTGATTTCGGCGGAGAAATATATATATATATATATATATATATATATATATATATATATATATACGCGCACACACACACATATATATAAACGTATTCTCCGTTGAGATATTGCAGCCGCTGCTGTGTCCAGGCCCAGGAGCCTTAGCACTGTGCTGTGATGTCACTCAATACCACTGACATCACTAGGTGTAAACAACATCTCTCCTTTGCTGTGTATGTGACTATGGAGCTGTTTGGTGATGTCGTCTATTATGGCCTTCATAGAAGCAACAGGAGATTGTTGCATCCATCTAGAACCCTCAGAACTACAGTGCTATGATGTCACTCACTTCCACAGGCCTTGCAGAGTGTAAACAACAACAACCCAGCTTTGTTGTGTATGTAACCATAGGGATTTGTGATGTCACCTAGAACCTTCACAGCAGCGACAGCTTTATGAGGAGCATCAGCACTGCTCTGCCTGAGCAGAACCATCACCGCCATAGGTTGTCAAATAACCCGGGTTTAACCCACACAGGTAAGTCCAATGGGGTGCAGGCATGTCCTCTATGCTTACAGCTTCCCGTGGGTGTTGGTTTGATACCGTTTGGGGACAGCCAAGGAGGCATCTGCAGGCAACAAAGGTAGGTGTGTGCTTGTGTGTGTGTTTCCTATGCAGATCCTAAGCCCAGTGTCACATGCAAGTAGGAGGAGTAAGAAGGGTTCCTGGCAAATCCGGGTTATGGATTGCATTTAAAAAGGGCCCGTGGGAGTGCAATGGGCCCCTGTCTTGCTGCTTAGCAATAATGGTATGGGTTTAGGTTCTGCTGTGTGTACTGGTGGTTGACTGCCCCCCAGCCCAGAGTGTGCATGGAAAATTGTCTGGCAGCCTCCCTGACAGCAAGCAGTGATAGTGCCCATGAAGGGCACCTTGTTGGGCCCGCCCCTTTCACGGTTATCGCTTCTCGGCCTTTTGGCTAAGATCAAGTGTAGTATCTGTTCTTATCAGTTTAATATCTGATACGTCCCCTATCTGGGGACCATATATTAAATGGATTTTTGAGAACGGGGGCCGATTTCGAAGCTTGCTTCCGTCGCCCTATGCATTGACCCGATATGGCAGTATCTTCGGGTACAGTGCACCACCCCCTTACAGGGTTAAAAAGAAAGATTCCTACTTTCATTGCTACCTGCTTGCTGGCTAGCCAGCTAGCCAGCCCTGTGGGCCTTGCTGCTGCTGCTGCAGCCAAAAAACAAAAGGTGGTGCTGCTGCTGCTTCTGCTGCTTCTGCTTCTGCTTGTGTCTGGCCGCTGTTGGAGCGTCCAGGCACAGGACTTCTGCTGCTGCTGACTAAATGGCCTCCTTAATTGGATCATTTGAGTAGCCAGCACACCTGTGCAGGTAGGGCATGACATGATAGGCAGCTGCCTTGATAGCGGGTGGGTGCTGAATGTTCCTAATTGACAAAATAAGATTAATGCTTATGAAGAAATATAAAATCTCATCCCTTCCCCAATATCGCGCCACACCCCTACCCCTTAATTCCCTGGTTGAACTTGATGGACATATGTCTTTTTTCGACCGTACTAACTATGTAACTATGTAACATAACATGGGGGGGGGGGGGGGGTCTCCTGGCTGTTCACACAGGTGTGTCATTGCTGTACATTGACCATGCATTGCTTCTGTGGTATTGCAAAGGCAAAGACAAATGCTTCCAGCCATCCATTGCACTAATGGATTGGTCATCAGCTGGCTGTCTATGTCCCGCATCAATATAGACCAAAGTACAGAGGGTTAGGCTATGCTATTGTGCACCTACCTGATGCATCAGAAGGTGCGAGGCCCTTGCTAAATTCTGTGCACAGACTTTGAGATCTATACTTTAGACTGTATCTAAACCTGCTCCAACATGGACTGACATTCTGGCCTACTTTCAGCCGATGCGACTTGTCTGTCGCTGAACAGTCGCTTTTTATGTATTCAGCACCTATGTATAATGTTGTAAAAATGCTCTAGAAGCTAAAGTCGCAGAAATGTCACACATATTTGGCCTGCAACTTTCTGTGCGACAAATTCAGACAGGAAAAATCAGTATAAATCCTTAGAAAATTATCCCCCAGTGTCTCCATCTGCTGGCGGTATTGAATAAGCATTGCTGCACTGATGGGGTATGCATTAGACGAAAAAAAAGAAGAAAAAGAAGAATAATACGCCCAGAAAAGAGGCGAAAAGGAGAAAAACGTAAAAAAACGTGAAAAAAAAGTAAGAGGAAGAGAAGGGAAAAAAAGGTGGAAATGGGTTTAAAAGTGATTTCGGCGGAGAAATATATATATATATATATATATATATATATATATATATATATATATATATATATATACATACATACGCGCACACACACACATATATATAAACGTATTCTCCGTTGAGATATTGCAGCCGCTGCTGTGTCCAGGCCCAGGAGCCTTAGCACTGTGCTGTGATGTCACTCAATACCACTGACATCACTAGGTGTAAACAACATCTCTCCTTTGCTGTGTATGTGACTATGGAGCTGTTTGGTGATGTCGTCTATTATGGCCTTCATAGAAGCAACAGGAGATTGTTGCATCCATCTAGAACCCTCAGAACTACAGTGCTATGATGTCACTCACTTCCACAGGCCTTGCAGAGTGTAAACAACAACAACCCAGCTTTGTTGTGTATGTAACCATAGGGATTTGTGATGTCACCTAGAACCTTCACAGCAGCGACAGCTTTATGAGGAGCATCAGCACTGCTCTGCCTGAGCAGAACCATCACCGCCATAGGTTGTCAAACAACCCGGGTTTAACCCACACAGGTAAGTCCAATGGGGTGCAGGCATGTCCTCTATGCTTACAGCTTCCCGTGGGTGTTGGTTTGATACCGTTTGGGGACAGCCAAGGAGGCATCTGCAGGCAACAAAGGTAGGTGTGTGCTTGTGTGTGTGTTTCCTATGCAGATCCTAAGCCCAGTGTCACATGCAAGTAGGAGGAGTAAGAAGGGTTCCTGGCAAATCCGGGTTATGGATTGCATTTAAAAAGGCCCCGTGGGAGTGCAATGGGCCCCTGTCTTGCTGCTTAGCAATAATGGTATGGGTTTAGGTTCTGCTGTGTGTACTGGTGGTTGACTGCCCCCCAGCCCAGAGTGTGCATGGAAAATTGTCTGGCAGCCTCCCTGACAGCAAGCAGTGATAGTGCCCATGAAGGGCACCTTGTTGGGCCCGCCCCTTTCACGGTTATCGCTTCTCGGCCTTTTGGCTAAGATCAAGTGTAGTATCTGTTCTTATCAGTTTAATATCTGATACGTCCCCTATCTGGGGACCATATATTAAATGGATTTTTGAGAACGGGGGCCGATTTCGAAGCTTGCTTCCGTCGCCCTATGCATTGACCCGATATGGCAGTATCTTCGGGTACAGTGCACCACCCCCTTACAGGGTTAAAAAGAAAGATTCCTACTTTCATTGCTACCTGCTTGCTGGCTAGCCAGCTAGCCAGCCCTGTGGGCCTTGCTGCTGCTGCAGCCAAAAAACAAAAGGTGGTGCTGCTGCTGCTTCTGCTGCTTCTGCTTCTGCTTGTGTCTGGCCGCTGTTGGAGCGTCCAGGCACAGGACTTCTGCTGCTGCTGACTAAATGGCCTCCTTAATTGGATCATTTGAGTAGCCAGCACACCTGTGCAGGTAGGGCATGACATGATAGGCAGCTGCCTTGATAGCGGGTGGGTGCTGAATGTTCCTAATTGACAAAATAAGATTAATGCTTATGAAGAAATATAAAATCTCATCCCTTCCCCAATATCGCGCCACACCCCTACCCCTTAATTCCCTGGTTGAACTTGATGGACATATGTCTTTTTTCGACCGTACTAACTATGTAACTATGTAACATAACATGGGGGGGGGGGGGGGGGTCTCCTGGCTGTTCACACAGGTGTGTCATTGCTGTACATTGACCATGCATTGCTTCTGTGGTATTGCAAAGGCAAAGACAAATGCTTCCAGCCATCCATTGCACTAATGGATTGGTCATCAGCTAGCTGTCTATGTCCCGCATCAATATAGACCAAAGTACAGAGGGTTAGGCTATGCTATTGTGCACCTACCTGATGCATCAGAAGGTGCGAGGCCCTTGCTAAATTCTGTGCACAGACTTTGAGATCTATACTTTAGACTGTATCTAAACCTGCTCCAACATGGACTGACATTCTGGCCTACTTTCAGCCGATGCGACTTGTCTGTCGCTGAACAGTCGCTTTTTATGTATTCAGCACCTATGTATAATGTTGTAAAAATGCTCTAGAAGCTAAAGTCGCAGAAATGTCACACATATTTGGCCTGCAACTTTCTGTGCGACAAATTCAGACAGGAAAAATCAGTATAAATCCTTAGAAAATTATCCCCCAGTGTCTCCATCTGCTGGCGGTATTGAATAAGCATTGCTGCACTGATGGGGTATGCATTAGACGAAAAAAAAAGAAGAAAAAGAAGAATAATACGCCCAGAAAAGAGGCGAAAAGGAGAAAAACGTAAAAAAACGTGAAAAAAAAGTAAGAGGAAGAGAAGGGAAAAAAAGGTGGAAATGGGTTTAAAAGTGATTTCGGCGGAGAAATATATATATATATATATATATATATATATATATATATACGCGCACACACACACATATATATAAACGTATTCTCCGTTGAGATATTGCAGCCGCTGCTGTGTCCAGGCCCAGGAGCCTTAGCACTGTGCTGTGATGTCACTCAATACCACTGACATCACTAGGTGTAAACAACATCTCTCCTTTGCTGTGTATGTGACTATGGAGCTGTTTGGTGATGTCGTCTATTATGGCCTTCATAGAAGCAACAGGAGATTGTTGCATCCATCTAGAACCCTCAGAACTACAGTGCTATGATGTCACTCACTTCCACAGGCCTTGCAGAGTGTAAACAACAACAACCCAGCTTTGTTGTGTATGTAACCATAGGGATTTGTGATGTCACCTAGAACCTTCACAGCAGCGACAGCTTTATGAGGAGCATCAGCACTGCTCTGCCTGAGCAGAACCATCACCGCCATAGGTTGTCAAATAACCCGGGTTTAACCCACACAGGTAAGTCCAATGGGGTGCAGGCATGTCCTCTATGCTTACAGCTTCCCGTGGGTGTTGGTTTGATACCGTTTGGGGACAGCCAAGGAGGCATCTGCAGGCAACAAAGGTAGGTGTGTGCTTGTGTGTGTGTTTCCTATGCAGATCCTAAGCCCAGTGTCACATGCAAGTAGGAGGAGTAAGAAGGGTTCCTGGCAAATCCGGGTTATGGATTGCATTTAAAAAGGCCCCGTGGGAGTGCAATGGGCCCCTGTCTTGCTGCTTAGCAATAATGGTATGGGTTTAGGTTCTGCTGTGTGTACTGGTGGTTGACTGCCCCCCAGCCCAGAGTGTGCATGGAAAATTGTCTGGCAGCCTCCCTGACAGCAAGCAGTGATAGTGCCCATGAAGGGCACCTTGTTGGGCCCGCCCCTTTCACGGTTATCGCTTCTCGGCCTTTTGGCTAAGATCAAGTGTAGTATCTGTTCTTATCAGTTTAATATCTGATACGTCCCCTATCTGGGGACCATATATTAAATGGATTTTTGAGAACGGGGGCCGATTTCGAAGCTTGCTTCCGTCGCCCTATGCATTGACCCGATATGGCAGTATCTTCGGGTACAGTGCACCACCCCCTTACAGGGTTAAAAAGAAAGATTCCTACTTTCATTGCTACCTGCTTGCTGGCTAGCCAGCTAGCCAGCCCTGTGGGCCTTGCTGCTGCTGCAGCCAAAAAACAAAAGGTGGTGCTGCTGCTGCTTCTGCTGCTTCTGCTTCTGCTTGTGTCTGGCCGCTGTTGGAGCGTCCAGGCACAGGACTTCTGCTGCTGCTGACTAAATGGCCTCCTTAATTGGATCATTTGAGTAGCCAGCACACCTGTGCAGGTAGGGCATGACATGATAGGCAGCTGCCTTGATAGCGGGTGGGTGCTGAATGTTCCTAATTGACAAAATAAGATTAATGCTTATGAAGAAATATAAAATCTCATCCCTTCCCCAATATCGCGCCACACCCCTACCCCTTAATTCCCTGGTTGAACTTGATGGACATATGTCTTTTTTCGACCGTACTAACTATGTAACTATGTAACATAACATGGGGGGGGGGGGGGGGGTCTCCTGGCTGTTCACACAGGTGTGTCATTGCTGTACATTGACCATGCATTGCTTCTGTGGTATTGCAAAGGCAAAGACAAATGCTTCCAGCCATCCATTGCACTAATGGATTGGTCATCAGCTAGCTGTCTATGTCCCGCATCAATATAGACCAAAGTACAGAGGGTTAGGCTATGCTATTGTGCACCTACCTGATGCATCAGAAGGTGCGAGGCCCTTGCTAAATTCTGTGCACAGACTTTGAGATCTATACTTTAGACTGTATCTAAACCTGCTCCAACATGGACTGACATTCTGGCCTACTTTCAGCCGATGCGACTTGTCTGTCGCTGAACAGTCGCTTTTTATGTATTCAGCACCTATGTATAATGTTGTAAAAATGCTCTAGAAGCTAAAGTCGCAGAAATGTCACACATATTTGGCCTGCAACTTTCTGTGCGACAAATTCAGACAGGAAAAATCAGTATAAATCCTTAGAAAATTATCCCCCAGTGTCTCCATCTGCTGGCGGTATTGAATAAGCATTGCTGCACTGATGGGGTATGCATTAGACGAAAAAAAAAGAAGAAAAAGAAGAATAATACGCCCAGAAAAGAGGCGAAAAGGAGAAAAACGTAAAAAAACGTGAAAAAAAAGTAAGAGGAAGAGAAGGGAAAAAAAGGTGGAAATGGGTTTAAAAGTGATTTCGGCGGAGAAATATATATATATATATATATATATATATATATATATATACGCGCACACACACACATATATATAAACGTATTCTCCGTTGAGATATTGCAGCCGCTGCTGTGTCCAGGCCCAGGAGCCTTAGCACTGTGCTGTGATGTCACTCAATACCACTGACATCACTAGGTGTAAACAACATCTCTCCTTTGCTGTGTATGTGACTATGGAGCTGTTTGGTGATGTCGTCTATTATGGCCTTCATAGAAGCAACAGGAGATTGTTGCATCCATCTAGAACCCTCAGAACTACAGTGCTATGATGTCACTCACTTCCACAGGCCTTGCAGAGTGTAAACAACAACAACCCAGCTTTGTTGTGTATGTAACCATAGGGATTTGTGATGTCACCTAGAACCTTCACAGCAGCGACAGCTTTATGAGGAGCATCAGCACTGCTCTGCCTGAGCAGAACCATCACCGCCATAGGTTGTCAAATAACCCGGGTTTAACCCACACAGGTAAGTCCAATGGGGTGCAGGCATGTCCTCTATGCTTACAGCTTCCCGTGGGTGTTGGTTTGATACCGTTTGGGGACAGCCAAGGAGGCATCTGCAGGCAACAAAGGTAGGTGTGTGCTTGTGTGTGTGTTTCCTATGCAGATCCTAAGCCCAGTGTCACATGCAAGTAGGAGGAGTAAGAAGGGTTCCTGGCAAATCCGGGTTATGGATTGCATTTAAAAAGGCCCCGTGGGAGTGCAATGGGCCCCTGTCTTGCTGCTTAGCAATAATGGTATGGGTTTAGGTTCTGCTGTGTGTACTGGTGGTTGACTGCCCCCCAGCCCAGAGTGTGCATGGAAAATTGTCTGGCAGCCTCCCTGACAGCAAGCAGTGATAGTGCCCATGAAGGGCACCTTGTTGGGCCCGCCCCTTTCACGGTTATCGCTTCTCGGCCTTTTGGCTAAGATCAAGTGTAGTATCTGTTCTTATCAGTTTAATATCTGATACGTCCCCTATCTGGGGACCATATATTAAATGGATTTTTGAGAACGGGGGCCGATTTCGAAGCTTGCTTCCGTCGCCCTATGCATTGACCCGATATGGCAGTATCTTCGGGTACAGTGCACCACCCCCTTACAGGGTTAAAAAGAAAGATTCCTACTTTCATTGCTACCTGCTTGCTGGCTAGCCAGCTAGCCAGCCCTGTGGGCCTTGCTGCTGCTGCAGCCAAAAAACAAAAGGTGGTGCTGCTGCTGCTTCTGCTGCTTCTGCTTCTGCTTGTGTCTGGCCGCTGTTGGAGCGTCCAGGCACAGGACTTCTGCTGCTGCTGACTAAATAGCCTCCTTAATTGGATCATTTGAGTAGCCAGCACACCTGTGCAGGTAGGGCATGACATGATAGGCAGCTGCCTTGATAGCGGGTGGGTGCTGAATGTTCCTAATTGACAAAATAAGATTAATGCTTATGAAGAAATATAAAATCTCATCCCTTCCCCAATATCGCGCCACACCCCTACCCCTTAATTCCCTGGTTGAACTTGATGGACATATGTCTTTTTTCGACCGTACTAACTATGTAACTATGTAACATAACATGGGGGGGGGGGGGGGTCTCCTGGCTGTTCACACAGGTGTGTCATTGCTGTACATTGACCATGCATTGCTTCTGTGGTATTGCAAAGGCAAAGACAAATGCTTCCAGCCATCCATTGCACTAATGGATTGGTCATCAGCTGGCTGTCTATGTCCCGCATCAATATAGACCAAAGTACAGAGGGTTAGGCTATGCTATTGTGCACCTACCTGATGCATCAGAAGGTGCGAGGCCCTTGCTAAATTCTGTGCACAGACTTTGAGATCTATACTTTAGACTGTATCTAAACCTGCTCCAACATGGACTGACATTCTGGCCTACTTTCAGCCGATGCGACTTGTCTGTCGCTGAACAGTCGCTTTTTATGTATTCAGCACCTATGTATAATGTTGTAAAAATGCTCTAGAAGCTAAAGTCGCAGAAATGTCACACATATTTGGCCTGCAACTTTCTGTGCGACAAATTCAGACAGGAAAAATCAGTATAAATCCTTAGAAAATTATCCCCCAGTGTCTCCATCTGCTGGTGGTATTGAATAAGCATTGCTGCACTGATGGGGTATGCATTAGACGAAAAAAAAGAAGAAAAAGAAGAATAATACGCCCAGAAAAGAGGCGAAAAGGAGAAAAACGTAAAAAAACGTGAAAAAAAAGTAAGAGGAAGAGAAGGGAAAAAAAGGTGGAAATGGGTTTAAAAGTGATTTCGGCGGAGAAATATATATATATATATATATATATATATATATATATATACGCGCACACACACACATATATATAAACGTATTCTCCGTTGAGATATTGCAGCCGCTGCTGTGTCCAGGCCCAGGAGCCTTAGCACTGTGCTGTGATGTCACTCAATACCACTGACATCACTAGGTGTAAACAACATCTCTCCTTTGCTGTGTATGTGACTATGGAGCTGTTTGGTGATGTCGTCTATTATGGCCTTCATAGAAGCAACAGGAGATTGTTGCATCCATCTAGAACCCTCAGAACTACAGTGCTATGATGTCACTCACTTCCACAGGCCTTGCAGAGTGTAAACAACAACAACCCAGCTTTGTTGTGTATGTAACCATAGGGATTTGTGATGTCACCTAGAACCTTCACAGCAGCGACAGCTTTATGAGGAGCATCAGCACTGCTCTGCCTGAGCAGAACCATCACCGCCATAGGTTGTCAAATAACCCGGGTTTAACCCACACAGGTAAGTCCAATGGGGTGCAGGCATGTCCTCTATGCTTACAGCTTCCCGTGGGTGTTGGTTTGATACCGTTTGGGGACAGCCAAGGAGGCATCTGCAGGCAACAAAGGTAGGTGTGTGCTTGTGTGTGTGTTTCCTATGCAGATCCTAAGCCCAGTGTCACATGCAAGTAGGAGGAGTAAGAAGGGTTCCTGGCAAATCCGGGTTATGGATTGCATTTAAAAAGGCCCCGTGGGAGTGCAATGGGCCCCTGTCTTGCTGCTTAGCAATAATGGTATGGGTTTAGGTTCTGCTGTGTGTACTGGTGGTTGACTGCCCCCCAGCCCAGAGTGTGCATGGAAAATTGTCTGGCAGCCTCCCTGACAGCAAGCAGTGATAGTGCCCATGAAGGGCACCTTGTTGGGCCCGCCCCTTTCACGGTTATCGCTTCTCGGCCTTTTGGCTAAGATCAAGTGTAGTATCTGTTCTTATCAGTTTAATATCTGATACGTCCCCTATCTGGGGACCATATATTAAATGGATTTTTGAGAACGGGGGCCGATTTCGAAGCTTGCTTCCGTCGCCCTATGCATTGACCCGATATGGCAGTATCTTCGGGTACAGTGCACCACCCCCTTACAGGGTTAAAAAGAAAGATTCCTACTTTCATTGCTACCTGCTTGCTGGCTAGCCAGCTAGCCAGCCCTGTGGGCCTTGCTGCTGCTGCAGCCAAAAAACAAAAGGTGGTGCTGCTGCTGCTTCTGCTGCTTCTGCTTCTGCTTGTGTCTGGCCGCTGTTGGAGCGTCCAGGCACAGGACTTCTGCTGCTGCTGACTAAATGGCCTCCTTAATTGGATCATTTGAGTAGCCAGCACACCTGTGCAGGTAGGGCATGACATGATAGGCAGCTGCCTTGATAGCGGGTGGGTGCTGAATGTTCCTAATTGACAAAATAAGATTAATGCTTATGAAGAAATATAAAATCTCATCCCTTCCCCAATATCGCGCCACACCCCTACCCCTTAATTCCCTGGTTGAACTTGATGGACATATGTCTTTTTTCGACCGTACTAACTATGTAACTATGTAACATAACATGGGGGGGGGGGGGGGGTCTCCTGGCTGTTCACACAGGTGTGTCATTGCTGTACATTGACCATGCATTGCTTCTGTGGTATTGCAAAGGCAAAGACAAATGCTTCCAGCCATCCATTGCACTAATGGATTGGTCATCAGCTGGCTGTCTATGTCCCGCATCAATATAGACCAAAGTACAGAGGGTTAGGCTATGCTATTGTGCACCTACCTGATGCATCAGAAGGTGCGAGGCCCTTGCTAAATTCTGTGCACAGACTTTGAGATCTATACTTTAGACTGTATCTAAACCTGCTCCAACATGGACTGACATTCTGGCCTACTTTCAGCCGATGCGACTTGTCTGTCGCTGAACAGTCGCTTTTTATGTATTCAGCACCTATGTATAATGTTGTAAAAATGCTCTAGAAGCTAAAGTCGCAGAAATGTCACACATATTTGGCCTGCAACTTTCTGTGCGACAAATTCAGACAGGAAAAATCAGTATAAATCCTTAGAAAATTATCCCCCAGTGTCTCCATCTGCTGGCGGTATTGAATAAGCATTGCTGCACTGATGGGGTATGCATTAGACGAAAAAAAAGAAGAAAAAGAAGAATAATACGCCCAGAAAAGAGGCGAAAAGGAGAAAAACGTAAAAAAACGTGAAAAAAAAGTAAGAGGAAGAGAAGGGAAAAAAAGGTGGAAATGGGTTTAAAAGTGATTTCGGCGGAGAAATATATATATATATATATATATATATATATATATATATATATATATACGCGCACACACACACATATATATAAACGTATTCTCCGTTGAGATATTGCAGCCGCTGCTGTGTCCAGGCCCAGGAGCCTTAGCACTGTGCTGTGATGTCACTCAATACCACTGACATCACTAGGTGTAAACAACATCTCTCCTTTGCTGTGTATGTGACTATGGAGCTGTTTGGTGATGTCGTCTATTATGGCCTTCATAGAAGCAACAGGAGATTGTTGCATCCATCTAGAACCCTCAGAACTACAGTGCTATGATGTCACTCACTTCCACAGGCCTTGCAGAGTGTAAACAACAACAACCCAGCTTTGTTGTGTATGTAACCATAGGGATTTGTGATGTCACCTAGAACCTTCACAGCAGCGACAGCTTTATGAGGAGCATCAGCACTGCTCTGCCTGAGCAGAACCATCACCGCCATAGGTTGTCAAATAACCCGGGTTTAACCCACACAGGTAAGTCCAATGGGGTGCAGGCATGTCCTCTATGCTTACAGCTTCCCGTGGGTGTTGGTTTGATACCGTTTGGGGACAGCCAAGGAGGCATCTGCAGGCAACAAAGGTAGGTGTGTGCTTGTGTGTGTGTTTCCTATGCAGATCCTAAGCCCAGTGTCACATGCAAGTAGGAGGAGTAAGAAGGGTTCCTGGCAAATCCGGGTTATGGATTGCATTTAAAAAGGCCCCGTGGGAGTGCAATGGGCCCCTGTCTTGCTGCTTAGCAATAATGGTATGGGTTTAGGTTCTGCTGTGTGTACTGGTGGTTGACTGCCCCCCAGCCCAGAGTGTGCATGGAAAATTGTCTGGCAGCCTCCCTGACAGCAAGCAGTGATAGTGCCCATGAAGGGCACCTTGTTGGGCCCGCCCCTTTCACGGTTATCGCTTCTCGGCCTTTTGGCTAAGATCAAGTGTAGTATCTGTTCTTATCAGTTTAATATCTGATACGTCCCCTATCTGGGGACCATATATTAAATGGATTTTTGAGAACGGGGGCCGATTTCGAAGCTTGCTTCCGTCGCCCTATGCATTGACCCGATATGGCAGTATCTTCGGGTACAGTGCACCACCCCCTTACAGGGTTAAAAAGAAAGATTCCTACTTTCATTGCTACCTGCTTGCTGGCTAGCCAGCTAGCCAGCCCTGTGGGCCTTGCTGCTGCTGCAGCCAAAAAACAAAAGGTGGTGCTGCTGCTGCTTCTGCTGCTTCTGCTTCTGCTTGTGTCTGGCCGCTGTTGGAGCGTCCAGGCACAGGACTTCTGCTGCTGCTGACTAAATAGCCTCCTTAATTGGATCATTTGAGTAGCCAGCACACCTGTGCAGGTAGGGCATGACATGATAGGCAGCTGCCTTGATAGCGGGTGGGTGCTGAATGTTCCTAATTGACAAAATAAGATTAATGCTTATGAAGAAATATAAAATCTCATCCCTTCCCCAATATCGCGCCACACCCCTACCCCTTAATTCCCTGGTTGAACTTGATGGACATATGTCTTTTTTCGACCGTACTAACTATGTAACTATGTAACATAACATGGGGGGGGGGGGGGGGGTCTCCTGGCTGTTCACACAGGTGTGTCATTGCTGTACATTGACCATGCATTGCTTCTGTGGTATTGCAAAGGCAAAGACAAATGCTTCCAGCCATCCATTGCACTAATGGATTGGTCATCAGCTGGCTGTCTATGTCCCGCATCAATATAGACCAAAGTACAGAGGGTTAGGCTATGCTATTGTGCACCTACCTGATGCATCAGAAGGTGCGAGGCCCTTGCTAAATTCTGTGCACAGACTTTGAGATCTATACTTTAGACTGTATCTAAACCTGCTCCAACATGGACTGACATTCTGGCCTACTTTCAGCCGATGCGACTTGTCTGTCGCTGAACAGTCGCTTTTTATGTATTCAGCACCTATGTATAATGTTGTAAAAATGCTCTAGAAGCTAAAGTCGCAGAAATGTCACACATATTTGGCCTGCAACTTTCTGTGCGACAAATTCAGACAGGAAAAATCAGTATAAATCCTTAGAAAATTATCCCCCAGTGTCTCCATCTGCTGGCGGTATTGAATAAGCATTGCTGCACTGATGGGGTATGCATTAGACGAAAAAAAAGAAGAAAAAGAAGAATAATACGCCCAGAAAAGAGGCGAAAAGGAGAAAAACGTAAAAAACGTGAAAAAAAAGTAAGAGGAAGAGAAGGGAAAAAAAGGTGGAAATGGGTTTAAAAGTGATTTCGGCGGAGAAATATATATATATATATATATATATATATATATATATATATATATACGCGCACACACACACATATATATAAACGTATTCTCCGTTGAGATATTGCAGCCGCTGCTGTGTCCAGGCCCAGGAGCCTTAGCACTGTGCTGTGATGTCACTCAATACCACTGACATCACTAGGTGTAAACAACATCTCTCCTTTGCTGTGTATGTGACTATGGAGCTGTTTGGTGATGTCGTCTATTACGGCCTTCATAGAAGCAACAGGAGATTGTTGCATCCATCTAGAACCCTCAGAACTACAGTGCTATGATGTCACTCACTTCCACAGGCCTTGCAGAGTGTAAACAACAACAACCCAGCTTTGTTGTGTATGTAACCATAGGGATTTGTGATGTCACCTAGAACCTTCACAGCAGCGACAGCTTTATGAGGAGCATCAGCACTGCTCTGCCTGAGCAGAACCATCACCGCCATAGGTTGTCAAATAACCCGGGTTTAACCCACACAGGTAAGTCCAATGGGGTGCAGGCATGTCCTCTATGCTTACAGCTTCCCGTGGGTGTTGGTTTGATACCGTTTGGGGACAGCCAAGGAGGCATCTGCAGGCAACAAAGGTAGGTGTGTGCTTGTGTGTGTGTTTCCTATGCAGATCCTAAGCCCAGTGTCACATGCAAGTAGGAGGAGTAAGAAGGGTTCCTGGCAAATCCGGGTTATGGATTGCATTTAAAAAGGCCCCGTGGGAGTGCAATGGGCCCCTGTCTTGCTGCTTAGCAATAATGGTATGGGTTTAGGTTCTGCTGTGTGTACTGGTGGTTGACTGCCCCCCAGCCCAGAGTGTGCATGGAAAATTGTCTGGCAGCCTCCCTGACAGCAAGCAGTGATAGTGCCCATGAAGGGCACCTTGTTGGGCCCGCCCCTTTCACGGTTATCGCTTCTCGGCCTTTTGGCTAAGATCAAGTGTAGTATCTGTTCTTATCAGTTTAATATCTGATACGTCCCCTATCTGGGGACCATATATTAAATGGATTTTTGAGAACGGGGGCCGATTTCGAAGCTTGCTTCCGTCGCCCTATGCATTGACCCGATATGGCAGTATCTTCGGGTACAGTGCACCACCCCCTTACAGGGTTAAAAAGAAAGATTCCTACTTTCATTGCTACCTGCTTGCTGGCTAGCCAGCTAGCCAGCCCTGTGGGCCTTGCTGCTGCTGCAGCCAAAAAACAAAAGGTGGTGCTGCTGCTGCTTCTGCTGCTTCTGCTTCTGCTTGTGTCTGGCCGCTGTTGGAGCGTCCAGGCACAGGACTTCTGCTGCTGCTGACTAAATGGCCTCCTTAATTGGATCATTTGAGTAGCCAGCACACCTGTGCAGGTAGGGCATGACATGATAGGCAGCTGCCTTGATAGCGGGTGGGTGCTGAATGTTCCTAATTGACAAAATAAGATTAATGCTTATGAAGAAATATAAAATCTCATCCCTTCCCCAATATCGCGCCACACCCCTACCCCTTAATTCCCTGGTTGAACTTGATGGACATATGTCTTTTTTCGACCGTACTAACTATGTAACTATGTAACATAACATGGGGGGGGGGGGGGTCTCCTGGCTGTTCACACAGGTGTGTCATTGCTGTACATTGACCATGCATTGCTTCTGTGGTATTGCAAAGGCAAAGACAAATGCTTCCAGCCATCCATTGCACTAATGGATTGGTCATCAGCTGGCTGTCTATGTCCCGCATCAATATAGACCAAAGTACAGAGGGTTAGGCTATGCTATTGTGCACCTACCTGATGCATCAGAAGGTGCGAGGCCCTTGCTAAATTCTGTGCACAGACTTTGAGATCTATACTTTAGACTGTATCTAAACCTGCTCCAACATGGACTGACATTCTGGCCTACTTTCAGCCGATGCGACTTGTCTGTCGCTGAACAGTCGCTTTTTATGTATTCAGCACCTATGTATAATGTTGTAAAAATGCTCTAGAAGCTAAAGTCGCAGAAATGTCACACATATTTGGCCTGCAACTTTCTGTGCGACAAATTCAGACAGGAAAAATCAGTATAAATCCTTAGAAAATTATCCCCCAGTGTCTCCATCTGCTGGCGGTATTGAATAAGCATTGCTGCACTGATGGGGTATGCATTAGACGAAAAAAAAGAAGAAAAAGAAGAATAATACGCCCAGAAAAGAGGCGAAAAGGAGAAAAACGTAAAAAAACGTGAAAAAAAAGTAAGAGGAAGAGAAGGGAAAAAAAGGTGGAAATGGGTTTAAAAGTGATTTCGGCGGAGAAATATATATATATATATATATATATATATATATATATATATACGCGCACACACACACATATATATAAACGTATTCTCCGTTGAGATATTGCAGCCGCTGCTGTGTCCAGGCCCAGGAGCCTTAGCACTGTGCTGTGATGTCACTCAATACCACTGACATCACTAGGTGTAAACAACATCTCTCCTTTGCTGTGTATGTGACTATGGAGCTGTTTGGTGATGTCGTCTATTATGGCCTTCATAGAAGCAACAGGAGATTGTTGCATCCATCTAGAACCCTCAGAACTACAGTGCTATGATGTCACTCACTTCCACAGGCCTTGCAGAGTGTAAACAACAACAACCCAGCTTTGTTGTGTATGTAACCATAGGGATTTGTGATGTCACCTAGAACCTTCACAGCAGCGACAGCTTTATGAGGAGCATCAGCACTGCTCTGCCTGAGCAGAACCATCACCGCCATAGGTTGTCAAATAACCCGGGTTTAACCCACACAGGTAAGTCCAATGGGGTGCAGGCATGTCCTCTATGCTTACAGCTTCCCGTGGGTGTTGGTTTGATACCGTTTGGGGACAGCCAAGGAGGCATCTGCAGGCAACAAAGGTAGGTGTGTGCTTGTGTGTGTGTTTCCTATGCAGATCCTAAGCCCAGTGTCACATGCAAGTAGGAGGAGTAAGAAGGGTTCCTGGCAAATCCGGGTTATGGATTGCATTTAAAAAGGCCCCGTGGGAGTGCAATGGGCCCCTGTCTTGCTGCTTAGCAATAATGGTATGGGTTTAGGTTCTGCTGTGTGTACTGGTGGTTGACTGCCCCCCAGCCCAGAGTGTGCATGGAAAATTGTCTGGCAGCCTCCCTGACAGCAAGCAGTGATAGTGCCCATGAAGGGCACCTTGTTGGGCCCGCCCCTTTCACGGTTATCGCTTCTCGGCCTTTTGGCTAAGATCAAGTGTAGTATCTGTTCTTATCAGTTTAATATCTGATACGTCCCCTATCTGGGGACCATATATTAAATGGATTTTTGAGAACGGGGGCCGATTTCGAAGCTTGCTTCCGTCGCCCTATGCATTGACCCGATATGGCAGTATCTTCGGGTACAGTGCACCACCCCCTTACAGGGTTAAAAAGAAAGATTCCTACTTTCATTGCTACCTGCTTGCTGGCTAGCCAGCTAGCCAGCCCTGTGGGCCTTGCTGCTGCTGCAGCCAAAAAACAAAAGGTGGTGCTGCTGCTTCTGCTGCTTCTGCTTCTGCTTGTGTCTGGCCGCTGTTGGAGCGTCCAGGCACAGGACTTCTGCTGCTGCTGACTAAATGGCCTCCTTAATTGGATCATTTGAGTAGCCAGCACACCTGTGCAGGTAGGGCATGACATGATAGGCAGCTGCCTTGATAGCGGGTGGGTGCTGAATGTTCCTAATTGACAAAATAAGATTAATGCTTATGAAGAAATATAAAATCTCATCCCTTCCCCAATATCGCGCCACACCCCTACCCCTTAATTCCCTGGTTGAACTTGATGGACATATGTCTTTTTTCGACCGTACTAACTATGTAACTATGTAACATAACATGGGGGGGGGGGGGGGGGTCTCCTGGCTGTTCACACAGGTGTGTCATTGCTGTACATTGACCATGCATTGCTTCTGTGGTATTGCAAAGGCAAAGACAAATGCTTCCAGCCATCCATTGCACTAATGGATTGGTCATCAGCTGGCTGTCTATGTCCCGCATCAATATAGACCAAAGTACAGAGGGTTAGGCTATGCTATTGTGCACCTACCTGATGCATCAGAAGGTGCGAGGCCCTTGCTAAATTCTGTGCACAGACTTTGAGATCTATACTTTAGACTGTATCTAAACCTGCTCCAACATGGACTGACATTCTGGCCTACTTTCAGCCGATGCGACTTGTCTGTCGCTGAACAGTCGCTTTTTATGTATTCAGCACCTATGTATAATGTTGTAAAAATGCTCTAGAAGCTAAAGTCGCAGAAATGTCACACATATTTGGCCTGCAACTTTCTGTGCGACAAATTCAGACAGGAAAAATCAGTATAAATCCTTAGAAAATTATCCCCCAGTGTCTCCATCTGCTGGCGGTATTGAATAAGCATTGCTGCACTGATGGGGTATGCATTAGACGAAAAAAAAGAAGAAAAAGAAGAATAATACGCCCAGAAAAGAGGCGAAAAGGAGAAAAACGTAAAAAAACGTGAAAAAAAAGTAAGAGGAAGAGAAGGGAAAAAAAGGTGGAAATGGGTTTAAAAGTGATTTCGGCGGAGAAATATATATATATATATATATATATATATATTTATATATACGCGCACACACACACATATATATAAACGTATTCTCCGTTGAGATATTGCAGCCGCTGCTGTGTCCAGGCCCAGGAGCCTTAGCACTGTGCTGTGATGTCACTCAATACCACTGACATCACTAGGTGTAAACAACATCTCTCCTTTGCTGTGTATGTGACTATGGAGCTGTTTGGTGATGTCGTCTATTATGGCCTTCATAGAAGCAACAGGAGATTGTTGCATCCATCTAGAACCCTCAGAACTACAGTGCTATGATGTCACTCACTTCCACAGGCCTTGCAGAGTGTAAACAACAACAACCCAGCTTTGTTGTGTATGTAACCATAGGGATTTGTGATGTCACCTAGAACCTTCACAGCAGCGACAGCTTTATGAGGAGCATCAGCACTGCTCTGCCTGAGCAGAACCATCACCGCCATAGGTTGTCAAATAACCCGGGTTTAACCCACACAGGTAAGTCCAATGGGGTGCAGGCATGTCCTCTATGCTTACAGCTTCCCGTGGGTGTTGGTTTGATACCGTTTGGGGACAGCCAAGGAGGCATCTGCAGGCAACAAAGGTAGGTGTGTGCTTGTGTGTGTGTTTCCTATGCAGATCCTAAGCCCAGTGTCACATGCAAGTAGGAGGAGTAAGAAGGGTTCCTGGCAAATCCGGGTTATGGATTGCATTTAAAAAGGCCCCGTGGGAGTGCAATGGGCCCCTGTCTTGCTGCTTAGCAATAATGGTATGGGTTTAGGTTCTGCTGTGTGTACTGGTGGTTGACTGCCCCCCAGCCCAGAGTGTGCATGGAAAATTGTCTGGCAGCCTCCCTGACAGCAAGCAGTGATAGTGCCCATGAAGGGCACCTTGTTGGGCCCACCCCTTTCACGGTTATCGCTTCTCGGCCTTTTGGCTAAGATCAAGTGTAGTATCTGTTCTTATCAGTTTAATATCTGATACGTCCCCTATCTGGGGACCATATATTAAATGGATTTTTGAGAACGGGGGCCGATTTCGAAGCTTGCTTCCGTCGCCCTATGCATTGACCCGATATGGCAGTATCTTCGGGTACAGTGCACCACCCCCTTACAGGGTTAAAAAGAAAGATTCCTACTTTCATTGCTACCTGCTTGCTGGCTAGCCAGCTAGCCAGCCCTGTGGGCCTTGCTGCTGCTGCAGCCAAAAAACAAAAGGTGGTGCTGCTGCTGCTTCTGCTGCTTCTGCTTCTGCTTGTGTCTGGCCGCTGTTGGAGCGTCCAGGCACAGGACTTCTGCTGCTGCTGACTAAATGGCCTCCTTAATTGGATCATTTGAGTAGCCAGCACACCTGTGCAGGTAGGGCATGACATGATAGGCAGCTGCCTTGATAGCGGGTGGGTGCTGAATGTTCCTAATTGACAAAATAAGATTAATGCTTATGAAGAAATATAAAATCTCATCCCTTCCCCAATATCGCGCCACACCCCTACCCCTTAATTCCCTGGTTGAACTTGATGGACATATGTCTTTTTTCGACCGTACTAACTATGTAACTATGTAACATAACATGGGGGGGGGGGGGGGTCTCCTGGCTGTTCACACAGGTGTGTCATTGCTGTACATTGACCATGCATTGCTTCTGTGGTATTGCAAAGGCAAAGACAAATGCTTCCAGCCATCCATTGCACTAATGGATTGGTCATCAGCTGGCTGTCTATGTCCCGCATCAATATAGACCAAAGTACAGAGGGTTAGGCTATGCTATTGTGCACCTACCTGATGCATCAGAAGGTGCGAGGCCCTTGCTAAATTCTGTGCACAGACTTTGAGATCTATACTTTAGACTGTATCTAAACCTGCTCCAACATGGACTGACATTCTGGCCTACTTTCAGCCGATGCGACTTGTCTGTCGCTGAACAGTCGCTTTTTATGTATTCAGCACCTATGTATAATGTTGTAAAAATGCTCTAGAAGCTAAAGTCGCAGAAATGTCACACATATTTGGCCTGCAACTTTCTGTGCGACAAATTCAGACAGGAAAAATCAGTATAAATCCTTAGAAAATTATCCCCCAGTGTCTCCATCTGCTGGCGGTATTGAATAAGCATCGCTGCACTGATGGGGTATGCATTAGACGAAAAAAAAGAAGAAAAAGAAGAATAATACGCCCAGAAAAGAGGCGAAAAGGAGAAAAACGTAAAAAAACGTGAAAAAAAAGTAAGAGGAAGAGAAGGGAAAAAAAGGTGGAAATGGGTTTAAAAGTGATTTCGGCGGAGAAATATATATATATATATATATATATATATATACGCGCACACACACACATATATATAAACGTATTCTCCGTTGAGATATTGCAGCCGCTGCTGTGTCCAGGCCCAGGAGCCTTAGCACTGTGCTGTGATGTCACTCAATACCACTGACATCACTAGGTGTAAACAACATCTCTCCTTTGCTGTGTATGTGACTATGGAGCTGTTTGGTGATGTCGTCTATTATGGCCTTCATAGAAGCAACAGGAGATTGTTGCATCCATCTAGAACCCTCAGAACTACAGTGCTATGATGTCACTCACTTCCACAGGCCTTGCAGAGTGTAAACAACAACAACCCAGCTTTGTTGTGTATGTAACCATAGGGATTTGTGATGTCACCTAGAACCTTCACAGCAGCGACAGCTTTATGAGGAGCATCAGCACTGCTCTGCCTGAGCAGAACCATCACCGCCATAGGTTGTCACATAACCCGGGTTTAACCCACACAGGTAAGTCCAATGGGGTGCAGGCATGTCCTCTATGCTTACAGCTTCCCGTGGGTGTTGGTTTGATACCGTTTGGGGACAGCCAAGGAGGCATCTGCAGGCAACAAAGGTAGGTGTGTGCTTGTGTGTGTGTTTCCTATGCAGATCCTAAGCCCAGTGTCACATGCAAGTAGGAGGAGTAAGAAGGGTTCCTGGCAAATCCGGGTTATGGATTGCATTTAAAAAGGCCCCGTGGGAGTGCAATGGGCCCCTGTCTTGCTGCTTAGCAATAATGGTATGGGTTTAGGTTCTGCTGTGTGTACTGGTGGTTGACTGCCCCCCAGCCCAGAGTGTGCATGGAAAATTGTCTGGCAGCCTCCCTGACAGCAAGCAGTGATAGTGCCCATGAAGGGCACCTTGTTGGGCCCGCCCCTTTCACGGTTATCGCTTCTCGGCCTTTTGGCTAAGATCAAGTGTAGTTCTGCTCACTTGGTCTGGCCAGAGGGTGTCTGGGGTACCCGGCTCCTTTGCCTGGGGGGATCGTCCTTCTTAACGGAGGGACTTCACCCCCCTGCTGCTATCAGGGAGCCGGCTTAGTCCCCAGACAACGGGAGGCGATCCCCACCTACCTACTTCGGTGGGGGAGGTGTCTGGACATCATGGACATGGAGGAAGATTGCGGTTTTTCTTCGGAAGGCGTGCCGCCTTTTGCGAGACTTCGGAATGGAGTTCGTATTTCCCTGCTCGATGTCCGGAAGAAGGAAAGAGGCCTTGTCTTTGTCGTGGAAGAAGTGCTGTTTAAGTTGCTGGAAGTCAAGAGGGAGCAAATCCTATCCATGCTTGAGTTTCCCAGAAGTGGATACTACGACGTGGTGCTGGCTTCTGAAGAGGACTATGAGTCATTTTGGAACATATTGCAGCAAAAGAAGGTATGTCCGGTTTTGGAAGGGGTGGAGATAGTTCCACATTTCCCACGTAGAGAACGATTGGTGACTATAAGGATGTATAGCCCATATACTTCGGAGGAGGATATCGTTACCTTTTTGTCTCGATTCTGTGACAGTGTTCTGCCTAAAGGCAAGGTATTTAATCAATATGGACTATGGACCACCAAGTGGAGGTTCCATGTGAAATTTAAAATGGCAGATGGCAAGTTAGTGATCCCCCCAGGACGGTTTAAAATTGGTTCTGTGAACGGGGATCTGTATTTTTCTGGCATGCAAGATTTTTGCCGCAAATGTAAACAGTACGGTCACAGAAAGGAGGATTGCACGTTTTTGTGGTGTTTCAAGTGTCAAGAGGAGGGTCACGACGTGGAAAATTGTCAAAAGAAAAGGAAATGCCATCTGTGTGGTGAGGAGGGCCATCTGCTTGGCTCGTGTCCTAAGAAAAAGTCTGAGAAAAATTCAGAGAAAAAGGAAGCTGTAAAAAGAAGCAGAGAGGAACCAGCTGAAGTGAAAGAACCAGAAGTGGAGCAGGTTCCAACTAGAAGACCTACAGAGCAGAAGAAGAAGAGAGAGGAGGAAGTGTATGTGCCAGTGCAGTATTTTGGTGTGCTTGGTGGTTTGTTGGAAAATTTGTCGGAAGCAGAAAGAAAAACGTTTGACAAAGATATGATGGATCTAAAGATAGGCTTGAAGAACCGGGAGGAAGAAGCTCGGGATAAAGTCTATTTTTCTTTCAAGGCAGACATGAACCGTTTTGTTGAAACGTATAAAATTCCAGGCTGGTTAGCGTCTCAAGTTAAGAAAGATATAGCAAATGGCAATATCAGTCGAGGACTGATAGACTTTCTAATGGTGTTTGCATGGAGGAAGGGGATGACCTTCTAATTTGGTTTTGCTTAATTAGAAAGTAATGTTTGGTTTTGCTATTTTATGTTGTTTCTTATTTTGTTTTTAAATGTTCTATTTTGTTTCATTAGTGTTTAAGAAAAGAAATAAAAACATGTTACCTGATGATGAACACAAAATTGAGTTCCAAATAAGATCTTGGAACTCTGAGTGAGTTCTGAGGGCTAACTTAAAAAATCTGTTCTTATCAGTTTAATATCTGATACGTCCCCTATCTGGGGACCATATATTAAATGGATTTTTGAGAACGGGGGCCGATTTCGAAGCTTGCTTCCGTCGCCCTATGCATTGACCCGATATGGCAGTATCTTCGGGTACAGTGCACCACCCCCTTACAGGGTTAAAAAGAAAGATTCCTACTTTCATTGCTACCTGCTTGCTGGCTAGCCAGCTAGCCAGCCCTGTGGGCCTTGCTGCTGCTGCAGCCAAAAAACAAAAGGTGGTGCTGCTGCTGCTTCTGCTGCTTCTGCTTCTGCTTGTGTCTGGCCGCTGTTGGAGCGTCCAGGCACAGGACTTCTGCTGCTGCTGACTAAATGGCCTCCTTAATTGGATCATTTGAGTAGCCAGCACACCTGTGCAGGTAGGGCATGACATGATAGGCAGCTGCCTTGATAGCGGGTGGGTGCTGAATGTTCCTAATTGACAAAATAAGATTAATGCTTATGAAGAAATATAAAATCTCATCCCTTCCCCAATATCGCGCCACACCCCTACCCCTTAATTCCCTGGTTGAACTTGATGGACATATGTCTTTTTTCGACCGTACTAACTATGTAACTATGTAACATAACATGGGGGGGGGGGGGGGTCTCCTGGCTGTTCACACAGGTGTGTCATTGCTGTACATTGACCATGCATTGCTTCTGTGGTATTGCAAAGGCAAAGACAAATGCTTCCAGCCATCCATTGCACTAATGGATTGGTCATCAGCTGGCTGTCTATGTCCCGCATCAATATAGACCAAAGTACAGAGGGTTAGGCTATGCTATTGTGCACCTACCTGATGCATCAGAAGGTGCGAGGCCCTTGCTAAATTCTGTGCACAGACTTTGAGATCTATACTTTAGACTGTATCTAAACCTGCTCCAACATGGACTGACATTCTGGCCTACTTTCAGCCGATGCGACTTGTCTGTCGCTGAACAGTCGCTTTTTATGTATTCAGCACCTATGTATAATGTTGTAAAAATGCTCTAGAAGCTAAAGTCGCAGAAATGTCACACATATTTGGCCTGCTACTTTCTGTGCGACAAATTCAGACAGGAAAAATCAGTATAAATCCTTAGAAAATTATCCCCCAGTGTCTCCATCTGCTGGCGGTATTGAATAAGCATTGCTGCACTGATGGGGTATGCATTAGACGAAAAAAAAGAAGAAAAAGAAGAATAATACGCCCAGAAAAGAGGCGAAAAGGAGAAAAACGTAAAAAAACGTGAAAAAAAAGTAAGAGGAAGAGAAGGGAAAAAAAGGTGGAAATGGGTTTAAAAGTGATTTCGGCGGAGAAATATATATATATATATATATATATATATATATATATATATATATATACGCGCACACACACACATATATATAAACGTATTCTCCGTTGAGATATTGCAGCCGCTGCTGTGTCCAGGCCCAGGAGCCTTAGCACTGTGCTGTGATGTCACTCAATACCACTGACATCACTAGGTGTAAACAACATCTCTCCTTTGCTGTGTATGTGACTATGGAGCTGTTTGGTGATGTCGTCTATTATGGCCTTCATAGAAGCAACAGGAGATTGTTGCATCCATCTAGAACCCTCAGAACTACAGTGCTATGATGTCACTCACTTCCACAGGCCTTGCAGAGTGTAAACAACAACAACCCAGCTTTGTTGTGTATGTAACCATAGGGATTTGTGATGTCACCTAGAACCTTCACAGCAGCGACAGCTTTATGAGGAGCATCAGCACTGCTCTGCCTGAGCAGAACCATCACCGCCATAGGTTGTCAAATAACCCGGATTTAACCCACACAGGTAAGTCCAATGGGGTGCAGGCATGTCCTCTATGCTTACAGCTTCCCGTGGGTGTTGGTTTGATACCGTTTGGGGACAGCCAAGGAGGCATCTGCAGGCAACAAAGGTAGGTGTGTGCTTGTGTGTGTGTTTCCTATGCAGATCCTAAGCCCAGTGTCACATGCAAGTAGGAGGAGTAAGAAGGGTTCCTGGCAAATCCGGGTTATGGATTGCATTTAAAAAGGCCCCGTGGGAGTGCAATGGGCCCCTGTCTTGCTGCTTAGCAATAATGGTATGGGTTTAGGTTCTGCTGTGTGTACTGGTGGTTGACTGCCCCCCAGCCCAGAGTGTGCATGGAAAATTGTCTGGCAGCCTCCCTGACAGCAAGCAGTGATAGTGCCCATGAAGGGCACCTTGTTGGGCCCGCCCCTTTCACGGTTATCGCTTCTCGGCCTTTTGGCTAAGATCAAGTGTAGTATCTGTTCTTATCAGTTTAATATCTGATACGTCCCCTATCTGGGGACCATATATTAAATGGATTTTTGAGAACGGGGGCCGATTTCGAAGCTTGCTTCCGTCGCCCTATGCATTGACCCGATATGGCAGTATCTTCGGGTACAGTGCACCACCCCCTTACAGGGTTAAAAAGAAAGATTCCTACTTTCATTGCTACCTGCTTGCTGGCTAGCCAGCTAGCCAGCCCTGTGGGCCTTGCTGCTGCTGCAGCCAAAAAACAAAAGGTGGTGCTGCTGCTGCTTCTGCTGCTTCTGCTTCTGCTTGTGTCTGGCCGCTGTTGGAGCGTCCAGGCACAGGACTTCTGCTGCTGCTGACTAAATGGCCTCCTTAATTGGATCATTTGAGTAGCCAGCACACCTGTGCAGGTACGGCATGACATGATAGGCAGCTGCCTTGATAGCGGGTGGGTGCTGAATGTTCCTAATTGACAAAATAAGATTAATGCTTATGAAGAAATATAAAATCTCATCCCTTCCCCAATATCGCGCCACACCCCTACCCCTTAATTCCCTGGTTGAACTTGATGGACATATGTCTTTTTTCGACCGTACTAACTATGTAACTATGTAACATAACATGGGGGGGGGGGGGTCTCCTGGCTGTTCACACAGGTGTGTCATTGCTGTACATTGACCATGCATTGCTTCTGTGGTATTGCAAAGGCAAAGACAAATGCTTCCAGCCATCCATTGCACTAATGGATTGGTCATCAGCTGGCTGTCTATGTCCCGCATCAATATAGACCAAAGTACAGAGGGTTAGGCTATGCTATTGTGCACCTACCTGATGCATCAGAAGGTGCGAGGCCCTTGCTAAATTCTGTGCACAGACTTTGAGATCTATACTTTAGACTGTATCTAAACCTGCTCCAACATGGACTGACATTCTGGCCTACTTTCAGCCGATGCGACTTGTCTGTCGCTGAACAGTCGCTTTTTATGTATTCAGCACCTATGTATAATGTTGTAAAAATGCTCTAGAAGCTAAAGTCGCAGAAATGTCACACATATTTGGCCTGCAACTTTCTGTGCGACAAATTCAGACAGGAAAAATCAGTATAAATCCTTAGAAAATTATCCCCCAGTGTCTCCATCTGCTGGCGGTATTGAATAAGCATTGCTGCACTGATGGGGTATGCATTAGACGAAAAAAAAGAAGAAAAAGAAGAATAATACGCCCAGAAAAGAGGCGAAAAGGAGAAAAACGTAAAAAAACGTGAAAAAAAAGTAAGAGGAAGAGAAGGGAAAAAAAGGTGGAAATGGGTTTAAAAGTGATTTCGGCGGAGAGAAATATATATATATATATATATATATATATATATATATATATATATATACGCGCACACACACACATATATATAAACGTATTCTCCGTTGAGATATTGCAGCCGCTGCTGTGTCCAGGCCCAGGAGCCTTAGCACTGTGCTGTGATGTCACTCAATACCACTGACATCACTAGGTGTAAACAACATCTCTCCTTTGCTGTGTATGTGACTATGGAGCTGTTTGGTGATGTCGTCTATTATGGCCTTCATAGAAGCAACAGGAGATTGTTGCATCCATCTAGAACCCTCAGAACTACAGTGCTATGATGTCACTCACTTCCACAGGCCTTGCAGAGTGTAAACAACAACAACCCAGCTTTGTTGTGTATGTAACCATAGGGATTTGTGATGTCACCTAGAACCTTCACAGCAGCGACAGCTTTATGAGGAGCATCAGCACTGCTCTGCCTGAGCAGAACCATCACCGCCATAGGTTGTCAAATAACCCGGGTTTAACCCACACAGGTAAGTCCAATGGGGTGCAGGCATGTCCTCTATGCTTACAGCTTCCCGTGGGTGTTGGTTTGATACCGTTTGGGGACAGCCAAGGAGGCATCTGCAGGCAACAAAGGTAGGTGTGTGCTTGTGTGTGTGTTTCCTATGCAGATCCTAAGCCCAGTGTCACATGCAAGTAGGAGGAGTAAGAAGGGTTCCTGGCAAATCCGGGTTATGGATTGCATTTAAAAAGGCCCCGTGGGAGTGCAATGGGCCCCTGTCTTGCTGCTTAGCAATAATGGTATGGGTTTAGGTTCTGCTGTGTGTACTGGTGGTTGACTGCCCCCCAGCCCAGAGTGTGCATGGAAAATTGTCTGGCAGCCTCCCTGAGAGCAAGCAGTGATAGTGCCCATGAAGGGCACCTTGTTGGGCCCGCCCCTTTCACGGTTATCGCTTCTCGGCCTTTTGGCTAAGATCAAGTGTAGTATCTGTTCTTATCAGTTTAATATCTGATACGTCCCCTATCTGGGGACCATATATTAAATGGATTTTTGAGAACGGGGGCCGATTTCGAAGCTTGCTTCCGTCGCCCTATGCATTGACCCGATATGGCAGTATCTTCGGGTACAGTGCACCACCCCCTTACAGGGTTAAAAAGAAAGATTCCTACTTTCATTGCTACCTGCTTGCTGGCTAGCCAGCTAGCCAGCCCTGTGGGCCTTGCTGCTGCTGCAGCCAAAAAACAAAAGGTGGTGCTGCTGCTGCTTCTGCTGCTTCTGCTTCTGCTTGTGTCTGGCCGCTGTTGGAGCGTCCAGGCACAGGACTTCTGCTGCTGCTGACTAAATGGCCTCCTTAATTGGATCATTTGAGTAGCCAGCACACCTGTGCAGGTAGGGCATGACATGATAGGCAGCTGCCTTGATAGCGGGTGGGTGCTGAATGTTCCTAATTGACAAAATAAGATTAATGCTTATGAAGAAATATAAAATCTCATCCCTTCCCCAATATCGCGCCACACCCCTACCCCTTAATTCCCTGGTTGAACTTGATGGACATATGTCTTTTTTCGACCGTACTAACTATGTAACTATGTAACATAACATGGGGGGGGGGTCTCCTGGCTGTTCACACAGGTGTGTCATTGCTGTACATTGACCATGCATTGCTTCTGTGGTATTGCAAAGGCAAAGACAAATGCTTCCAGCCATCCATTGCACTAATGGATTGGTCATCAGCTGGCTGTCTATGTCCCGCATCAATATAGACCAAAGTACAGAGGGTTAGGCTATGCTATTGTGCACCTACCTGATGCATCAGAAGGTGCGAGGCCCTTGCTAAATTCTGTGCACAGACTTTGAGATCTATACTTTAGACTGTATCTAAACCTGCTCCAACATGGACTGACATTCTGGCCTACTTTCAGTCGATGCGACTTGTCTGTCGCTGAACAGTCGCTTTTTATGTATTCAGCACCTATGTATAATGTTGTAAAAATGCTCTAGAAGCTAAAGTCGCAGAAATGTCACACATATTTGGCCTGCAACTTTCTGTGCGACAAATTCAGACAGGAAAAATCAGTATAAATCCTTCGAAAATTATCCCCCAGTGTCTCCATCTGCTGGCGGTATTGAATAAGCATTGCTGCACTGATGGGGTATGCATTAGACGAAAAAAAGAAGAAAAAGAAGAATAATACGCCCAGAAAAGAGGCGAAAAGGAGAAAAACGTAAAAAAACGTGAAAAAAAAGTAAGAGGAAGAGAAGGGAAAAAAAGGTGGAAATGGGTTTAAAAGTGATTTCGGCGGAGAAATATATATATATATATATATATATATATATATATATATATATATATATACGCGCACACACACACATATATATAAACGTATTCTCCGTTGAGATATTGCAGCCGCTGCTGTGTCCAGGCCCAGGAGCCTTAGCACTGTGCTGTGATGTCACTCAATACCACTGACATCACTAGGTGTAAACAACATCTCTCCTTTGCTGTGTATGTGACTATGGAGCTGTTTGGTGATGTCGTCTATTATGGCCTTCATAGAAGCAACAGGAGATTGTTGCATCCATCTAGAACCCTCAGAACTACAGTGCTATGATGTCACTCACTTCCACAGGCCTTGCAGAGTGTAAACAACAACAACCCAGCTTTGTTGTGTATGTAACCATAGGGATTTGTGATGTCACCTAGAACCTTCACAGCAGCGACAGCTTTATGAGGAGCATCAGCACTGCTCTGCCTGAGCAGAACCATCACCGCCATAGGTTGTCAAATAACCCGGGTTTAACCCACACAGGTAAGTCCAATGGGGTGCAGGCATGTCCTCTATGCTTACAGCTTCCCGTGGGTGTTGGTTTGATACCGTTTGGGGACAGCCAAGGAGGCATCTGCAGGCAACAAAGGTAGGTGTGTGCTTGTGTGTGTGTTTCCTATGCAGATCCTAAGCCCAGTGTCACATGCAAGTAGGAGGAGTAAGAAGGGTTCCTGGCAAATCCGGGTTATGGATTGCATTTAAAAAGGCCCCGTGGGAGTGCAATGGGCCCCTGTCTTGCTGCTTAGCAATAATGGTATGGGTTTAGGTTCTGCTGTGTGTACTGGTGGTTGACTGCCCCCCAGCCCAGAGTGTGCATGGAAAATTGTCTGGCAGCCTCCCTGACAGCAAGCAGTGATAGTGCCCATGAAGGGCACCTTGTTGGGCCCGCCCCTTTCACGGTTATCGCTTCTCGGCCTTTTGGCTAAGATCAAGTGTAGTATCTGTTCTTATCAGTTTAATATCTGATACGTCCCCTATCTGGGGACCATATATTAAATGGATTTTTGAGAACGGGGTCCGATTTCGAAGCTTGCTTCCGTCGCCCTATGCATTGACCCGATATGGCAGTATCTTCGGGTACAGTGCACCACCCCCTTACAGGGTTAAAAAGAAAGATTCCTACTTTCATTGCTACCTGCTTGCTGGCTAGCCAGCTAGCCAGCCCTGTGGGCCTTGCTGCTGCTGCAGCCAAAAAACAAAAGGTGGTGCTGCTGCTGCTTCTGCTGCTTCTGCTTCTGCTTGTGTCTGGCCGCTGTTGGAGCGTCCAGGCACAGGACTTCTGCTGCTGCTGACTAAATGGCCTCCTTAATTGGATCATTTGAGTAGCCAGCACACCTGTGCAGGTAGGGCATGACATGATAGGCAGCTGCCTTGATAGCGGGTGGGTGCTGAATGTTCCTAATTGACAAAATAAGATTAATGCTTATGAAGAAATATAAAATCTCATCCCTTCCCCAATATCGCGCCACACCCCTACCCCTTAATTCCCTGGTTGAACTTGATGGACATATGTCTTTTTTCGACCGTACTAACTATGTAACTATGTAACATAACATGGGGGGGGGGTCTCCTGGCTGTTCACACAGGTGTGTCATTGCTGTACATTGACCATGCATTGCTTCTGTGGTATTGCAAAGGCAAAGACAAATGCTTCCAGCCATCCATTGCACTAATGGATTGGTCATCAGCTGGCTGTCTATGTCCCGCATCAATATAGACCAAAGTACAGAGGGTTAGGCTATGCTATTGTGCACCTACCTGATGCATCAGAAGGTGCGAGGCCCTTGCTAAATTCTGTGCACAGACTTTGAGATCTATACTTTAGACTGTATCTAAACCTGCTCCAACATGGACTGACATTCTGGCCTACTTTCAGCCGATGCGACTTGTCTGTCGCTGAACAGTCGCTTTTTATGTATTCAGCACCTATGTATAATGTTGTAAAAATGCTCTAGAAGCTAAAGTCGCAGAAATGTCACACATATTTGGCCTGCAACTTTCTGTGCGACAAATTCAGACAGGAAAAATCAGTATAAATCCTTAGAAAATTATCCCCCAGTGTCTCCATCTGCTGGCGGTATTGAATAAGCATTGCTGCACTGATGGGGTATGCATTAGACGAAAAAAAGAAGAAAAAGAAGAATAATACGCCCAGAAAAGAGGCGAAAAGGAGAAAAACGTAAAAAAACGTGAAAAAAAAGTAAGAGGAAGAGAAGGGAAAAAAAGGTGGAAATGGGTTTAAAAGTGATTTCGGCGGAGAAATATATATATATATATATATATATATATATATATATATATATATACGCGCACACACACACATATATATATAAACGTATTCTCCGTTGAGATATTGCAGCCGCTGCTGTGTCCAGGCCCAGGAGCCTTAGCACTGTGCTGTGATGTCACTCAATACCACTGACATCACTAGGTGTAAACAACATCTCTCCTTTGCTGTGTATGTGACTATGGAGCTGTTTGGTGATGTCGTCTATTATGGCCTTCATAGAAGCAACAGGAGATTGTTGCATCCATCTAGAACCCTCAGAACTACAGTGCTATGATGTCACTCACTTCCACAGGCCTTGCAGAGTGTAAACAACAACAACCCAGCTTTGTTGTGTATGTAACCATAGGGATTTGTGATGTCACCTAGAACCTTCACAGCAGCGACAGCTTTATGAGGAGCATCAGCACTGCTCTGCCTGAGCAGAACCATCACCGCCATAGGTTGTCAAATAACCCGGGTTTAACCCACACAGGTAAGTCCAATGGGGTGCAGGCATGTCCTCTATGCTTACAGCTTCCCGTGGGTGTTGGTTTGATACCGTTTGGGGACAGCCAAGGAGGCATCTGCAGGCAACAAAGGTAGGTGTGTGCTTGTGTGTGTGTTTCCTATGCAGATCCTAAGCCCAGTGTCACATGCAAGTAGGAGGAGTAAGAAGGGTTCCTGGCAAATCCGGGTTATGGATTGCATTTAAAAAGGCCCCGTGGGAGTGCAATGGGCCCCTGTCTTGCTGCTTAGCAATAATGGTATGGGTTTAGGTTCTGCTGTGTGTACTGGTGGTTGACTGCCCCCCAGCCCAGAGTGTGCATGGAAAATTGTCTGGCAGCCTCCCTGACAGCAAGCAGTGATAGTGCCCATGAAGGGCACCTTGTTGGGCCCGCCCCTTTCACGGTTATCGCTTCTCGGCCTTTTGGCTAAGATCAAGTGTAGTATCTGTTCTTATCAGTTTAATATCTGATACGTCCCCTATCTGGGGACCATATATTAAATGGATTTTTGAGAACGGGGGCCGATTTCGAAGCTTGCTTCCGTCGCCCTATGCATTGACCCGATATGGCAGTATCTTCGGGTACAGTGCACCACCCCCTTACAGGGTTAAAAAGAAAGATTCCTACTTTCATTGCTACCTGCTTGCTGGCTAGCCAGCTAGCCAGCCCTGTGGGCCTTGCTGCTGCTGCAGCCAAAAAACAAAAGGTGGTGCTGCTGCTGCTTCTGCTGCTTCTGCTTGTGTCTGGCCGCTGTTGGAGCGTCCAGGCACAGGACTTCTGCTGCTGCTGACTAAATGGCCTCCTTAATTGGATCATTTGAGTAGCCAGCACACCTGTGCAGGTAGGGCATGACATGATAGGCAGCTGCCTTGATAGCGGGTGGGTGCTGAATGTTCCTAATTGACAAAATAAGATTAATGCTTATGAAGAAATATAAAATCTCATCCCTTCCCCAATATCGCGCCACACCCCTACCCCTTAATTCCCTGGTTGAACTTGATGGACATATGTCTTTTTTCGACCGTACTAACTATGTAACTATGTAACATAACATGGGGGGGGGGGGTCTCCTGGCTGTTCACACAGGTGTGTCATTGCTGTACATTGACCATGCATTGCTTCTGTGGTATTGCAAAGGCAAAGACAAATGCTTCCAGCCATCCATTGCACTAATGGATTGGTCATCAGCTGGCTGTCTATGTCCCGCATCAATATAGACCAAAGTACAGAGGGTTAGGCTATGCTATTGTGCACCTACCTGATGCATCAGAAGGTGCGAGGCCCTTGCTAAATTCTGTGCACAGACTTTGAGATCTATACTTTAGACTGTATCTAAACCTGCTCCAACATGGACTGACATTCTGGCCTACTTTCAGCCGATGCGACTTGTCTGTCGCTGAACAGTCGCTTTTTATGTATTCAGCACCTATGTATAATGTTGTAAAAATGCTCTAGAAGCTAAAGTCGCAGAAATGTCACACATATTTGGCCTGCAACTTTCTGTGCGACAAATTCAGACAGGAAAAATCAGTATAAATCCTTAGAAAATTATCCCCCAGTGTCTCCATCTGCTGGCGGTATTGAATAAGCATTGCTGCACTGATGGGGTATGCATTAGACGAAAAAAAAGAAGAAAAAGAAGAATAATACGCCCAGAAAAGAGGCGAAAAGGAGAAAAACGTAAAAAAACGTGAAAAAAAAGTAAGAGGAAGAGAAGGGAAAAAAAGGTGGAAATGGGTTTAAAAGTGATTTCGGCGGAGAAATATATATATATATATATATATATATATATATATATATATATATACGCGCACACACACACATATATATAAACGTATTCTCCGTTGAGATATTGCAGCCGCTGCTGTGTCCAGGCCCAGGAGCCTTAGCACTGTGCTGTGATGTCACTCAATACCACTGACATCACTAGGTGTAAACAACATCTCTCCTTTGCTGTGTATGTGACTATGGAGCTGTTTGGTGATGTCGTCTATTATGGCCTTCATAGAAGCAACAGGAGATTGTTGCATCCATCTAGAACCCTCAGAACTACAGTGCTATGATGTCACTCACTTCCACAGGCCTTGCAGAGTGTAAACAACAACAACCCAGCTTTGTTGTGTATGTAACCATAGGGATTTGTGATGTCACCTAGAACCTTCACAGCAGCGACAGCTTTATGAGGAGCATCAGCACTGCTCTGCCTGAGCAGAACCATCACCGCCATAGGTTGTCAAATAACCCGGGTTTAACCCACACAGGTAAGTCCAATGGGGTGCAGGCATGTCCTCTATGCTTACAGCTTCCCGTGGGTGTTGGTTTGATACCGTTTGGGGACAGCCAAGGAGGCATCTGCAGGCAACAAAGGTAGGTGTGTGCTTGTGTGTGTGTTTCCTATGCAGATCCTAAGCCCAGTGTCACATGCAAGTAGGAGGAGTAAGAAGGGTTCCTGGCAAATCCGGGTTATGGATTGCATTTAAAAAGGCCCCGTGGGAGTGCAATGGGCCCCTGTCTTGCTGCTTAGCAATAATGGTATGGGTTTAGGTTCTGCTGTGTGTACTGGTGGTTGACTGCCCCCCAGCCCAGAGTGTGCATGGAAAATTGTCTGGCAGCCTCCCTGACAGCAAGCAGTGATAGTGCCCATGAAGGGCACCTTGTTGGGCCCGCCCCTTTCACGGTTATCGCTTCTCGGCCTTTTGGCTAAGATCAAGTGTAGTATCTGTTCTTATCAGTTTAATATCTGATACGTCCCCTATCTGGGGACCATATATTAAATGGATTTTTGAGAACGGGGGCCGATTTCGAAGCTTGCTTCCGTCGCCCTATGCATTGACCCGATATGGCAGTATCTTCGGGTACAGTGCACCACCCCCTTACAGGGTTAAAAAGAAAGATTCCTACTTTCATTGCTACCTGCTTGCTGGCTAGCCAGCTAGCCAGCCCTGTGGGCCTTGCTGCTGCTGCAGCCAAAAAACAAAAGGTGGTGCTGCTGCTACTTCTGCTGCTTCTGCTTCTGCTTGTGTCTGGCCGCTGTTGGAGCGTCCAGGCACAGGACTTCTGCTGCTGCTGACTAAATGGCCTCCTTAATTGGATCATTTGAGTAGCCAGCACACCTGTGCAGGTAGGGCATGACATGATAGGCAGCTGCCTTGATAGCGGGTGGGTGCTGAATGTTCCTAATTGACAAAATAAGATTAATGCTTATGAAGAAATATAAAATCTCATCCCTTCCCCAATATCGCGCCACACCCCTACCCCTTAATTCCCTGGTTGAACTTGATGGACATATGTCTTTTTTCGACCGTACTAACTATGTAACTATGTAACATAACATGGGGGGGGGGGGTCTCCTGGCTGTTCACACAGGTGTGTCATTGCTGTACATTGACCATGCATTGCTTCTGTGGTATTTCAAAGGCAAAGACAAATGCTTCCAGCCATCCATTGCACTAATGGATTGGTCATCAGCTGGCTGTCTATGTCCCGCATCAATATAGACCAAAGTACAGAGGGTTAGGCTATGCTATTGTGCACCTACCTGATGCATCAGAAGGTGCGAGGCCCTTGCTAAATTCTGTGCACAGACTTTGAGATCTATACTTTAGACTGTATCTAAACCTGCTCCAACATGGACTGACATTCTGGCCTACTTTCAGCCGATGCGACTTGTCTGTCGCTGAACAGTCGCTTTTTATGTATTCAGCACCTATGTATAATGTTGTAAAAATGCTCTAGAAGCTAAAGTCGCAGAAATGTCACACATATTTGGCCTGCAACTTTCTGTGCGACAAATTCAGACAGGAAAAATCAGTATAAATCCTTAGAAAATTATCCCCCAGTGTCTCCATCTGCTGGCGGTATTGAATAAGCATTGCTGCACTGATGGGGTATGCATTAGACGAAAAAAAAGAAGAAAAAGAAGAATAATACGCCCAGAAAAGAGGCGAAAAGGAGAAAAACGTAAAAAAACGTGAAAAAAAAGTAAGAGGAAGAGAAGGGAAAAAAAGGTGGAAATGGGTTTAAAAGTGATTTCGGCGGAGAAATATATATATATATATATATATATATATATATATATATATATATACGCGCACACACACACATATATATAAACGTATTCTCCGTTGAGATATTGCAGCCGCTGCTGTGTCCAGGCCCAGGAGCCTTAGCACTGTGCTGTGATGTCACTCAATACCACTGACATCACTAGGTGTAAACAACATCTCTCCTTTGCTGTGTATGTGACTATGGAGCTGTTTGGTGATGTCGTCTATTATGGCCTTCATAGAAGCAACAGGAGATTGTTGCATCCATCTAGAACCCTCAGAACTACAGTGCTATGATGTCACTCACTTCCACAGGCCTTGCAGAGTGTAAACAACAACAACCCAGCTTTGTTGTGTATGTAACCATAGGGATTTGTGATGTCACCTAGAACCTTCACAGCAGCGACAGCTTTATGAGGAGCATCAGCACTGCTCTGCCTGAGCAGAACCATCACCGCCATAGGTTGTCAAATAACCCGGGTTTAACCCACACAGGTAAGTCCAATGGGGTGCAGGCATGTCCTCTATGCTTACAGCTTCCCGTGGGTGTTGGTTTGATACCGTTTGGGGACAGCCAAGGAGGCATCTGCAGGCAACAAAGGTAGGTGTGTGCTTGTGTGTGTGTTTCCTATGCAGATCCTAAGCCCAGTGTCACATGCAAGTAGGAGGAGTAAGAAGGGTTCCTGGCAAATCCGGGTTATGGATTGCATTTAAAAAGGCCCCGTGGGAGTGCAATGGGCCCCTGTCTTGCTGCTTAGCAATAATGGTATGGGTTTAGGTTCTGCTGTGTGTACTGGTGGTTGACTGCCCCCCAGCCCAGAGTGTGCATGGAAAATTGTCTGGCAGCCTCCCTGACAGCAAGCAGTGATAGTGCCCATGAAGGGCACCTTGTTGGGCCCGCCCCTTTCACGGTTATCGCTTCTCGGCCTTTTGGCTAAGATCAAGTGTAGTATCTGTTCTTATCAGTTTAATATCTGATACGTCCCCTATCTGGGGACCATATATTAAATGGATTTTTGAGAACGGGGGCCGATTTCGAAGCTTGCTTCCGTCGCCCTATGCATTGACCCGATATGGCAGTATCTTCGGGTACAGTGCACCACCCCCTTACAGGGTTAAAAAGAAAGATTCCTACTTTCATTGCTACCTGCTTGCTGGCTAGCCAGCTAGCCAGCCCTGTGGGCCTTGCTGCTGCTGCAGCCAAAAAACAAAAGGTGGTGCTGCTGCTACTTCTGCTGCTTCTGCTTCTGCTTGTGTCTGGCCGCTGTTGGAGCGTCCAGGCACAGGACTTCTGCTGCTGCTAACTAAATGGCCTCCTTAATTGGATCATTTGAGTAGCCAGCACACCTGTGCAGGTAGGGCATGACATGATAGGCAGCTGCCTTGATAGCGGGTGGGTGCTGAATGTTCCTAATTGACAAAATAAGATTAATGCTTATGAAGAAATATAAAATCTCATCCCTTCCCCAATATCGCGCCACACCCCTACCCCTTAATTCCCTGGTTGAACTTGATGGACATATGTCTTTTTTCGACCGTACTAACTATGTAACTATGTAACATAACATGGGGGGGGGGGGGGTCTCCTGGCTGTTCACACAGGTGTGTCATTGCTGTACATTGACCATGCATTGCTTCTGTGGTATTGCAAAGGCAAAGACAAATGCTTCCAGCCATCCATTGCACTAATGGATTGGTCATCAGCTGGCTGTCTATGTCCCGCATCAATATAGACCAAAGTACAGAGGGTTAGGCTATGCTATTGTGCACCTACCTGATGCATCAGAAGGTGCGAGGCCCTTGCTAAATTCTGTGCACAGACTTTGAGATCTATACTTTAGACTGTATCTAAACCTGCTCCAACATGGACTGACATTCTGGCCTACTTTCAGCCGATGCGACTTGTCTGTCGCTGAACAGTCGCTTTTTATGTATTCAGCACCTATGTATAATGTTGTAAAAATGCTCTAGAAGCTAAAGTCGCAGAAATGTCACACATATTTGGCCTGCAACTTTCTGTGCGACAAATTCAGACAGGAAAAATCAGTATAAATCCTTAGAAAATTATCCCCCAGTGTCTCCATCTGCTGGCGGTATTGAATAAGCATTGCTGCACTGATGGGGTATGCATTAGACGAAAAAAAAGAAGAAAAAGAAGAATAATACGCCCAGAAAAGAGGCGAAAAGGAGAAAAACGTAAAAAAACGTGAAAAAAAAGTAAGAGGAAGAGAAGGGAAAAAAGGTGGAAATGGGTTTAAAAGTGATTTCGGCGGAGAAATATATATATATATATATATATATATATATATATATATACGCGCACACACACACATATATATAAACGTATTCTCCGTTGAGATATTGCAGCCGCTGCTGTGTCCAGGCCCAGGAGCCTTAGCACTGTGCTGTGATGTCACTCAATACCACTGACATCACTAGGTGTAAACAACATCTCTCCTTTGCTGTGTATGTGACTATGGAGCTGTTTGGTGATGTCGTCTATTATGGCCTTCATAGAAGCAACAGGAGATTGTTGCATCCATCTAGAACCCTCAGAACTACAGTGCTATGATGTCACTCACTTCCACAGGCCTTGCAGAGTGTAAACAACAACAACCCAGCTTTGTTGTGTATGTAACCATAGGGATTTGTGATGTCACCTAGAACCTTCACAGCAGCGACAGCTTTATGAGGAGCATCAGCACTGCTCTGCCTGAGCAGAACCATCACCGCCATAGGTTGTCAAATAACCCGGGTTTAACCCACACAGGTAAGTCCAATGGGGTGCAGGCATGTCCTCTATGCTTACAGCTTCCCGTGGGTGTTGGTTTGATACCGTTTGGGGACAGCCAAGGAGGCATCTGCAGGCAACAAAGGTAGGTGTGTGCTTGTGTGTGTGTTTCCTATGCAGATCCTAAGCCCAGTGTCACATGCAAGTAGGAGGAGTAAGAAGGGTTCCTGGCAAATCCGGGTTATGGATTGCATTTAAAAAGGCCCCGTGGGAGTGCAATGGGCCCCTGTCTTGCTGCTTAGCAATAATGGTATGGGTTTAGGTTCTGCTGTGTGTACTGGTGGTTGACTGCCCCCCAGCCCAGAGTGTGCATGGAAAATTGTCTGGCAGCCTCCCTGACAGCAAGCAGTGATAGTGCCAATGAAGGGCACCTTGTTGGGCCCGCCCCTTTCACGGTTATCGCTTCTCGGCCTTTTGGCTAAGATCAAGTGTAGTATCTGTTCTTATCAGTTTAATATGTGATACGTCCCCTATCTGGGGACCATATATTAAATGGATTTTTGAGAACGGGGGCCGATTTCGAAGCTTGCTTCCGTCGCCCTATGCATTGACCCGATATGGCAGTATCTTCGGGTACAGTGCACCACCCCCTTACAGGGTTAAAAAGAAAGATTCCTACTTTCATTGCTACCTGCTTGCTGGCTAGCCAGCTAGCCAGCCCTGTGGGCCTTGCTGCTGCTGCAGCCAAAAAACAAAAGGTGGTGCTGCTGCTGCTGCTTCTGCTTCTGCTTGTGTCTGGCCGCTGTTGGAGCGTCCAGGCACAGGACTTCTGCTGCTGCTAACTAAATGGCCTCCTTAATTGGATCATTTGAGTAGCCAGCACACCTGTGCAGGTAGGGCATGACATGATAGGCAGCTGCCTTGATAGCGGGTGGGTGCTGAATGTTCCTAATTGACAAAATAAGATTAATGCTTATGAAGAAATATAAAATCTCATCCCTTCCCCAATATCGCGCCACACCCCTACCCCTTAATTCCCTGGTTGAACTTGATGGACATATGTCTTTTTTCGACCGTACTAACTATGTAACTATGTAACATAACATGGGGGGGGGGGGGGGGTCTCCTGGCTGTTCACACAGGTGTGTCATTGCTGTACATTGACCATGCATTGCTTCTGTGGTATTGCAAAGGCAAAGACAAATGCTTCCAGCCATCCATTGCACTAATGGATTGGTCATCAGCTGGCTGTCTATGTCCCGCATCAATATAGACCAAAGTACAGAGGGTTAGGCTATGCTATTGTGCACCTACCTGATGCATCAGAAGGTGCGAGGCCCTTGCTAAATTCTGTGCACAGACTTTGAGATCTATACTTTAGACTGTATCTAAACCTGCTCCAACATGGACTGACATTCTGGCCTACTTTCAGCCGATGCGACTTGTCTGTCGCTGAACAGTCGCTTTTTATGTATTCAGCACCTATGTATAATGTTGTAAAAATGCTCTAGAAGCTAAAGTCGCAGAAATGTCACACATATTTGGCCTGCAACTTTCTGTGCGACAAATTCAGACAGGAAAAATCAGTATAAATCCTTAGAAAATTATCCCCCAGTGTCTCCATCTGCTGGCGGTATTGAATAAGCATTGCTGCACTGATGGGGTATGCATTAGACGAAAAAAAAGAAGAAAAAGAAGAATAATACGCCCAGAAAAGAGGCGAAAAGGAGAAAAACGTAAAAAAACGTGAAAAAAAAGTAAGAGGAAGAGAAGGGAAAAAAAGGTGGAAATGGGTTTAAAAGTGATTTCGGCGGAGAAATATATATATATATATATATATATATATATATATATATATATATATATATATATATATATATACGCGCACACACACACATATATATATAAACGTATTCTCCGTTGAGATATTGCAGCCGCTGCTGTGTCCAGGCCCAGGAGCCTTAGCACTGTGCTGTGATGTCACTCAATACCACTGACATCACTAGGTGTAAACAACATCTCTCCTTTGCTGTGTATGTGACTATGGAGCTGTTTGGTGATGTCGTCTATTATGGCCTTCATAGAAGCAACAGGAGATTGTTGCATCCATCTAGAACCCTCAGAACTACAGTGCTATGATGTCACTCACTTCCACAGGCCTTGCAGAGTGTAAACAACAACAACCCAGCTTTGTTGTGTATGTAACCATAGGGATTTGTGATGTCACCTAGAACCTTCACAGCAGCGACAGCTTTATGAGGAGCATCAGCACTGCTCTGCCTGAGCAGAACCATCACCGCCATAGGTTGTCAAATAACCCGGGTTTAACCCACACAGGTAAGTCCAATGGGGTGCAGGCATGTCCTCTATGCTTACAGCTTCCCGTGGGTGTTGGTTTGATACCGTTTGGGGACAGCCAAGGAGGCATCTGCAGGCAACAAAGGTAGGTGTGTGCTTGTGTGTGTGTTTCCTATGCAGATCCTAAGCCCAGTGTCACATGCAAGTAGGAGGAGTAAGAAGGGTTCCTGGCAAATCCGGGTTATGGATTGCATTTAAAAAGGCCCCGTGGGAGTGCAATGGGCCCCTGTCTTGCTGCTTAGCAATAATGGTATGGGTTTAGGTTCTGCTGTGTGTACTGGTGGTTGACTGCCCCCCAGCCCAGAGTGTGCATGGAAAATTGTCTGGCAGCCTCCCTGACAGCAAGCAGTGATAGTGCCCATGAAGGGCACCTTGTTGGGCCCGCCCCTTTCACGGTTATCGCTTCTCGGCCTTTTGGCTAAGATCAAGTGTAGTATCTGTTCTTATCAGTTTAATATGTGATACGTCCCCTATCTGGGGACCATATATTAAATGGATTTTTGAGAACGGGGGCCGATTTCGAAGCTTGCTTCCGTCGCCCTATGCATTGACCCGATATGGCAGTATCTTCGGGTACAGTGCACCACCCCCTTACAGGGTTAAAAAGAAAGATTCCTACTTTCATTGCTACCTGCTTGCTGGCTAGCCAGCTAGCCAGCCCTGTGGGCCTTGCTGCTGCTGCAGCCAAAAAACAAAAGGTGGTGCTGCTGCTGCTGCTTCTGCTTCTGCTTGTGTCTGGCCGCTGTTGGAGCGTCCAGGCACAGGACTTCTGCTGCTGCTAACTAAATGGCCTCCTTAATTGGATCATTTGAGTAGCCAGCACACCTGTGCAGGTAGGGCATGACATGATAGGCAGCTGCCTTGATAGCGGGTGGGTGCTGAATGTTCCTAATTGACAAAATAAGATTAATGCTTATGAAGAAATATAAAATCTCATCCCTTCCCCAATATCGCGCCACACCCCTACCCCTTAATTCCCTGGTTGAACTTGATGGACATATGTCTTTTTTCGACCGTACTAACTATGTAACTATGTAACATAACATGGGGGGGGGGGGGGGTCTCCTGGCTGTTCACACAGGTGTGTCATTGCTGTACATTGACCATGCATTGCTTCTGTGGTATTGCAAAGGCAAAGACAAATGCTTCCAGCCATCCATTGCACTAATGGATTGGTCATCAGCTGGCTGTCTATGTCCCGCATCAATATAGACCAAAGTACAGAGGGTTAGGCTATGCTATTGTGCACCTACCTGATGCATCAGAAGGTGCGAGGCCCTTGCTAAATTCTGTGCACAGACTTTGAGATCTATACTTTAGACTGTATCTAAACCTGCTCCAACATGGACTGACATTCTGGCCTACTTTCAGCCGATGCGACTTGTCTGTCGCTGAACAGTCGCTTTTTATGTATTCAGCACCTATGTATAATGTTGTAAAAATGCTCTAGAAGCTAAAGTCGCAGAAATGTCACACATATTTGGCCTGCAACTTTCTGTGCGACAAATTCAGACAGGAAAAATCAGTATAAATCCTTAGAAAATTATCCCCCAGTGTCTCCATCTGCTGGCGGTATTGAATAAGCATTGCTGCACTGATGGGGTATGCATTAGACGAAAAAAAAGAAGAAAAAGAAGAATAATACGCCCAGAAAAGAGGCGAAAAGGAGAAAAACGTAAAAAAACGTGAAAAAAAAGTAAGAGGAAGAGAAGGGAAAAAAGGTGGAAATGGGTTTAAAAGTGATTTCGGCGGAGAAATATATATATATATATATATATATATATATATACGCGCACACACACACATATATATAAACGTATTCTCCGTTGAGATATTGCAGCCGCTGCTGTGTCCAGGCCCAGGAGCCTTAGCACTGTGCTGTGATGTCACTCAATACCACTGACATCACTAGGTGTAAACAACATCTCTCCTTTGCTGTGTATGTGACTATGGAGCTGTTTGGTGATGTCGTCTATTATGGCCTTCATAGAAGCAACAGGAGATTGTTGCATCCATCTAGAACCCTCAGAACTACAGTGCTATGATGTCACTCACTTCCACAGGCCTTGCAGAGTGTAAACAACAACAACCCAGCTTTGTTGTGTATGTAACCATAGGGATTTGTGATGTCACCTAGAACCTTCACAGCAGCGACAGCTTTATGAGGAGCATCAGCACTGCTCTGCCTGAGCAGAACCATCACCGCCATAGGTTGTCAAATAACCCGGGTTTAACCCACACAGGTAAGTCCAATGGGGTGCAGGCATGTCCTCTATGCTTACAGCTTCCCGTGGGTGTTGGTTTGATACCGTTTGGGGACAGCCAAGGAGGCATCTGCAGGCAACAAAGGTAGGTGTGTGCTTGTGTGTGTGTTTCCTATGCAGATCCTAAGCCCAGTGTCACATGCAAGTAGGAGGAGTAAGAAGGGTTCCTGGCAAATCCGGGTTATGGATTGCATTTAAAAAGGCCCCGTGGGAGTGCAATGGGCCCCTGTCTTGCTGCTTAGCAATAATGGTATGGGTTTAGGTTCTGCTGTGTGTACTGGTGGTTGACTGCCCCCCAGCCCAGAGTGTGCATGGAAAATTGTCTGGCAGCCTCCCTGACAGCAAGCAGTGATAGTGCCCATGAAGGGCACCTTGTTGGGCCCGCCCCTTTCACGGTTATCGCTTCTCGGCCTTTTGGCTAAGATCAAGTGTAGTATCTGTTCTTATCAGTTTAATATCTGATACGTCCCCTATCTGGGGACCATATATTAAATGGATTTTTGAGAACGGGGGCCGATTTCGAAGCTTGCTTCCGTCGCCCTATGCATTGACCCGATATGGCAGTATCTTCGGGTACAGTGCACCACCCCCTTACAGGGTTAAAAAGAAAGATTCCTACTTTCATTGCTACCTGCTTGCTGGCTAGCCAGCTAGCCAGCCCTGTGGGCCTTGCTGCTGCTGCAGCCAAAAAACAAAAGGTGGTGCTGCTGCTGCTTCTGCTGCTTCTGCTGCTTCTGCTTCTGCTTGTGTCTGGCCGCTGTTGGAGCGTCCAGGCACAGGACTTCTGCTGCTGCTGACTAAATGGCCTCCTTAATTGGATCATTTGAGTAGCCAGCACACCTGTGCAGGTAGGGCATGACATAATAGGCAGCTGCCTTGATAGCGGGTGGGTGCTGAATGTTCCTAATTGACAAAATAAGATTAATGCTTATGAAGAAATATAAAATCTCATCCCTTCCCCAATATCGCGCCACACCCCTACCCCTTAATTCCCTGGTTGAACTTGATGGACATATGTCTTTTTTCGACCGTACTAACTATGTAACTATGTAACATAACATGGGGGGGGGGGGGGGGTCTCCTGGCTGTTCACACAGGTGTGTCATTGCTGTACATTGACCATGCATTGCTTCTGTGGTATTGCAAAGGCAAAGACAAATGCTTCCAGCCATCCATTGCACTAATGGATTGGTCATCAGCTGGCTGTCTATGTCCCGCATCAATATAGACCAAAGTACAGAGGGTTAGGCTATGCTATTGTGCACCTACCTGATGCATCAGAAGGTGCGAGGCCCTTGCTAAATTCTGTGCACAGACTTTGAGATCTATACTTTAGACTGTATCTAAACCTGCTCCAACATGGACTGACATTCTGGCCTACTTTCAGCCGATGCGACTTGTCTGTCGCTGAACAGTCGCTTTTTATGTATTCAGCACCTATGTATAATGTTGTAAAAATGCTCTAGAAGCTAAAGTCGCAGAAATGTCACACATATTTGGCCTGCAACTTTCTGTGCGACAAATTCAGACAGGAAAAATCAGTATAAATCCTTAGAAAATTATCCCCCAGTGTCTCCATCTGCTGGCGGTATTGAATAAGCATTGCTGCACTGATGGGGTATGCATTAGACGAAAAAAAAGAAGAAAAAGAAGAATAATACGCCCAGAAAAGAGGCGAAAAGGAGAAAAACGTAAAAAAACGTGAAAAAAAAGTAAGAGGAAGAGAAGGGAAAAAAAGGTGGAAATGGGTTTAAAAGTGATTTCGGCGGAGAAATATATATATATATATATATATATATATTTATATATACGCGCACACACACACATATATATAAACGTATTCTCCGTTGAGATATTGCAGCCGCTGCTGTGTCCAGGCCCAGGAGCCTTAGCACTGTGCTGTGATGTCACTCAATACCACTGACATCACTAGGTGTAAACAACATCTCTCCTTTGCTGTGTATGTGACTATGGAGCTGCTTGGTGATGTCGTCTATTATGGCCTTCATAGAAGCAACAGGAGATTGTTGCATCCATCTAGAACCCTCAGAACTACAGTGCTATGATGTCACTCACTTCCACAGGCCTTGCAGAGTGTAAACAACAACAACCCAGCTTTGTTGTGTATGTAACCATAGGGATTTGTGATGTCACCTAGAACCTTCACAGCAGCGACAGCTTTATGAGGAGCATCAGCACTGCTCTGCCTGAGCAGAACCATCACCGCCATAGGTTGTCAAATAACCCGGGTTTAACCCACACAGGTAAGTCCAATGGGGTGCAGGCATGTCCTCTATGCTTACAGCTTCCCGTGGGTGTTGGTTTGATACCGTTTGGGGACAGCCAAGGAGGCATCTGCAGGCAACAAAGGTAGGTGTGTGCTTGTGTGTGTGTTTCCTATGCAGATCCTAAGCCCAGTGTCACATGCAAGTAGGAGGAGTAAGAAGGGTTCCTGGCAAATCCGGGTTATGGATTGCATTTAAAAAGGCCCCGTGGGAGTGCAATGGGCCCCTGTCTTTCTGCTTAGCAATAATGGTATGGGTTTAGGTTCTGCTGTGTGTACTGGTGGTTGACTGCCCCCCAGCCCAGAGTGTGCATGGAAAATTGTCTGGCAGCCTCCCTGACAGCAAGCAGTGATAGTGCCCATGAAGGGCACCTTGTTGGGCCCGCCCCTTTCACGGTTATCGCTTCTCGGCCTTTTGGCTAAGATCAAGTGTAGTATCTGTTCTTATCAGTTTAATATCTGATACGTCCCCTATCTGGGGACCATATATTAAATGGATTTTTGAGAACGGGGGCCGATTTCGAAGCTTGCTTCTGTCGCCCTATGCATTGACCCGATATGGCAGTATCTTCGGGTACAGTGCACCACCCCCTTACAGGGTTAAAAAGAAAGATTCCTACTTTCATTGCTACCTGCTTGCTGGCTAGCCAGCTAGCCAGCCCTGTGGGCCTTGCTGCTGCTGCAGCCAAAAAACAAAAGGTGGTGCTGCTGCTGCTTCTGCTGCTTCTGCTTCTGCTTGTGTCTGGCCGCTGTTGGAGCGTCCAGGCACAGGACTTCTGCTGCTGCTGACTAAATGGCCTCCTTAATTGGATCATTTGAGTAGCCAGCACACCTGTGCAGGTAGGGCATGACATGATAGGCAGCTGCCTTGATAGCGGGTGGGTGCTGAATGTTCCTAATTGACAAAATAAGATTAATGCTTATGAAGAAATATAAAATCTCATCCCTTCCCCAATATCGCGCCACACCCCTACCCCTTAATTCCCTGGTTGAACTTGATGGACATATGTCTTTTTTCGACCGTACTAACTATGTAACTATGTAACATAACATGGGGGGGGGGGGGTCTCCTGGCTGTTCACACAGGTGTGTCATTGCTGTACATTGACCATGCATTGCTTCTGTGGTATTGCAAAGGCAAAGACAAATGCTTCCAGCCATCCATTGCACTAATGGATTGGTCATCAGCTGGCTGTCTATGTACCGCATCAATATAGACCAAAGTACAGAGGGTTAGGCTATGCTATTGTGCACCTACCTGATGCATCAGAAGGTGCGAGGCCCTTGCTAAATTCTGTGCACAGACTTTGAGATCTATACTTTAGACTGTATCTAAACCTGCTCCAACATGGACTGACATTCTGGCCTACTTTCAGCCGATGCGACTTGTCTGTCGCTGAACAGTCGCTTTTTATGTATTCAGCACCTATGTATAATGTTGTAAAAATGCTCTAGAAGCTAAAGTCGCAGAAATGTCACACATATTTGGCCTGCAACTTTCTGTGCGACAAATTCAGACAGGAAAAATCAGTATAAATCCTTCGAAAATTATCCCCCAGTGTCTCCATCTGCTGGCGGTATTGAATAAGCATTGCTGCACTGATGGGGTATGCATTAGACGAAAAAAAAGAAGAAAAAGAAGAATAATACGCCCAGAAAAGAGGCGAAAAGGAGAAAAACGTAAAAAAACGTGAAAAAAAAGTAAGAGGAAGAGAAGGGAAAAAAAGGTGGAAATGGGTTTAAAAGTGATTTCGGCGGAGAAATATATATATATATATATATATATATATATATATATATATACGCGCACACACACACATATATATAAACGTATTCTCCGTTGAGATATTGCAGCCGCTGCTGTGTCCAGGCCCAGGAGCCTTAGCACTGTGCTGTGATGTCACTCAATACCACTGACATCACTAGGTGTAAACAACATCTCTCCTTTGCTGTGTATGTGACTATGGAGCTGTTTGGTGATGTCGTCTATTATGGCCTTCATAGAAGCAACAGGAGATTGTTGCATCCATCTAGAACCCTCAGAACTACAGTGCTATGATGTCACTCACTTCCACAGGCCTTGCAGAGTGTAAACAACAACAACCCAGCTTTGTTGTGTATGTAACCATAGGGATTTGTGATGTCACCTAGAACCTTCACAGCAGCGACAGCTTTATGAGGAGCATCAGCACTGCTCTGCCTGAGCAGAACCATCACCGCCATAGGTTGTCAAATAACCCGGGTTTAACCCACACAGGTAAGTCCAATGGGGTGCAGGCATGTCCTCTATGCTTACAGCTTCCCGTGGGTGTTGGTTTGATACCGTTTGGGGACAGCCAAGGAGGCATCTGCAGGCAACAAAGGTAGGTGTGTGCTTGTGTGTGTTTCCTATGCAGATCCTAAGCCCAGTGTCACATGCAAGTAGGAGGAGTAAGAAGGGTTCCTGGCAAATCCGGGTTATGGATTGCATTTAAAAAGGCCCCGTGGGAGTGCAATGGGCCCCTGTCTTGCTGCTTAGCAATAATGGTATGGGTTTAGGTTCTGCTGTGTGTACTGGTGGTTGACTGCCCCCCAGCCCAGAGTGTGCATGGAAAATTGTCTGGCAGCCTCCCTGACAGCAAGCAGTGATAGTGCCCATGAAGGGCACCTTGTTGGGCCCGCCCCTTTCACGGTTATCGCTTCTCGGCCTTTTGGCTAAGATCAAGTGTAGTATCTGTTCTTATCAGTTTAATATCTGATACGTCCCCTATCTGGGGACCATATATTAAATGGATTTTTGAGAACGGGGGCCGATTTCGAAGCTTGCTTCCGTCGCCCTATGCATTGACCCGATATGGCAGTATCTTCGGGTACAGTGCACCACCCCCTTACAGGGTTAAAAAGAAAGATTCCTACTTTCATTGCTACCTGCTTGCTGGCTAGCCAGCTAGCCAGCCCTGTGGGCCTTGCTGCTGCTGCAGCCAAAAAACAAAAGGTGGTGCTGCTGCTGCTTCTGCTGCTTCTGCTTCTGCTTGTGTCTGGCCGCTGTTGGAGCGTCCAGGCACAGGACTTCTGCTGCTGCTGACTAAATGGCCTCCTTAATTGGATCATTTGAGTAGCCAGCACACCTGTGCAGGTAGGGCATGACATGATAGGCAGCTGCCTTGATAGCGGGTGGGTGCTGAATGTTCCTAATTGACAAAATAAGATTAATGCTTATGAAGAAATATAAAATCTCATCCCTTCCCCAATATCGCGCCACACCCCTACCCCTTAATTCCCTGGTTGAACTTGATGGACATATGTCTTTTTTCGACCGTACTAACTATGTAACTATGTAACATAACATGGGGGGGGGGGGGGGGGTCTCCTGGCTGTTCACACAGGTGTGTCATTGCTGTACATTGACCATGCATTGCTTCTGTGGTATTGCAAAGGCAAAGACAAATGCTTCCAGCCATCCATTGCACTAATGGATTGGTCATCAGCTGGCTGTCTATGTCCCGCATCAATATAGACCAAAGTACAGAGGGTTAGGCTATGCTATTGTGCACCTACCTGATGCATCAGAAGGTGCGAGGCCCTTGCTAAATTCTGTGCACAGACTTTGAGATCTATACTTTAGACTGTATCTAAACCTGCTCCAACATGGACTGACATTCTGGCCTACTTTCAGCCGATGCGACTTGTCTGTCGCTGAACAGTCGCTTTTTATGTATTCAGCACCTATGTATAATGTTGTAAAAATGCTCTAGAAGCTAAAGTCGCAGAAATGTCACACATATTTGGCCTGCAACTTTCTGTGCGACAAATTCAGACAGGAAAAATCAGTATAAATCCTTAGAAAATTATCCCCCAGTGTCTCCATCTGCTGGCGGTATTGAATAAGCATTGCTGCACTGATGGGGTATGCATTAGACGAAAAAAAAGAAGAAAAAGAAGAATAATACGCCCAGAAAAGAGGCGAAAAGGAGAAAAACGTAAAAAAACGTGAAAAAAAAGTAAGAGGAAGAGAAGGGAAAAAAAGGTGGAAATGGGTTTAAAAGTGATTTCGGCGGAGAAATATATATATATATATATATATATATATATATATATATACGCGCACACACACACATATATATAAACGTATTCTCCGTTGAGATATTGCAGCCGCTGCTGTGTCCAGGCCCAGGAGCCTTAGCACTGTGCTGTGATGTCACTCAATACCACTGACATCACTAGGTGTAAACAACATCTCTCCTTTGCTGTGTATGTGACTATGGAGCTGTTTGGTGATGTCGTCTATTATGGCCTTCATAGAAGCAACAGGAGATTGTTGCATCCATCTAGAACCCTCAGAACTACAGTGCTATGATGTCACTCACTTCCACAGGCCTTGCAGAGTGTAAACAACAACAACCCAGCTTTGTTGTGTATGTAACCATAGGGATTTGTGATGTCACCTAGAACCTTCACAGCAGCGACAGCTTTATGAGGAGCATCAGCACTGCTCTGCCTGAGCAGAACCATCACCGCCATAGGTTGTCAAATAACCCGGGTTTAACCCACACAGGTAAGTCCAATGGGGTGCAGGCATGTCCTCTATGCTTACAGCTTCCCGTGGGTGTTGGTTTGATACCGTTTGGGGACAGCCAAGGAGGCATCTGCAGGCAACAAAGGTAGGTGTGTGCTTGTGTGTGTGTTTCCTATGCAGATCCTAAGCCCAGTGTCACATGCAAGTAGGAGGAGTAAGAAGGGTTCCTGGCAAATCCGGGTTATGGATTGCATTTAAAAAGGCCCCGTGGGAGTGCAATGGGCCCCTGTCTTGCTGCTTAGCAATAATGGTATGGGTTTAGGTTCTGCTGTGTGTACTGGTGGTTGACTGCCCCCCAGCCCAGAGTGTGCATGGAAAATTGTCTGGCAGCCTCCCTGACAGCAAGCAGTGATAGTGCCCATGAAGGGCACCTTGTTGGGCCCGCCCCTTTCACGGTTATCGCTTCTCGGCCTTTTGGCTAAGATCAAGTGTAGTATCTGTTCTTATCAGTTTAATATCTGATACGTCCCCTATCTGGGGACCATATATTAAATGGATTTTTGAGAACGGGGGCCGATTTCGAAGCTTGCTTCCGTCGCCCTATGCATTGACCCGATATGGCAGTATCTTCGGGTACAGTGCACCACCCCCTTACAGGGTTAAAAAGAAAGATTCCTACTTTCATTGCTACCTGCTTGCTGGCTAGCCAGCTAGCCAGCCCTGTGGGCCTTGCTGCTGCTGCAGCCAAAAAACAAAAGGTGGTGCTGCTGCTGCTTCTGCTGCTTCTGCTTGTGTCTGGCCGCTGTTGGAGCGTCCAGGCACAGGACTTCTGCTGCTGCTGACTAAATGGCCTCCTTAATTGGATCATTTGAGTAGCCAGCACACCTGTGCAGGTAGGGCATGACATGATAGGCAGCTGCCTTGATAGCGGGTGGGTGCTGAATGTTCCTAATTGACAAAATAAGATTAATGCTTATGAAGAAATATAAAATCGCATCCCTTCCCCAATATCGCGCCACACCCCTACCCCTTAATTCCCTGGTTGAACTTGATGGACATATGTCTTTTTTCGACCGTACTAACTATGTAACTATGTAACATAACATGGGGGGGGGGGGGGGGTCTCCTGGCTGTTCACACAGGTGTGTCATTGCTGTACATTGACCATGCATTGCTTCTGTGGTATTGCAAAGGCAAAGACAAATGCTTCCAGCCATCCATTGCACTAATGGATTGGTCATCAGCTGGCTGTCTATGTCCCGCATCAATATAGACCAAAGTACAGAGGGTTAGGCTATGCTATTGTGCACCTACCTGATGCATCAGAAGGTGCGAGGCCCTTGCTAAATTCTGTGCACAGACTTTGAGATCTATACTTTAGACTGTATCTAAACCTGCTCCAACATGGACTGACATTCTGGCCTACTTTCAGCCGATGCGACTTGTCTGTCGCTGAACAGTCGCTTTTTATGTATTCAGCACCTATGTATAATGTTGTAAAAATGCTCTAGAAGCTAAAGTCGCAGAAATGTCACACATATTTGGCCTGCAACTTTCTGTGCGACAAATTCAGACAGGAAAAATCAGTATAAATCCTTAGAAAATTATCCCCCAGTGTCTCCATCTGCTGGCGGTATTGAATAAGCATTGCTGCACTGATGGGGTATGCATTAGACGAAAAAAAAGAAGAAAAAGAAGAATAATACGCCCAGAAAAGAGGCGAAAAGGAGAAAAACGTAAAAAAACGTGAAAAAAAAGTAAGAGGAAGAGAAGGGAAAAAAAGGTGGAAATGGGTTTAAAAGTGATTTCGGCGGAGAAATATATATATATATATATATATATATATACGCGCACACACACACATATATATAAACGTATTCTCCGTTGAGATATTGCAGCCGCTGCTGTGTCCAGGCCCAGGAGCCTTAGCACTGTGCTGTGATGTCACTCAATACCACTGACATCACTAGGTGTAAACAACATCTCTCCTTTGCTGTGTATGTGACTATGGAGCTGTTTGGTGATGTCGTCTATTATGGCCTTCATAGAAGCAACAGGAGATTGTTGCATCCATCTAGAACCCTCAGAACTACAGTGCTATGATGTCACTCACTTCCACAGGCCTTGCAGAGTGTAAACAACAACAACCCAGCTTTGTTGTGTATGTAACCATAGGGATTTGTGATGTCACCTAGAACCTTCACAGCAGCGACAGCTTTATGAGGAGCATCAGCACTGCTCTGCCTGAGCAGAACCATCACCGCCATAGGTTGTCAAATAACCCGGGTTTAACCCACACAGGTAAGTCCAATGGGGTGCAGGCATGTCCTCTATGCTTACAGCTTCCCGTGGGTGTTGGTTTGATACCGTTTGGGGACAGCCAAGGAGGCATCTGCAGGCAACAAAGGTAGGTGTGTGCTTGTGTGTGTGTTTCCTATGCAGATCCTAAGCCCAGTGTCACATGCAAGTAGGAGGAGTAAGAAGGGTTCCTGGCAAATCCGGGTTATGGATTGCATTTAAAAAGGCCCCGTGGGAGTGCAATGGGCCCCTGTCTTGCTGCTTAGCAATAATGGTATGGGTTTAGGTTCTGCTGTGTGTACTGGTGGTTGACTGCCCCCCAGCCCAGAGTGTGCATGGAAAATTGTCTGGCAGCCTCCCTGACAGCAAGCAGTGATAGTGCCCATGAAGGGCACCTTGTTGGGCCCGCCCCTTTCACGGTTATCGCTTCTCGGCCTTTTGGCTAAGATCAAGTGTAGTATCTGTTCTTATCAGTTTAATATCTGATACGTCCCCTATCTGGGGACCATATATTAAATGGATTTTTGAGAACGGGGTCCGATTTCGAAGCTTGCTTCCGTCGCCCTATGCATTGACCCGATATGGCAGTATCTTCGGGTACAGTGCACCACCCCCTTACAGGGTTAAAAAGAAAGATTCCTACTTTCATTGCTACCTGCTTGCTGGCTAGCCAGCTAGCCAGCCCTGTGGGCCTTGCTGCTGCTGCAGCCAAAAAACAAAAGGTGGTGCTGCTGCTGCTTCTGCTGCTTCTGCTTCTGCTTGTGTCTGGCCGCTGTTGGAGCGTCCAGGCACAGGACTTCTGCTGCTGCTGACTAAATGGCCTCCTTAATTGGATCATTTGAGTAGCCAGCACACCTGTGCAGGTAGGGCATGACATGATAGGCAGCTGCCTTGATAGCGGGTGGGTGCTGAATGTTCCTAATTGACAAAATAAGATTAATGCTTATGAAGAAATATAAAATCTCATCCCTTCCCCAATATCGCGCCACACCCCTACCCCTTAATTCCCTGGTTGAACTTGATGGACATATGTCTTTTTTCGACCGTACTAACTATGTAACTATGTAACATAACATGGGGGGGGGGGGGGGGTCTCCTGGCTGTTCACACAGGTGTGTCATTGCTGTACATTGACCATGCATTGCTTCTGTGGTATTGCAAAGGCAAAGACAAATGCTTCCAGCCATCCATTGCACTAATGGATTGGTCATCAGCTGGCTGTCTATGTCCCGCATCAATATAGACCAAAGTACAGAGGGTTAGGCTATGCTATTGTGCACCTACCTGATGCATCAGAAGGTGCGAGGCCCTTGCTAAATTCTGTGCACAGACTTTGAGATCTATACTTTAGACTGTATCTAAACCTGCTCCAACATGGACTGACATTCTGGCCTACTTTCAGCCGATGCGACTTGTCTGTCGCTGAACAGTCGCTTTTTATGTATTCAGCACCTATGTATAATGTTGTAAAAATGCTCTAGAAGCTAAAGTCGCAGAAATGTCACACATATTTGGCCTGCAACTTTCTGTGCGACAAATTCAGACAGGAAAAATCAGTATAAATCCTTAGAAAATTATCCCCCAGTGTCTCCATCTGCTGGCGGTATTGAATAAGCATTGCTGCACTGATGGGGTATGCATTAGACGAAAAAAAAGAAGAAAAAGAAGAATAATACGCCCAGAAAAGAGGCGAAAAGGAGAAAAACGTAAAAAAACGTGAAAAAAAAGTAAGAGGAAGAGAAGGGAAAAAAAGGTGGAAATGGGTTTAAAAGTGATTTCGGCGGAGAAATATATATATATATATATATATATATATATATATATATATATATACGCGCACACACACACATATATATAAACGTATTCTCCGTTGAGATATTGCAGCCGCTGCTGTGTCCAGGCCCAGGAGCCTTAGCACTGTGCTGTGATGTCACTCAATACCACTGACATCACTAGGTGTAAACAACATCTCTCCTTTGCTGTGTATGTGACTATGGAGCTGTTTGGTGATGTCGTCTATTATGGCCTTCATAGAAGCAACAGGAGATTGTTGCATCCATCTAGAACCCTCAGAACTACAGTGCTATGATGTCACTCACTTCCACAGGCCTTGCAGAGTGTAAACAACAACAACCCAGCTTTGTTGTGTATGTAACCATAGGGATTTGTGATGTCACCTAGAACCTTCACAGCAGCGACAGCTTTATGAGGAGCATCAGCACTGCTCTGCCTGAGCAGAACCATCACCGCCATAGGTTGTCAAATAACCCGGGTTTAACCCACACAGGTAAGTCCAATGGGGTGCAGGCATGTCCTCTATGCTTACAGCTTCCCGTGGGTGTTGGTTTGATACTGTTTGGGGACAGCCAAGGAGGCATCTGCAGGCAACAAAGGTAGGTGTGTGCTTGTGTGTGTGTTTCCTATGCAGATCCTAAGCCCAGTGTCACATGCAAGTAGGAGGAGTAAGAAGGGTTCCTGGCAAATCCGGGTTATGGATTGCATTTAAAAAGGCCCCGTGGGAGTGCAATGGGCCCCTGTCTTGCTGCTTAGCAATAATGGTATGGGTTTAGGTTCTGCTGTGTGTACTGGTGGTTGACTGCCCCCCAGCCCAGAGTGTGCATGGAAAATTGTCTGGCAGCCTCCCTGACAGCAAGCAGTGATAGTGCCCATGAAGGGCACCTTGTTGGGCCCGCCCCTTTCACGGTTATCGCTTCTCGGCCTTTTGGCTAAGATCAAGTGTAGTATCTGTTCTTATCAGTTTTATATCTGATACGTCCCCTATCTGGGGACCATATATTAAATGGATTTTTGAGAACGGGGGCCGATTTCGAAGCTTGCTTCCGTCGCCCTATGCATTGACCCGATATGGCAGTATCTTCGGGTACAGTGCACCACCCCCTTACAGGGTTAAAAAGAAAGATTCCTACTTTCATTGCTACCTGCTTGCTGGCTAGCCAGCTAGCCAGCCCTGTGGGCCTTGCTGCTGCTGCAGCCAAAAAACAAAAGGTGGTGCTGCTGCTGCTTCTGCTGCTTCTGCTTGTGTCTGGAATACTTGTGAGAAAAAAGACCAATGGATCCAGGCGCTGCTCTATCCAGGTATACACAGGATGCAGGTAAGTGTTCTTAATCAAGCAATTTTATTGAACACAAAACAACAAAAGGATCATGACGCGTTTCATTAATTGCTCCACACGGTTTGTTGTTTATCTCCTTGTGTGTCCATGTGGCCTACAGTACGTGGGTCGTACTACCCAATGCCTCAGGGAGAGGATCAACAAACATCGTAGCAATGCAAATTTAGGGTTCACCTTGCATAGTGTATCTCGGCATCTGCTGACCCACCATCAGTCTGATTTCAGTTGCATGAAACTTCAGGCTATAGAAAATATTGCACTTGATAATTCCCAGAGATTCAGCTTATTGAGAAGGAGAGAGAATTTCTGGATCTTTAAACTCCGTACCCTTGTACCGTCTGGTTTGAATGAGTTGGTGGAGACTGCCTTGTGATATTGCAACATTCAGCGGTTATAACATCTTAATAGCTTTATTTTTCCATTAATTATCATTATTTTTTTTTTTTTTTTAATATTTTTTTTTAATATTTTTTTTTTTTTATTTTTTATTTTTTTTTAAATCTTTTAGATATGGGTATATGATTGTGTAGACATACTGGATGGGGACGCCTTTTGTCTAAGTATTTATCATCACATTTTGTTAGTAGCTGTCACAGCGTTGACTCCTTATTTATACTATTTTATTATTAAGATCCAGACTTAATTTTATTAGTATTTTAATGTACATTTATTTTGTGTATTTATATATATCAATTCATTTTTTATGTAATCATGTACTGTTTATAGGGATCATCGCATTTTTTATTAATTATTTTCTATCAATTAATTTATTCTGGCGTGTTAAATAATTTATTATGTGTGTTCAGAAGGTACATTTTAGTTTGTGGTTGTTGCTGTTAGAAACGCCCGATATGGACATCCTAAGGCGTTTTTTTTTTATTATTATTATTTTTTTAATTTTTTTTTAATTTTTTTTTTTTTTTTTTTTTTTTTTTTTTATTCCCACCCTTTAACATGGGATATTGTGGATTACTTATATCTCTTGCCTTCATTTCATTTATTTATTTTTGTATTTATTTTACCTTTTTCTTCCATAGATGGTGTTGTTCCCTATGTTGTTTACTCACTATGTTGGGCGCTCCGCTGCAAGCCGCGCCCTGTGGACTGTGATTGGTTGTTTTCCGTTCAGAGACGTCTGCTTGGCAACGCGTCCGTGGATACTCCTGTCACTGCTATGCCGGTGCGTGCTGCGAGTGGAGCGCCTTACAATAGACCGATGCCATTGTTTATGTTTATTTTCAGCCACATGGCTATGTTGTTTACCTCGTCAGAGCTCCCGCATGTGTTTGTCACATTGCCGATTCCACCCATGTTATATCACTTAGTACTGTTTATATTGATGTTATATTATCATAATCGAACGCACACCTGTATGTTTTAGACAATAATTATTTTCTGCTGTTTCTACATGTAAATTAAGTTTTTTGTAAGTGGACTGGATGTGACATCACATTCAGCCCACCCCTTCCTGACCTGTACCTCCTCCACCTTGCCATTATATAAAGGGTGCTTGTTGTAGCAGCACCTAGATCATCTGAGGAAGGGGAATTTACCCCGAAACGCGTCATGATCCTTTTGTTGTTTTGTGTTCAATAAAATTGCTTGATTAAGAACACTTACCTGCATCCTGTGTATACCTGGATAGAGCAGCGCCTGCATCCATTGGTCTTTTTTCTCACAAGTATTCCAGTTTCTACAGGGCGTTGACACGCTCCTGTGACCATCAGGCTCGGCAGCTCATCCAACTCTATCTGGTACCCCAATCAAGGGGTGATATGCGCAATTCTTCTACTTTAAGGTGAGCGGCCACCCTGACTTAAGTCCTGGGTGTACATTCAGCATACTTTTTGGTTCCCTCACCTGCCAAGGGTAATACACGAGGCGCTGCCTCCCGGTTGTCTTTTTTGTCTTTATTTCTTCGTAGGTCTTGGCTGTCCAGGAGGACAGACCAATAGGTGCATTTGTGCCCACTACCGGAGCGACTCGTGTAAAATCCATATCTTACACATCTATTTCTGGAGTACACTTCCCTCCAGTGACTGGCATCATGGATCTAAAGGATTCCCGTCTGAACAAAAGATCTACATTCTTCAACTCTATGATCTCCACAGAACCCGTGAGAACGGAAGATCTCCTTTCATCCAATGCATTAACAGGTACGCCTGATGAACTGGCTCGTATGAAATCTCTCTTCTTTGAACTAGAGAAACTTTCCCTTGAGGAAACCCAACATCATTTAGACAGTTCATTTTTAGAGGTATACCTGGCAGAACAGATCATTCCACGTGGACTGAGATTGCGCCCTCTACCTACGTTTGAGGATGATTCCGAGTTCTGTGGATCTTGGGACCATGCACTTAATTTTTGCTCTAACACCATTTTGAAACTTTTGAGAGACAAACGTAACATCTTAGTTGAAAACGTTTCAAATAGGATAGACTCATGTATTTTGTTACTTTCAGCGTATGAACACTTACCAGAGTATGCGTCATGGCTCTCTAGTTTTAAGAGGAAAGTACATAAGTTTGAAGTAGACATTATGCACAAAAAGATAGGCAAACTAAATAGAGATAGGGACGATTATAGGTCCAACAATATCCGTTATTGGTTAAATAACCATACCCATTTAAAACATACAGATAACCAATTATCCTCTGCACAACAATCAGACACCTGCCTGCCTAACACACCGGCATTTTCCAGTCACAAACCCAATTTTACTAGACAGCGCAAAATATCACTTTCCAACCGGAATAAGCAGAATTTGAATACATATCAACATCCACGGACCTTTAAGGCTTCCAATCATCAGGGTAATCAATACCCTAACAAAAGAAAAGCAATAAATCATGTTACTAAGCCGGTTATTCAGTCCAACACTGTCAATAATAAAAATAATGTTCATAACAAAAATAGTAATACTAATATAAACATTTCTTCAATTAGATCTCAACCCATTAATGTTGCGAATAGTCTAGTTAAATCCAATACACAGTCACTTGGCAACCTTTGTGTTACAACTAATCATCCAGTACCTCTAATTCCCGAGGTGATTCATAGTAACCATTTAGCACCTCTAATTCCTGAGGTGATACATAGTACCACTTTAGTATCCACTACTGATAGTGCTTTGCCATCTACAGAACAAGTAGGCTATTGTTCTGTATCCAATAATGTTTCACAGGATTTGTTGGACCTCCTTGAGTTTTTACCAAGCGGGACCAACAATCTTCCCACAGGGAGGTTTGATAACAGCGATAATTCGCTGCTAGAGGACTCCCTTATTACGGTACACCATGTCACACCCAGTACTTCAACTTCAGTCATAGAACACCAGTTTTATACCCCAACAGGACCTAATATCTCCCTTTCAGCCCTCACTATACATGAGGATCCTGATCTAGATGACTCCATCCAAGCCAACACAACAGCTTTTTTAGGGCTTCCTCAAATTGTGAACATTACCCCTCCCAATTTGAAAACACTGGAATCCCAGCCAGTAGAGACGGTACATGTAGCCCCACCATTAGGTCTAAAAAGAAAAGACAGAGGAAAAGAGGGTGCAGAGGAGGAGGTAAGAGACGAAAAGAAAAAGAGAACAAACCATCACAACCAACTACAGAAACGGTAACTACCGTGAACATTTTTAATTTGTCTAAATATATCTTGGATGAGATTGAGTTAGATGTACTTAGAAAAGGCTTATCTTTCTGTCCGACTGATAAGTCCAATAATTTTAATTTATTTATGGATCTTAATAATTTTATTAGGAAGTTAACTATCAAGCGGTTTTTTGCTATGAAGGACACAGAGGGCCCCACCAACTCTGAGTATAACCCCATCACCACTTATGTTGAGACCCTGGATCCACCCCCCATTTGCACTGGGGTTCGCCCTAAATCTACTTTTTTTCCCCTGCAAGCCAGGGGTTGCTTTATTGAGACCTTCTTTGCTTTGGTCAACACTGATCTAGAGGGTCTCTCTAAAGGCAACCAGAAAAAGCCCAGTAATATCAATCAGAAGGAAGCTTTGGCCATCAAACAATTGGCGGACAATGCAAACATTGTTATTAAGTCTGCAGATAAGGGGGGGGGAATTGTTATCATGGACCGGGACAACTATATTAAAGAAGCACTCAGACTACTATCAGACACTAAGTTTTATAGACCCCTTTCTTTTAATCCTACTACTATTTATTTGAAAGAGTTGCATATTTTGGTGATGAAAGGCTATACGGAAGGTGTTCTTACCAAGTCAGAAAAAGATTACCTACTAGTTACAGAACCCGCACTTCCCCTTTTTTACTTTTTACCCAAAATCCACAAGTGTGTCATGAACCCCCCAGGTCGTCCGATAGTGTCAGGGATTAATTCCCTGACCGCGAATTTGTCACACTATGTGGATTTATTACTCCAGAAACATGTGATAGGCTTAAAATCCTTTCTAAAAGACACAGCTCAATTTATTAACAGTGTGGTTGATACAACATGGGAAGACCATTTTCTTTTGGTCACCATGGATGTTTCTTCTTTGTATACGGTGATTGACCATGAATTAGGAGTAAACGCTGTCAAACAGTTTTTATTACGAGATCTTAACATGCCTGATGTCCAGAGAGAGTTTGTATTGGAAAGCCTGATGTTCATTTTAAAACACAATTACTTCGAGTTTCAAAAACAAATCTACTCGCAAGACACGGGTACCGCTATGGGTTCTAAGATGGCGCCCAGTTTTGCGAATCTATTTGTGGGGCTTTTTGAGGAGACGGTCATATATACCCATCCCCTTTTTGTACATTGTCATTTGTTTAAAAGGTATATTGATGATATTTTTTTTATCTGGGATGGTGGTAGTTTGGAGCTCAATAGATTTTTAACGGATCTTAATTTAAATCAATGGGGCCTTAATTTTACGCAGTCTGTTTACAATAACCATGCAGAATTCCTAGATGTGGTAGTCTTTCATGATGAGTCCAAAAAACTGCACACTAAGACGCACTTTAAAGCGGTAGATAGTAATAGTTACTTAGATTTTGGTAGTGCCCATTTTAAAAAATGGCTGACTAATATCCCTTTCGGACAGTTTAAAAGGATCCGTAGAAACTGTACCCTTCAGAGCGACTTTGATAAGCAAAGTAAAACACTAGAAGCAAGATTTGCTGCTAAAAGATATCCAAGGAAACTGGTTAAAGCGTCACTTGATAGAGCCAGACCCCTAACCCAAAAAGAGTGTCTTGTTCCAAAAGATATAACTGAGCATACGGAACAAAAAACTGTACCCGATTGGGCGGGCAACTTTATTACTACTTTTAATCAGGACCATCAGGCCATTAGGAACATTTTTAATACACATTGGCATGTTTTATGTAAGGATCCTTTTTTGAATTCATTACTACCACCTAAGCCTGGCATCACTTTCAGAAGAGGCCGCACTTTAAAGAATATTTTAGCGCCAAGTAGACTAAAGGCACCCAAGAAGGTTTCAGAGACCTTTTTAACCACAGTTGGGACGTTTAAATGTGGACACAACAGATGTAAGTGCTGCGACTCAATTGTGAGTCGCAGTAAAACATTTGTTTCCACTGTCTCCCATGAAAGTTTTAAAACTAAAACATTCATTAATTGCTCCACACGGTTTGTTGTTTATCTCCTTGAGTGTCCATGTGGCCTACAGTACGTGGGTCGTACTACCCAATGCCTCAGGGAGAGGATCAACAAACATCGTAGCAATGCAAATTTAGGGTTCACCTTGCATAGTGTATCTCGGCATCTGCTGACCCACCATCAGTCTGATTTCAGTTGCATGAAACTTCAGGCTATAGAAAATATTGCACTTGATAATTCCCAGAGATTCAGCTTATTGAGAAGGAGAGAGAATTTCTGGATCTTTAAACTCCGTACCCTTGTACCGTCTGGTTTGAATGAGTTGGTGGAGACTGCCTTGTGATATTGCAACATTCAGCGGTTATAACATCTTAATAGCTTTATTTTTCCATTAATTATCATTATTTTATTTTTTTATTTTTTTATATTTTTTTTTTTTTTATTTTTTATTTTTTATTTTTTTAAATCTTTTAGATATGGGTATATGATTGTGTAGACATACTGGATGGGGACGCCTTTTGTCTAAGTATTTATCATCACATTTTGTTAGTAGCTGTCACAGCGTTGACTCCTTATTTATACTATTTTATTATTAAGATCCAGACTTAATTTTATTAGTATTTTAATGTACATTTATTTTGTGTATTTATATATATCAATTCATTTTTTATGTAATCATGTACTGTTTATAGGGATCATCGCATTTTTTATTAATTATTTTCTATCAATTAATTTATTCTGGCGTGTTAAATAATTTATTATGTGTGTTCAGAAGGTACATTTTAGTTTGTGGTTGTTGCTGTTAGAAACGCCCGATATGGACATCCTAAGGCGTTTTTTTTTTTTATTATTATTATTTTTTTAATTTTTTTTTAATTTTTTTTTTTTTTTTTTTTTTATTCCCACCCTTTAACATGGGATATTGTGGATTACTTATATCTCTTGCCTTCATTTCATTTATTTATTTTTGTATTTATTTTACCTTTTTCTTCCATAGATGGTGTTGTTCCCTATGTTGTTTACTCACTATGTTGGGCGCTCCGCTGCAAGCCGCGCCCTGTGGACTGTGATTGGTTGTTTTCCGTTCAGAGACGTCTGCTTGGCAACGCGTCCGTGGATACTCCTGTCACTGCTATGCCGGTGCGTGCTGCGAGTGGAGCGCCTTACAGTAGACCGATGCCATTGTTTATGTTTATTTTCAGCCACATGGCTATGTTGTTTACCTCGTCAGAGCTCCCGCATGTGTTTGTCACATTGCCGATTCCACCCATGTTATATCACTTAGTACTGTTTATATTGCGTTATATTATCATAATCGAACGCACACCTGTATGTTTTAGACAATAATTATTTTCTGCTGTTTCTACATGTAAATTAAGTTTTTTGTAAGTGGACTGGATGTGACATCACATTCAGCCCACCCCTTCCTGACCTGTACCTCCTCCACCTTGCCATTATATAAAGGGTGCTTGTTGTAGCAGCACCTAGATCATCTGAGGAAGGGGAATTTACCCCGAAACGCGTCATGATCCTTTTGTTGTTTTGTGTTCAATAAAATTGCTTGATTAAGAACACTTACCTGCATCCTGTGTATACCTGGATAGAGCAGCGCCTGGATCCATTGGTCTTTTTTCTCACAAGTATTCCAGTTTCTACAGGGCGTTGACACGCTCCTGTGACCATCAGGCTCGGCAGCTCATCCAACTCTATCTGGTACCCCAATCAAGGGGTGATATGCGCAATTCTTCTACTTTAAGGTGAGCGGCCACCCTGACTTAAGTCCTGGGTGTACATTCAGCATACTTTTTGGTTCCCTCACCTGCCAAGGGTAATACACGAGGCGCTGCCTCCCGGTTGTCTTTTTTGTCTTTATTTCTGCTTGTGTCTGGCCGCTGTTGGAGCGTCCAGGCACAGGACTTCTGCTGCTGCTGACTAAATGGCCTCCTTAATTGGATCATTTGAGTAGCCAGCACACCTGTGCAGGTAGGGCATGACATGATAGGCAGCTGCCTTGATAGCGGGTGGGTGCTGAATGTTCCTAATTGACAAAATAAGATTAATGCTTATGAAGAAATATAAAATCTCATCCCTTCCCCAATATCGCGCCACACCCCTACCCCTTAATTCCCTGGTTGAACTTGATGGACATATGTCTTTTTTCGACCGTACTAACTATGTAACTATGTAACATAACATGGGGGGGGGGGGTCTCCTGGCTGTTCACACAGGTGTGTCATTGCTGTACATTGACCATGCATTGCTTCTGTGGTATTGCAAAGGCAAAGACAAATGCTTCCAGCCATCCATTGCACTAATGGATTGGTCATCAGCTGGCTGTCTATGTCCCGCATCAATATAGACCAAAGTACAGAGGGTTAGGCTATGCTATTGTGCACCTACCTGATGCATCAGAAGGTGCGAGGCCCTTGCTAAATTCTGTGCACAGACTTTGAGATCTATACTTTAGACTGTATCTAAACCTGCTCCAACATGGACTGACATTCTGGCCTACTTTCAGCCGATGCGACTTGTCTGTCGCTGAACAGTCGCTTTTTATGTATTCAGCACCTATGTATAATGTTGTAAAAATGCTCTAGAAGCTAAAGTCGCAGAAATGTCACACATATTTGGCCTGCAACTTTCTGTGCGACAAATTCAGACAGGAAAAATCAGTATAAATCCTTAGAAAATTATCCCCCAGTGTCTCCATCTGCTGGCGGTATTGAATAAGCATTGCTGCACTGATGGGGTATGCATTAGACGAAAAAAAAGAAGAAAAAGAAGAATAATACGCCCAGAAAAGAGGCGAAAAGGAGAAAAACGTAAAAAAACGTGAAAAAAAAGTAAGAGGAAGAGAAGGGAAAAAAAGGTGGAAATGGGTTTAAAAGTGATTTCGGCGGAGAAATATATATATATATATATATATATATATATATATATATATATATACGCGCACACACACACATATATATAAACGTATTCTCCGTTGAGATATTGCAGCCGCTGCTGTGTCCAGGCCCAGGAGCCTTAGCACTGTGCTGTGATGTCACTCAATACCACTGACATCACTAGGTGTAAACAACATCTCTCCTTTGCTGTGTATGTGACTATGGAGCTGTTTGGTGATGTCGTCTATTATGGCCTTCATAGAAGCAACAGGAGATTGTTGCATCCATCTAGAACCCTCAGAACTACAGTGCTATGATGTCACTCACTTCCACAGGCCTTGCAGAGTGTAAACAACAACAACCCAGCTTTGTTGTGTATGTAACCATAGGGATTTGTGATGTCACCTAGAACCTTCACAGCAGCGACAGCTTTATGAGGAGCATCAGCACTGCTCTGCCTGAGCAGAACCATCACCGCCATAGGTTGTCAAATAACCCGGGTTTAACCCACACAGGTAAGTCCAATGGGGTGCAGGCATGTCCTCTATGCTTACAGCTTCCCGTGGGTGTTGGTTTGATACCGTTTGGGGACAGCCAAGGAGGCATCTGCAGGCAACAAAGGTAGGTGTGTGCTTGTGTGTGTGTTTCCTATGCAGATCCTAAGCCCAGTGTCACATGCAAGTAGGAGGAGTAAGAAGGGTTCCTGGCAAATCCGGGTTATGGATTGCATTTAAAAAGGCCCCGTGGGAGTGCAATGGGCCCCTGTCTTGCTGCTTAGCAATAATGGTATGGGTTTAGGTTCTGCTGTGTGTACTGGTGGTTGACTGCCCCCCAGCCCAGAGTGTGCATGGAAAATTGTCTGGCAGCCTCCCTGACAGCAAGCAGTGATAGTGCCCATGAAGGGCACCTTGTTGGGCCCGCCCCTTTCACGGTTATCGCTTCTCGGCCTTTTGGCTAAGATCAAGTGTAGTATCTGTTCTTATCAGTTTAATATCTGATACGTCCCCTATCTGGGGACCATATATTAAATGGATTTTTGAGAACGGGGGCCGATTTCGAAGCTTGCTTCCGTCGCCCTATGCATTGACCCGATATGGCAGTATCTTCGGGTACAGTGCACCACCCCCTTACAGGGTTAAAAAGAAAGATTCCTACTTTCATTGCTACCTGCTTGCTGGCTAGCCAGCTAGCCAGCCCTGTGGGCCTTGCTGCTGCTGCAGCCAAAAAACAAAAGGTGCTGCTTCTGCTGCTTCTGCTTCTGCTTGTGTCTGGCCGCTGTTGGAGCGTCCAGGCACAGGACTTCTGCTGCTGCTGACTAAATGGCCTCCTTAATTGGATCATTTGAGTAGCCAGCACACCTGTGCAGGTAGGGCATGACATGATAGGCAGCTGCCTTGATAGCGGGTGGGTGCTGAATGTTCCTAATTGACAAAATAAGATTAATGCTTATGAAGAAATATAAAATCTCATCCCTTCCCCAATATCGCGCCACACCCCTACCCCTTAATTCCCTGGTTGAACATGATGGACATATGTCTTTTTTCGACCGTACTAACTATGTAACTATGTAACATAACATGGGGGGGGGGGGGGGGGGTCTCCTGGCTGTTCACACAGGTGTGTCATTGCTGTACATTGACCATGCATTGCTTCTGTGGTATTGCAAAGGCAAAGACAAATGCTTCCAGCCATCCATTGCACTAATGGATTGGTCATCAGCTGGCTGTCTATGTCCCGCATCAATATAGACCAAAGTACAGAGGGTTAGGCTATGCTATTGTGCACCTACCTGATGCATCAGAAGGTGCGAGGCCCTTGCTAAATTCTGTGCACAGACTTTGAGATCTATACTTTAGACTGTATCTAAACCTGCTCCAACATGGACTGACATTCTGGCCTACTTTCAGCCGATGCGACTTGTCTGTCGCTGAACAGTCGCTTTTTATGTATTCAGCACCTATGTATAATGTTGTAAAAATGCTCTAGAAGCTAAAGTCGCAGAAATGTCACACATATTTGGCCTGCAACTTTCTGTGCGACAAATTCAGACAGGAAAAATCAGTATAAATCCTTAGAAAATTATCCCCCAGTGTCTCCATCTGCTGGCGGTATTGAATAAGCATTGCTGCACTGATGGGGTATGCATTAGACGAAAAAAAAGAAGAAAAAGAATAATAATACGCCCAGAAAAGAGGCGAAAAGGAGAAAAACGTAAAAAAACGTGAAAAAAAAGTAAGAGGAAGAGAAGGGAAAAAAAGGTGGAAATGGGTTTAAAAGTGATTTCGGCGGAGAAATATATATATATATATATATATATATATATATATATATATATATATATACGCGCACACACACACATATATATAAACGTATTCTCCGTTGAGATATTGCAGCCGCTGCTGTGTCCAGGCCCAGGAGCCTTAGCACTGTGCTGTGATGTCACTCAATACCACTGACATCACTAGGTGTAAACAACATCTCTCCTTTGCTGTGTATGTGACTATGGAGCTGTTTGGTGATGTCGTCTATTATGGCCTTCATAGAAGCAACAGGAGATTGTTGCATCCATCTAGAACCCTCAGAACTACAGTGCTATGATGTCACTCACTTCCACAGGCCTTGCAGAGTGTAAACAACAACAACCCAGCTTTGTTGTGTATGTAACCATAGGGATTTGTGATGTCACCTAGAACCTTCACAGCAGCGACAGCTTTATGAGGAGCATCAGCACTGCTCTGCCTGAGCAGAACCATCACCGCCATAGGTTGTCAAATAACCCGGGTTTAACCCACACAGGTAAGTCCAATGGGGTGCAGGCATGTCCTCTATGCTTACAGCTTCCCGTGGGTGTTGGTTTGATACCGTTTGGGGACAGCCAAGGAGGCATCTGCAGGCAACAAAGGTAGGTGTGTGCTTGTGTGTGTGTTTCCTATGCAGATCCTAAGCCCAGTGTCACATGCAAGTAGGAGGAGTAAGAAGGGTTCCTGGCAAATCCGGGTTATGGATTGCATTTAAAAAGGCCCCGTGGGAGTGCAATGGGCCCCTGTCTTGCTGCTTAGCAATAATGGTATGGGTTTAGGTTCTGCTGTGTGTACTGGTGGTTGACTGCCCCCCAGCCCAGAGTGTGCATGGAAAATTGTCTGGCAGCCTCCCTGACAGCAAGCAGTGATAGTGCCCATGAAGGGCACCTTGTTGGGCCCGCCCCTTTCACGGTTATCGCTTCTCGGCCTTTTGGCTAAGATCAAGTGTAGTATCTGTTCTTATCAGTTTAATATCTGATACGTCCCCTATCTGGGGACCATATATTAAATGGATTTTTGAGAACGGGGGCCGATTTCGAAGCTTGCTTCCGTCGCCCTATGCATTGACCCGATATGGCAGTATCTTCGGGTACAGTGCACCACCCCCTTACAGGGTTAAAAAGAAAGATTCCTACTTTCATTGCTACCTGCTTGCTGGCTAGCCAGCTCTGTGGGCCTTGCTGCTGCTGCAGCCAAAAAACAAAAGGTGGTGCTGCTGCTGCTTCTGCTGCTTCTGCTTCTGCTTGTGTCTGGCCGCTGTTGGAGCGTCCAGGCACAGGACTTCTGCTGCTGCTGACTAAATGGCCTCCTTAATTGGATCATTTGAGTAGCCAGCACACCTGTGCAGGTAGGGCATGACATGATAGGCAGCTGCCTTGATAGCGGGTGGGTGCTGAATGTTCCTAATTGACAAAATAAGATTAATGCTTATGAAGAAATATAAAATCTCATCCCTTCCCCAATATCGCGCCACACCCCTACCCCTTAATTCCCTGGTTGAACTTGATGGACATATGTCTTTTTTCGACCGTACTAACTATGTAACTATGTAACATAACATGGGGGGGGGGGGGGGTCTCCTGGCTGTTCACACAGGTGTGTCATTGCTGTACATTGACCATGCATTGCTTCTGTGGTATTGCAAAGGCAAAGACAAATGCTTCCAGCCATCCATTGCACTAATGGATTGGTCATCAGCTGGCTGTCTATGTCCCGCATCAATATAGACCAAAGTACAGAGGGTTAGGCTATGCTATTGTGCACCTACCTGATGCATCAGAAGGTTGCGAGGCCCTTGCTAAATTCTGTGCACAGACTTTGAGATCTATACTTTAGACTGTATCTAAACCTGCTCCAACATGGACTGACATTCTGGCCTACTTTCAGCCGATGCGACTTGTCTGTCGCTGAACAGTCGCTTTTTATGTATTCAGCACCTATGTATAATGTTGTAAAAATGCTCTAGAAGCTAAAGTCGCAGAAATGTCACACATATTTGGCCTGCAACTTTCTGTGCGACAAATTCAGACAGGAAAAATCAGTATAAATCCTTAGAAAATTATCCCCCAGTGTCTCCATCTGCTGGCGGTATTGAATAAGCATTGCTGCACTGATGGGGTATGCATTAGACGAAAAAAAAGAAGAAAAAGAAGAATAATACGCCCAGAAAAGAGGCGAAAAGGAGAAAAACGTAAAAAAACGTGAAAAAAAAGTAAGAGGAAGAGAAGGGAAAAAAAGGTGGAAATGGGTTTAAAAGTGATTTCGGCGGAGAAATATATATATATATATATATATATATATATATACGCGCACACACACACATATATATAAACGTATTCTCCGTTGAGATATTGCAGCCGCTGCTGTGTCCAGGCCCAGGAGCCTTAGCACTGTGCTGTGATGTCACTCAATACCACTGACATCACTAGGTGTAAACAACATCTCTCCTTTGCTGTGTATGTGACTATGGAGCTGTTTGGTGATGTCGTCTATTATGGCCTTCATAGAAGCAACAGGAGATTGTTGCATCCATCTAGAACCCTCAGAACTACAGTGCTATGATGTCACTCACTTCCACAGGCCTTGCAGAGTGTAAACAACAACAACCCAGCTTTGTTGTGTATGTAACCATAGGGATTTGTGATGTCACCTAGAACCTTCACAGCAGCGACAGCTTTATGAGGAGCATCAGCACTGCTCTGCCTGAGCAGAACCATCACCGCCATAGGTTGTCAAATAACCCGGGTTTAACCCACACAGGTAAGTCCAATGGGGTGCAGGCATGTCCTCTATGCTTACAGCTTCCCGTGGGTGTTGGTTTGATACCGTTTGGGGACAGCCAAGGAGGCATCTGCAGGCAACAAAGGTAGGTGTGTGCTTGTGTGTGTGTTTCCTATGCAGATCCTAAGCCCAGTGTCACATGCAAGTAGGAGGAGTAAGAAGGGTTCCTGGCAAATCCGGGTTATGGATTGCATTTAAAAAGGCCCCGTGGGAGTGCAATGGGCCCCTGTCTTGCTGCTTAGCAATAATGGTATGGGTTTAGGTTCTGCTGTGTGTACTGGTGGTTGACTGCCCCCCAGCCCAGAGTGTGCATGGAAAATTGTCTGGCAGCCTCCCTGACAGCAAGCAGTGATAGTGCCCATGAAGGGCACCTTGTTGGGCCCGCCCCTTTCACGGTTATCGCTTCTCGGCCTTTTGGCTAAGATCAAGTGTAGTATCTGTTCTTATCAGTTTAATATCTGATACGTCCCCTATCTGGGGACCATATATTAAATGGATTTTTGAGAACGGGGGCCGATTTCGAAGCTTGCTTCCGTCGCCCTATGCATTGACCCGATATGGCAGTATCTTCGGGTACAGTGCACCACCCCCTTACAGGGTTAAAAAGAAAGATTCCTACTTTCATTGCTACCTGCTTGCTGGCTAGCCAGCTAGCCAGCCCTGTGGGCCTTGCTGCTGCTGCAGCCAAAAAACAAAAGGTGGTGCTGCTGCTGCTTCTGCTGCTTCTGCTTCTGCTTGTGTCTGGCCGCTGTTGGAGCGTCCAGGCACAGGACTTCTGCTGCTGCTGACTAAATGGCCTCCTTAATTGGATCATTTGAGTAGCCAGCACACCTGTGCAGGTAGGGCATGACATGATAGGCAGCTGCCTTGATAGCGGGTGGGTGCTGAATGTTCCTAATTGACAAAATAAGATTAATGCTTATGAAGAAATATAAAATCTCATCCCTTCCCCAATATCGCGCCACACCCCTACCCCTTAATTCCCTGGTTGAACTTGATGGACATATGTCTTTTTTCGACCGTACTAACTATGTAACTATGTAACATAACATGGGGGGGGGGGGGGGTCTCCTGGCTGTTCACACAGGTGTGTCATTGCTGTACATTGACCATGCATTGCTTCTGTGGTATTGCAAAGGCAAAGACAAATGCTTCCAGCCATCCATTGCACTAATGGATTGGTCATCAGCTGGCTGTCTATGTCCCGCATCAATATAGACCAAAGTACAGAGGGTTAGGCTATGCTATTGTGCACCTACCTGATGCATCAGAAGGTGCGAGGCCCTTGCTAAATTCTGTGCACAGACTTTGAGATCTATACTTTAGACTGTATCTAAACCTGCTCCAACATGGACTGACATTCTGGCCTACTTTCAGCCGATGCGACTTGTCTGTCGCTGAACAGTCGCTTTTTATGTATTCAGCACCTATGTATAATGTTGTAAAAATGCTCTAGAAGCTAAAGTCGCAGAAATGTCACACATATTTGGCCTGCAACTTTCTGTGCGACAAATTCAGACAGGAAAAATCAGTATAAATCCTTAGAAAATTATCCCCCAGTGTCTCCATCTGCTGGCGGTATTGAATAAGCATTGCTGCACTGATGGGGTATGCATTAGACGAAAAAAAAGAAGAAAAAGAAGAATAATACGCCCAGAAAAGAGGCGAAAAGGAGAAAAACGTAAAAAAACGTGAAAAAAAAGTAAGAGGAAGAGAAGGGAAAAAAAAGGGGAAATGGGTTTAAAAGTGATTTCGGCGGAGAAATATATATATATATATATATATATATATATATATATATATATGCGCACACACACACATATATATAAACGTATTCTCCGTTGAGATATTGCAGCCGCTGCTGTGTCCAGGCCCAGGAGCCTTAGCACTGTGCTGTGATGTCACTCAATACCACTGACATCACTAGGTGTAAACAACATCTCTCCTTTGCTGTGTATGTGACTATGGAGCTGTTTGGTGATGTCGTCTATTATGGCCTTCATAGAAGCAACAGGAGATTGTTGCATCCATCTAGAACCCTCAGAACTACAGTGCTATGATGTCACTCACTTCCACAGGCCTTGCAGAGTGTAAACAACAACAACCCAGCTTTGTTGTGTATGTAACCATAGGGATTTGTGATGTCACCTAGAACCTTCACAGCAGCGACAGCTTTATGAGGAGCATCAGCACTGCTCTGCCTGAGCAGAACCATCACCGCCATAGGTTGTCAAATAACCCGGGTTTAACCCACACAGGTAAGTCCAATGGGGTGCAGGCATGTCCTCTATGCTTACAGCTTCCCGTGGGTGTTGGTTTGATACCGTTTGGGGACAGCCAAGGAGGCATCTGCAGGCAACAAAGGTAGGTGTGTGCTTGTGTGTGTGTTTCCTATGCAGATCCTAAGCCCAGTGTCACATGCAAGTAGGAGGAGTAAGAAGGGTTCCTGGCAAATCCGGGTTATGGATTGCATTTAAAAAGGCCCCGTGGGAGTGCAATGGGCCCCTGTCTTGCTGCTTAGCAATAATGGTATGGGTTTAGGTTCTGCTGTGTGTACTGGTGGTTGACTGCCCCCCAGCCCAGAGTGTGCATGGAAAATTGTCTGGCAGCCTCCCTGACAGCAAGCAGTGATAGTGCCCATGAAGGGCACCTTGTTGGGCCCGCCCCTTTCACGGTTATCGCTTCTCGGCCTTTTGGCTAAGATCAAGTGTAGTATCTGTTCTTATCAGTTTAATATCTGATACGTCCCCTATCTGGGGACCATATATTAAATGGATTTTTGAGAACGGGGGCCGATTTCGAAGCTTGCTTCCGTCGCCCTATGCATTGACCCGATATGGCAGTATCTTCGGGTACAGTGCACCACCCCCTTACAGGGTTAAAAAGAAAGATTCCTACTTTCATTGCTACCTGCTTGCTGGCTAGCCAGCTCTGTGGGCCTTGCTGCTGCTGCAGCCAAAAAACAAAAGGTGGTGCTGCTGCTGCTTCTGCTGCTTCTGCTTCTGCTTGTGTCTGGCCGCTGTTGGAGCGTCCAGGCACAGGACTTCTGCTGCTGCTGACTAAATGGCCTCCTTAATTGGATCATTTGAGTAGCCAGCACACCTGTGCAGGTAGGGCATGACATGATAGGCAGCTGCCTTGATAGCGGGTGGGTGCTGAATGTTCCTAATTGACAAAATAAGATTAATGCTTATGAAGAAATATAAAATCTCATCCCTTCCCCAATATCGCGCCACACCCCTACCCCTTAATTCCCTGGTTGAACTTGATGGACATATGTCTTTTTTCGACCGTACTAACTATGTAACTATGTAACATAACATGGGGGGGGGGGGGGTCTCCTGGCTGTTCACACAGGTGTGTCATTGCTGTACATTGACCATGCATTGCTTCTGTGGTATTGCAAAGGCAAAGACAAATGCTTCCAGCCATCCATTGCACTAATGGATTGGTCATCAGCTGGCTGTCTATGTCCCGCATCAATATAGACCAAAGTACAGAGGGTTAGGCTATGCTATTGTGCACCTACCTGATGCATCAGAAGGTGCGAGGCCCTTGCTAAATTCTGTGCACAGACTTTGAGATCTATACTTTAGACTGTATCTAAACCTGCTCCAACATGGACTGACATTCTGGCCTACTTTCAGCCGATGCGACTTGTCTGTCGCTGAACAGTCGCTTTTTATGTATTCAGCACCTATGTATAATGTTGTAAAAATGCTCTAGAAGCTAAAGTCGCAGAAATGTCACACATATTTGGCCTGCAACTTTCTGTGCGACAAATTCAGACAGGAAAAATCAGTATAAATCCTTAGAAAATTATCCCCCAGTGTCTCCATCTGCTGGCGGTATTGAATAAGCATTGCTGCACTGATGGGGTATGCATTAGACGAAAAAAAAGAAGAAAAAGAAGAATAATACGCCCAGAAAAGAGGCGAAAAGGAGAAAAACGTAAAAAAACGTGAAAAAAAAGTAAGAGGAAGAGAAGGGAAAAAAAGGTGGAAATGGGTTTAAAAGTGATTTCGGCGGAGAAATATATATATATATATATATATATATATATATATATATATACGCGCACACACACACATATATATAAACGTATTCTCCGTTGAGATATTGCAGCCGCTGCTGTGTCCAGGCCCAGGAGCCTTAGCACTGTGCTGTGATGTCACTCAATACCACTGACATCACTAGGTGTAAACAACATCTCTCCTTTGCTGTGTATGTGACTATGGAGCTGTTTGGTGATGTCGTCTATTATGGCCTTCATAGAAGCAACAGGAGATTGTTGCATCCATCTAGAACCCTCAGAACTACAGTGCTATGATGTCACTCACTTCCACAGGCCTTGCAGAGTGTAAACAACAACAACCCAGCTTTGTTGTGTATGTAACCATAGGGATTTGTGATGTCACCTAGAACCTTCACAGCAGCGACAGCTTTATGAGGAGCATCAGCACTGCTCTGCCTGAGCAGAACCATCACCGCCATAGGTTGTCAAATAACCCGGGTTTAACCCACACAGGTAAGTCCAATGGGGTGCAGGCATGTCCTCTATGCTTACAGCTTCCCGTGGGTGTTGGTTTGATACCGTTTGGGGACAGCCAAGGAGGCATCTGCAGGCAACAAAGGTAGGTGTGTGCTTGTGTGTGTGTTTCCTATGCAGATCCTAAGCCCAGTGTCACATGCAAGTAGGAGGAGTAAGAAGGGTTCCTGGCAAATCCGGGTTATGGATTGCATTTAAAAAGGCCCCGTGGGAGTGCAATGGGCCCCTGTCTTGCTGCTTAGCAATAATGGTATGGGTTTAGGTTCTGCTGTGTGTACTGGTGGTTGACTGCCCCCCAGCCCAGAGTGTGCATGGAAAATTGTCTGGCAGCCTCCCTGACAGCAAGCAGTGATAGTGCCCATGAAGGGCACCTTGTTGGGCCCGCCCCTTTCACGGTTATCGCTTCTCGGCCTTTTGGCTAAGATCAAGTGTAGTATCTGTTCTTATCAGTTTAATATCTGATACGTCCCCTATCTGGGGACCATATATTAAATGGATTTTTGAGAACGGGGGCCGATTTCGAAGCTTGCTTCCGTCGCCCTATGCATTGACCCGATATGGCAGTATCTTCGGGTACAGTGCACCACCCCCTTACAGGGTTAAAAAGAAAGATTCCTACTTTCATTGCTACCTGCTTGCTGGCTAGCCAGCTAGCCAGCCCTGTGGGCCTTGCTGCTGCTGCAGCCAAAAAACAAAAGGTGGTGCTGCTGCTGCTTCTGCTGCTTCTGCTTCTGCTTGTGTCTGGCCGCTGTTGGAGCGTCCAGGCACAGGACTTCTGCTGCTGCTGACTAAATGGCCTCCTTAATTGGATCATTTGAGTAGCCAGCACACCTGTGCAGGTAGGGCATGACATGATAGGCAGCTGCCTTGATAGCGGGTGGGTGCTGAATGTTCCTAATTGACAAAATAAGATTAATGCTTATGAAGAAATATAAAATCTCATCCCTTCCCCAATATCGCGCCACACCCCTACCCCTTAATTCCCTGGTTGAACTTGATGGACATATGTCTTTTTTCGACCGTACTAACTATGTAACTATGTAACATAACATGGGGGGGGGGGGGGTCTCCTGGCTGTTCACACAGGTGTGTCATTGCTGTACATTGACCATGCATTGCTTCTGTGGTATTGCAAAGGCAAAGACAAATGCTTCCAGCCATCCATTGCACTAATGGATTGGTCATCAGCTGGCTGTCTATGTCCCGCATCAATATAGACCAAAGTACAGAGGGTTAGGCTATGCTATTGTGCACCTACCTGATGCATCAGAAGGTGCGAGGCCCTTGCTAAATTCTGTGCACAGACTTTGAGATCTATACTTTAGACTGTATCTAAACCTGCTCCAACATGGACTGACATTCTGGCCTACTTTCAGCCGATGCGACTTGTCTGTCGCTGAACAGTCGCTTTTTATGTATTCAGCACCTATGTATAATGTTGTAAAAATGCTCTAGAAGCTAAAGTCGCAGAAATGTCACACATATTTGGCCTGCAACTTTCTGTGCGACAAATTCAGACAGGAAAAATCAGTATAAATCCTTAGAAAATTATCCCCCAGTGTCTCCATCTGCTGGCGGTATTGAATAAGCATTGCTGCACTGATGGGGTATGCATTAGACGAAAAAAAAGAAGAAAAAGAAGAATAATACGCCCAGAAAAGAGGCGAAAAGGAGAAAAACGTAAAAAAACGTGAAAAAAAAGTAAGAGGAAGAGAAGGGAAAAAAAGGTGGAAATGGGTTTAAAAGTGATTTCGGCGGAGAAATATATATATATATATATATATATATATATATATATACGCGCACACACACACATATATATAAACGTATTCTCCGTTGAGATATTGCAGCCGCTGCTGTGTCCAGGCCCAGGAGCCTTAGCACTGTGCTGTGATGTCACTCAATACCACTGACATCACTAGGTGTAAACAACATCTCTCCTTTGCTGTGTATGTGACTATGGAGCTGTTTGGTGATGTCGTCTATTATGGCCTTCATAGAAGCAACAGGAGATTGTTGCATCCATCTAGAACCCTCAGAACTACAGTGCTATGATGTCACTCACTTCCACAGGCCTTGCAGAGTGTAAACAACAACAACCCAGCTTTGTTGTGTATGTAACCATAGGGATTTGTGATGTCACCTAGAACCTTCACAGCAGCGACAGCTTTATGAGGAGCATCAGCACTGCTCTGCCTGAGCAGAACCATCACCGCCATAGGTTGTCAAATAACCCGGGTTTAACCCACACAGGTAAGTCCAATGGGGTGCAGGCATGTCCTCTATGCTTACAGCTTCCCGTGGGTGTTGGTTTGATACCGTTTGGGGACAGCCAAGGAGGCATCTGCAGGCAACAAAGGTAGGTGTGTGCTTGTGTGTGTGTTTCCTATGCAGATCCTAAGCCCAGTGTCACATGCAAGTAGGAGGAGTAAGAAGGGTTCCTGGCAAATCCGGGTTATGGATTGCATTTAAAAAGGCCCCGTGGGAGTGCAATGGGCCCCTGTCTTGCTGCTTAGCAATAATGGTATGGGTTTAGGTTCTGCTGTGTGTACTGGTGGTTGACTGCCCCCCAGCCCAGAGTGTGCATGGAAAATTGTCTGGCAGCCTCCCTGACAGCAAGCAGTGATAGTGCCCATGAAGGGCACCTTGTTGGGCCCGCCCCTTTCACGGTTATCGCTTCTCGGCCTTTTGGCTAAGATCAAGTGTAGTATCTGTTCTTATCAGTTTAATATCTGATACGTCCCCTATCTGGGGACCATATATTAAATGGATTTTTGAGAACGGGGGCCGATTTCGAAGCTTGCTTCCGTCGCCCTATGCATTGACCCGATATGGCAGTATCTTCGGGTACAGTGCACCACCCCCTTACAGGGTTAAAAAGAAAGATTCCTACTTTCATTGCTACCTGCTTGCTGGCTAGCCAGCTAGCCAGCCCTGTGGGCCTTGCTGCTGCTGCAGCCAAAAAACAAAAGGTGGTGCTGCTGCTGCTTCTGCTGCTTCTGCTTCTGCTTGTGTCTGGCCGCTGTTGGAGCGTCCAGGCACAGGACTTCTGCTGCTGCTGACTAAATGGCCTCCTTAATTGGATCATTTGAGTAGCCAGCACACCTGTGCAGGTAGGGCATGACATGATAGGCAGCTGCCTTGATAGCGGGTGGGTGCTGAATGTTCCTAATTGACAAAATAAGATTAATGCTTATGAAGAAATATAAAATCTCATCCCTTCCCCAATATCGCGCCACACCCCTACCCCTTAATTCCCTGGTTGAACTTGATGGACATATGTCTTTTTTCGACCGTACTAACTATGTAACTATGTAACATAACATGGGGGGGGGGGGGGGGTCTCCTGGCTGTTCACACAGGTGTGTCATTGCTGTACATTGACCATGCATTGCTTCTGTGGTATTGCAAAGGCAAAGACAAATGCTTCCAGCCATCCATTGCACTAATGGATTGGTCATCAGCTGGCTGTCTATGTCCCGCATCAATATAGACCAAAGTACAGAGGGTTAGGCTATGCTATTGTGCACCTACCTGATGCATCAGAAGGTGCGAGGCCCTTGCTAAATTCTGTGCACAGACTTTGAGATCTATACTTTAGACTGTATCTAAACCTGCTCCAACATGGACTGACATTCTGGCCTACTTTCAGCCGATGCGACTTGTCTGTCGCTGAACAGTCGCTTTTTATGTATTCAGCACCTATGTATAATGTTGTAAAAATGCTCTAGAAGCTAAAGTCGCAGAAATGTCACACATATTTGGCCTGCAACTTTCTGTGCGACAAATTCAGACAGGAAAAATCAGTATAAATCCTTAGAAAATTATCCCCCAGTGTCTCCATCTGCTGGCGGTATTGAATAAGCATTGCTGCACTGATGGGGTATGCATTAGACGAAAAAAAAGAAGAAAAAGAAGAATAATACGCCCAGAAAAGAGGCGAAAAGGAGAAAAACGTAAAAAAACGTGAAAAAAAAGTAAGAGGAAGAGAAGGGAAAAAAAGGTGGAAATGGGTTTAAAAGTGATTTCGGCGGAGAAATATATATATATATATATATATATATATATATATATATATATATACGCGCACACACACACATATATATAAACGTATTCTCCGTTGAGATATTGCAGCCGCTGCTGTGTCCAGGCCCAGGAGCCTTAGCACTGTGCTGTGATGTCACTCAATACCACTGACATCACTAGGTGTAAACAACATCTCTCCTTTGCTGTGTATGTGACTATGGAGCTGTTTGGTGATGTCGTCTATTATGGCCTTCATAGAAGCAACAGGAGATTGTTGCATCCATCTAGAACCCTCAGAACTACAGTGCTATGATGTCACTCACTTCCACAGGCCTTGCAGAGTGTAAACAACAACAACCCAGCTTTGTTGTGTATGTAACCATAGGGATTTGTGATGTCACCTAGAACCTTCACAGCAGCGACAGCTTTATGAGGAGCATCAGCACTGCTCTGCCTGAGCAGAACCATCACCGCCATAGGTTGTCAAATAACCCGGGTTTAACCCACACAGGTAAGTCCAATGGGGTGCAGGCATGTCCTCTATGCTTACAGCTTCCCGTGGGTGTTGGTTTGATACCGTTTGGGGACAGCCAAGGAGGCATCTGCAGGCAACAAAGGTAGGTGTGTGCTTGTGTGTGTGTTTCCTATGCAGATCCTAAGCCCAGTGTCACATGCAAGTAGGAGGAGTAAGAAGGGTTCCTGGCAAATCCGGGTTATGGATTGCATTTAAAAAGGCCCCGTGGGAGTGCAATGGGCCCCTGTCTTGCTGCTTAGCAATAATGGTATGGGTTTAGGTTCTGCTGTGTGTACTGGTGGTTGACTGCCCCCCAGCCCAGAGTGTGCATGGAAAATTGTCTGGCAGCCTCCCTGACAGCAAGCAGTGATAGTGCCCATGAAGGGCACCTTGTTGGGCCCGCCCCTTTCACGGTTATCGCTTCTCGGCCTTTTGGCTAAGATCAAGTGTAGTATCTGTTCTTATCAGTTTAATATCTGATACGTCCCCTATCTGGGGACCATATATTAAATGGATTTTTGAGAACGGGGGCCGATTTCGAAGCTTGCTTCCGTCACCCTATGCATTGACCCGATATGGCAGTATCTTCGGGTACAGTGCACCACCCCCTTACAGGGTTAAAAAGAAAGATTCCTACTTTCATTGCTACCTGCTTGCTGGCTAGCCAGCTAGCCAGCCCTGTGGGCCTTGCTGCTGCTGCAGCCAAAAAACAAAAGGTGGTGCTGCTGCTGCTTCTGCTGCTTCTGCTTCTGCTTGTGTCTGGCCGCTGTTGGAGCGTCCAGGCACAGGACTTCTGCTGCTGCTGACTAAATGGCCTCCTTAATTGGATCATTTGAGTAGCCAGCACACCTGTGCAGGTAGGGCATGACATGATAGGCAGCTGCCTTGATAGCGGGTGGGTGCTGAATGTTCCTAATTGACAAAATAAGATTAATGCTTATGAAGAAATATAAAATCTCATCCCTTCCCCAATATCGCGCCACACCCCTACCCCTTAATTCCCTGGTTGAACTTGATGGACATATGTCTTTTTTCGACCGTACTAACTATGTAACTATGTAACATAACATGGGGGGGGGGGGGGTCTCCTGGCTGTTCACACAGGTGTGTCATTGCTGTACATTGACCATGCATTGCTTCTGTGGTATTGCAAAGGCAAAGACAAATGCTTCCAGCCATCCATTGCACTAATGGATTGGTCATCAGCTGGCTGTCTATGTCCCGCATCAATATAGACCAAAGTACAGAGGGTTAGGCTATGCTATTGTGCACCTACCTGATGCATCAGAAGGTGCGAGGCCCTTGCTAAATTCTGTGCACAGACTTTGAGATCTATACTTTAGACTGTATCTAAACCTGCTCCAACATGGACTGACATTCTGGCCTACTTTCAGCCGATGCGACTTGTCTGTCGCTGAACAGTCGCTTTTTATGTATTCAGCACCTATGTATAATGTTGTAAAAATGCTCTAGAAGCTAAAGTCGCAGAAATGTCACACATATTTGGCCTGCAACTTTCTGTGCGACAAATTCAGACAGGAAAAATCAGTATAAATCCTTAGAAAATTATCCCCCAGTGTCTCCATCTGCTGGCGGTATTGAATAAGCATTGCTGCACTGATGGGGTATGCATTAGACGAAAAAAAAGAAGAAAAAGAAGAATAATACGCCCAGAAAAGAGGCGAAAAGGAGAAAAACGTAAAAAAACGTGAAAAAAAAGTAAGAGGAAGAGAAGGGAAAAAAAGGTGGAAATGGGTTTAAAAGTGATTTCGGCGGAGAAATATATATATATATATATATATATATATATATATATATATATATATATATATACGCGCACACACACACATATATATAAACGTATTCTCCGTTGAGATATTGCAGCCGCTGCTGTGTCCAGGCCCAGGAGCCTTAGCACTGTGCTGTGATGTCACTCAATACCACTGACATCACTAGGTGTAAACAACATCTCTCCTTTGCTGTGTATGTGACTATGGAGCTGTTTGGTGATGTCGTCTATTATGGCCTTCATAGAAGCAACAGGAGATTGTTGCATCCATCTAGAACCCTCAGAACTACAGTGCTATGATGTCACTCACTTCCACAGGCCTTGCAGAGTGTAAACAACAACAACCCAGCTTTGTTGTGTATGTAACCATAGGGATTTGTGATGTCACCTAGAACCTTCACAGCAGCGACAGCTTTATGAGGAGCATCAGCACTGCTCTGCCTGAGCAGAACCATCACCGCCATAGGTTGTCAAATAACCCGGGTTTAACCCACACAGGTAAGTCCAATGGGGTGCAGGCATGTCCTCTATGCTTACAGCTTCCCGTGGGTGTTGGTTTGATACCGTTTGGGGACAGCCAAGGAGGCATCTGCAGGCAACAAAGGTAGGTGTGTGCTTGTGTGTGTGTTTCCTATGCAGATCCTAAGCCCAGTGTCACATGCAAGTAGGAGGAGTAAGAAGGGTTCCTGGCAAATCCGGGTTATGGATTGCATTTAAAAAGGCCCCGTGGGAGTGCAATGGGCCCCTGTCTTGCTGCTTAGCAATAATGGTATGGGTTTAGGTTCTGCTGTGTGTACTGGTGTTTGACTGCCCCCCAGCCCAGAGTGTGCATGGAAAATTGTCTGGCAGCCTCCCTGACAGCAAGCAGTGATAGTGCCCATGAAGGGCACCTTGTTGGGCCCGCCCCTTTCACAGTTATCGCTTCTCGGCCTTTTGGCTAAGATCAAGTGTAAACTTGGTCTGGGTCAGGGGTGCGGGTGTTCTGCTGAGCAGGAATCCGGAGTGGTGATCTTACTGTGGAATCGACAGACAAGAGAAGAACAATGGCTGGAAAGGAATACCTCCCTGCGATTGAGAAGACTGTACGTTTTGTGGTGGAAACTTCTGACCGGGGTAAGAATCGGATTGAGTACATTGGACATGAACTTGTGGAGAAATTGGGTGGTTTTGGCATGGATAGTTTGTTCTGTGTGCAAGAGAATAGGAAGCAAGGAATATATGATGTGTCCTTCATCTATGAAGCTGATTGCCAGAACTTCTATGAATGTTTGAAAAGAAATGCCAATAACCCTGTCTTGGAAAATGTAAAGTTTTTTCCTCTGTTTGAGATGGGAGTGAAGACTCTGTTTGTACATATGTACAATCCGTTCTTAGACCCGGATATGATTAAGAACTTTCTAAGTATCTACTGTGAAAGTGTCCAAGGGGGAGTGAAGCAAACTAGTAGTTTGGGTGTGTTTAACGGCACATGGAAGTTCTTTGTAAAACTGAAGCTGGATCCTGGGAGCATTGGTGGAGTGAAACACCCACCGGCCAATTTTTCAATCGCTGGAAACCGGGGTTATGTCTATTATTATGGCCAGCCATTGTTTTGCCGTGATTGTTTGCTGTTTGGACATTTTAAAGAGGCTTGTCCAGGTAATAAGAAGTGCCGAAATTGTAAAATGCCAGGGCATGAAGCGGGAGCTTGTCCACAGCCCAGAACTTGTGATCTTTGTGGCCTTGTTGGACATGTGTATAGAAATTGTCCGGAGGTGGCTAAGAGGGAGAAGGAGAAAGAGGCCAGAAAAGATTTGGCAATTAAAAAAAGGGAAAAGGCAAAGGCAGACATGGCAGAAAAGAGTGTGATTGCTATTATTGAGAAAGCAACGGTGGTGGAAGAGAAGGTGCAGGAGGAGATTGAAGAGGAGATGGAGGAGGAGGTGAGAATTGAAGAGGTGCCTAGTCCTCAGGTGTCTGGCACTCAAAAAGTTGAATGGTCGAATTCAGAAGAGGAAAGTGCTAAAGAGAGAGAGGAAGATCTTTTTCGTCCCCCACGGAAGGCGGCGAGAGGTGCCAGTGGTGAAAAGATGGAGCAGACGGTGGTGGAGACGAGTAATCGTTTTGCCGCAATATCTGAGGGTGAAATGGATAAATGCATTGGAGAAGAAACTTCTCCCTCGACACTGAGCCGTAAAGTTCATTAACTCTCTTCTAGGTTTTTTCTTCCTATGGGTTGTTATTTGATTAGATATGTCTTTTTCGGTTAGTTTGTCAAATGTTAGAGTCTTTAAAAATAAGAATAGAAGAGCGGCCATTCTGGAGGAATTGGCAGGAACTAATAATGACATAATTTGTCTACAGGAATGTGGATTGGATTTTCCTCCAAAAAAGGAGGAGTGGAGATATGGACCAGCAGTGTGGTCTTGCTCTAATGTAAATAGAAATGATGGAGTTGGGGTTTTGTTTAGAAATAATAAGTTTAAAGTTTGTAGTCAAATGGTGTTAAGGGAAGGAAGGTGTGTGTTGGTGGAGGTTGGGTTACATGGGTTTAAGTTTAAGTTAATTAATGTTTATGCACCTGTGAATAAGGAGGAGAGGGTGGGTTTGTTTGAAATAATTAAGGGGTTTTTGTCTGGGAAGGAACCAGTGTTGTTAGTAGGTGATTTCAACTGTGAGATTGGGAGGGATGCGGATGTTTCTGGAAATATGCTTAAGAGTATGGTGAGTGATTTCAAGTTAAGAGATGTGGTTGAAGTGTGTGGTGTGAATCCTGTGTTAGCAACATATCATGCTGAGAGTGGAAGGAGTGAGTCAAGATTAGATATGTGTTTTGTGTCCAAAATGATAGGATGTATGTGGTATAAGCAAGAGAGAGTGATTTATTCTGATCATGAGCGTGTGAGTTGTGGTTTGGTGTTGGATGAGATTTGCATAAGTGGGAGGGGTTACTGGAAGCTTAATGTGAAACTGTTGGATGAAAAGGAGGTATATGATAGGTATATTAAGAAGTATAAGTTATGGTGTGAGAAGAAAAAAGAATTTTTGGATTTATTGTGTTGGTGGGAGTGGGTTAAAGAAAGAACTAAGGTTTTTTTCAAGAGGGAAGGTTATAAAAGGAAAGCTAGGGAAAGAAAGAAGTATGAATGGCTGAATAAAAGGTTGGGGTTTCTCATTAAGTTGAAAAAGAAGGGATGGAGAGTGGATGGTAAGATTGATGCTGTGAAAAGAGATATAAAAGATTGGTTGAATGAAAGAGGAAAAGAGTTAATGTACCGAGCAAGAGTGGACAAATTGGAGAAGGATGAAAAGTGCTCAAGATATTTTTTTAAGAAAGTGATTGGGAGAAAGGATGATTTAGTGAGTGTGTATGATAATGATGGTGGTTTGGTGAGAGGCAAAGCTGTACTGAATGTGGTGAAAGAGTTTTATGAGGACTTATATGCAGTCAAACAGTGTGATAGGGGTTTGGCTGAGGAAGTGCTGGAAGTGATTGATAAGAAGGTAGATTGTAATGAGTATGAGAGTTTAATGAGAGAGATTGGAATGGAAGAAATTAAAAGGACGGTTGATAGTATGGCTAAAAATAAGACTCCTGGAGAGGATGGGTTGTCGGCTGAGTTTTATGTGAAATTGTGGGATGTACTGAAGGATGATATGGAGAGTATCTTTAAGTATATGTGGGCTAATGGAAGATTGGTGGAAAGTATGAAGAGTGGGATAGTGGTTTTGATTTATAAGAAAGGGGATGTGAATGATGTAAGGAATTGGAGGCCGATAACTTTGTTGAATGTGGATTATAAAATATTTGCAAAGCTGATTACAAATAGAATGAGGGACGTGATAGAGCAAGTGATTGGGGAGGAGCAAGTGTGTGGTGTGCCAGGAAGAAGAATTAGTGAGAATTTGTGTTTGTTGAGAGATATATTGTGGGATGGTATGTGTAGAAAGCAGGTGGTTCGTGTGTTGTCAATTGATTTTGAAAAAGCTTTTGACCGTTTGTCGCATGGGTTTTTGTTTAAGGTGCTAGTTAAAATGGGGTTTCCAGGTGATTTTGTGAATATTGTGAGAATGTTGTATAAGGAAGTGTATAGTAAGATTCTGATTAATGGATGGATGACTGAGGAGATTAAAGTATGTTCAGGGGTGAGACAGGGATGTCCCTTGTCACCTATTGCTTTTATTTGTGCTATGGAACCATTATTAGAATTATTGCGTAAGGATAAATGTGTGAGAGGTGTGAGAGTTCCGGGGGGTCGTGGTAAAGAGGTTAAAGTGTTGGCTTATATGGATGATGTATGTGTGGTAAGTGAATCTGTTGCGGCTGTAAGAAGATCCAAGTTATTGGTAAGTCTGTTTTGTGGTGCGTCTGGTTTTAAGGTCAATTGGGGAAAGAGTGAATATAAATGTTTTGGTGGTGTGACTCAGAGTGAGGATGTTGGTATGGAAGGGGTGGAAGGGCCTATTCAGGTGTTGGGGGTGAAAATGGATGAACGGTTGGATGGTAGAAATAGTTGGGAGGATGTGGGGAAGAGAGTGCAAAAGAAATTGAATTTTTGGAGGTTGAGAGAGTTGTCAATGGTTGGTAAGGTTATGATAGTGAAGAGTGTGATTTTGCCAATACTGTTATATGTTGCTGTTGTGTTTCCGCCAAGTTATATGGTTTTGCGAAAGGTGAAAAGAATGTTATTTGTGTTTTTGTGGGGTACAAAGATGGAAAGAGTTAAGAGAGAGATTGTAATGAAAGATGGTAAAAATGGAGGAATGGACTTTCCGAATGTTGATGTGTATCTGGGTGTGAATATTGTTTTTGCTTTGAAAAGAATGATGGGAGGTGAAAAGAGTTGTGCATGTATGGTGAGATATTTGGGTGGCAGTGTGTTATGTAAATTGGGTTGGTTGGAAAGAGATTTGAGAGTGCCTTATGCTTTTGTGTGTCCTAGTTGGTATGTATATGTGGTGAAATTTTTGGAGAATTATAGGTTGATTGGTGTGGGTCCAGAAGTGTTTGTGAGTAAAAAGAGTATGATTGGGTACATTAAAAAAGAGGAAGTTGAATGTTCAATTAATATGGTGAGAGCTGTAGATGTGGGGAGAGTGTGGAAGAGTATAATGACTGTTGGAGTAACAAATAGACAACGTGAGATAGTATGGCAGAGTTTGCATGGTGCGTTACCGGTAAGAGAATTTCAAAGAAATAGAGGGATTGGAAGGTATGAGAGGTGTCCAAGAGATGGGTGTGATGGGATTGAGAGTGTGATGCATGTATTTTGGAATTGTGAAATGGCGCAAGGTGTGTGGAAAGGGATGAGTTTGCTGTTTAAAGAATTGACTGGTATTAGGTATATGTCGTATGATGTGGCTATGTTTGGACTTAGTATGGTAGGGAGAGATAAGGAAAGGGTTTTTTTTGTGTTGCTTGCCATTATTAAAGAAGTACTTTGGGATGTTAGGAATTTATGTGTATTCAAAAGAAAAAACGTGTCGGTGGAGGGTTGTATTAAGATGATTCTAGATAGGTTATATGTTGTTTATTTGTGTGATAGGAAGAATTTGGGGGATAAGGATGCTGAGGGGATATGGAAGTTTTTGAAATGGAGATATCTTGTGAGTTTGTAATTGGTGATGGTATTTATGTTTGTTTGAAATTGAAAATAAAAAGAAAGACCTAATGATGAGTTGGACTTTACTTCAGAAAGTCTAAGTGACGAAGTATGGAGTTGGATTTTGATGTTTTAATGTCCAAACCTGAAGGTTTAAAAAAAAAAAAAAAAAAAAAAAAAATCTGTTCTTATCAGTTTAATATCTGATACGTCCCCTATCTGGGGACCATATATTAAATGGATTTTTGAGAACGGGGGCCGATTTCGAAGCTTGCTTCCGTCGCCCTATGCATTGACCCGATATGGCAGTATCTTCGGGTACAGTGCACCACCCCCTTACAGGGTTAAAAAGAAAGATTCCTACTTTCATTGCTACCTGCTTGCTGGCTAGCCAGCTAGCCAGCCCTGTGGGCCTTGCTGCTGCTGCAGCCAAAAAACAAAAGGTGGTGCTGCTGCTGCTTCTGCTGCTTCTGCTTCTGCTTGTGTCTGGCCGCTGTTGGAGCGTCCAGGCACAGGACTTCTGCTGCTGCTGACTAAATGGCCTCCTTAATTGGATCATTTGAGTAGCCAGCACACCTGTGCAGGTAGGGCATGACATGATAGGCAGCTGCCTTGATAGCGGGTGGGTGCTGAATGTTCCTAATTGACAAAATAAGATTAATGCTTATGAAGAAATATAAAATCTCATCCCTTCCCCAATATCGCGCCACACCCCTACCCCTTAATTCCCTGGTTGAACTTGATGGACATATGTCTTTTTTCGACCGTACTAACTATGTAACTATGTAACATAACATGGGGGGGGGGGTCTCCTGGCTGTTCACACAGGTGTGTCATTGCTGTACATTGACCATGCATTGCTTCTGTGGTATTGCAAAGGCAAAGACAAATGCTTCCAGCCATCCATTGCACTAATGGATTGGTCATCAGCTGGCTGTCTATGTCCCGCATCAATATAGACCAAAGTACAGAGGGTTAGGCTATGCTATTGTGCACCTACCTGATGCATCAGAAGGTGCGAGGCCCTTGCTAAATTCTGTGCACAGACTTTGAGATCTATACTTTAGACTGTATCTAAACCTGCTCCAACATGGACTGACATTCTGGCCTACTTTCAGCCGATGCGACTTGTCTGTCGCTGAACAGTCGCTTTTTATGTATTCAGCACCTATGTATAATGTTGTAAAAATGCTCTAGAAGCTAAAGTCGCAGAAATGTCACACATATTTGGCCTGCAACTTTCTGTGCGACAAATTCAGACAGGAAAAATCAGTATAAATCCTTCGAAAATTATCCCCCAGTGTCTCCATCTGCTGGCGGTATTGAATAAGCATTGCTGCACTGATGGGGTATGCATTAGACGAAAAAAAAGAAGAAAAAGAAGAATAATACGCCCAGAAAAGAGGCGAAAAGGAGAAAAACGTAAAAAAACGTGAAAAAAAAGTAAGAGGAAGAGAAGGGAAAAAAAGGTGGAAATGGGTTTAAAAGTGATTTCGGCGGAGAAATATATATATATATATATATATATATATATATATATATATATACGCGCACACACACACATATATATAAACGTATTCTCCGTTGAGATATTGCAGCCGCTGCTGTGTCCAGGCCCAGGAGCCTTAGCACTGTGCTGTGATGTCACTCAATACCACTGACATCACTAGGTGTAAACAACATCTCTCCTTTGCTGTGTATGTGACTATGGAGCTGTTTGGTGATGTCGTCTATTATGGCCTTCATAGAAGCAACAGGAGATTGTTGCATCCATCTAGAACCCTCAGAACTACAGTGCTATGATGTCACTCACTTCCACAGGCCTTGCAGAGTGTAAACAACAACAACCCAGCTTTGTTGTGTATGTAACCATAGGGATTTGTGATGTCACCTAGAACCTTCACAGCAGCGACAGCTTTATGAGGAGCATCAGCACTGCTCTGCCTGAGCAGAACCATCACCGCCATAGGTTGTCAAATAACCCGGGTTTAACCCACACAGGTAAGTCCAATGGGGTGCAGGCATGTCCTCTATGCTTACAGCTTCCCGTGGGTGTTGGTTTGATACCGTTTGGGGACAGCCAAGGAGGCATCTGCAGGCAACAAAGGTAGGTGTGTGCTTGTGTGTGTGTTTCCTATGCAGATCCTAAGCCCAGTGTCACATGCAAGTAGGAGGAGTAAGAAGGGTTCCTGGCAAATCCGGGTTATGGATTGCATTTAAAAAGGCCCCGTGGGAGTGCAATGGGCCCCTGTCTTGCTGCTTAGCAATAATGGTATGGGTTTAGGTTCTGCTGTGTGTACTGGTGGTTGACTGCCCCCCAGCCCAGAGTGTGCATGGAAAATTGTCTGGCAGCCTCCCTGACAGCAAGCAGTGATAGTGCCCATGAAGGGCACCTTGTTGGGCCCGCCCCTTTCACGGTTATCGCTTCTCGGCCTTTTGGCTTCGATCCTGTGCGGTTTACCGGGCAGGGTAGGAGTCGGAAGGGGTGGTGATCGGGGCCCTCTTTTGCGGGGGGCCCTGGATTGTTACTGGGTTGCGATAGTGGGTATCTTAACCTGCAAAAATGAGCGGAGAGAGGACTCGAGGACTCGAGGATACGGTGCGGATTTACGTTCCTGGCGAACACCGGGGGACGATTGGATTGGATCAAGTTGTGCTGGAGATTCTTCGCAAGCTCCAGTACCTTCAGGTATGGCATGTAATCGCTATGCAAGACTTCCCTAGGCAAGGGATTTACGATATAACCTTTTATGATTCTGAGGTTTGCCAGAGGGTCTACATGGACTTAGAAGTGATGAAGAGGAGGAATGAGCCAGCTATAATGAGTAAGGTGAAAGTGGAGCCATTATTCATGAATATGTCTAAGGTTGTTATAGTCCATATGTACAACCCGAAGGTTTCGGATGAGATGGTGACCAATTTTTTGTACCGATATTGTGATGAAGTTAAATTTCTTGGAAGACTCAAGAACAGACATGGGTACTTTAATTGTAAAAGGAAATTTGTTGTAAAATTTAAAAAGGACGAAGGAATGGAAGAGGGAAGGAAGAGTATACCACAGGTATTTTCTATTGGAGGAGAAAGAGGTTTTTGTTTTTATGAAGGACAGTTGCAGTACTGTAGACGTTGTCACGCTTATGGACATGTACAGGAGTCTTGCCCTGAGCAAGGAGTATGCTGCAGGAATTGTGGGAAATCAGGTCACAACTCGGGTGAATGTACTGAGAAGAAAACGTGTGATATCTGTGGTAGTGAGGAGCATTTGGCTAGAGGATGCAGTTTATGGTATAGAAAGAAAATGAGCTATGCTGACGCAGCAGGAAATAGAAGAGAGGAAAGAGGAGAAAGGCCATTTCCACGTGTTTTTGGTGTGAATGCTGAGGTGACTCAGGTGATTGACGAGAACTCTGTAAAAGGGAGTGCAGCAGGTGTGACAGTGCAGCACATGAATACTCAGGAAAAATCTGGAAAAGGGGAGGAGGGTGACTCCACTGGTGTGCATTGTGAGGAGACTGGTGTTGGTGAAGAGTTTACTGAGGTCAGTAAGAAGAAAGCACGTAAAGGGAAAAAAGAGAAAGTGGTGGAGAGTGTGGAGACTGTGTGTAGGGAGGTTCCCCCATGTGAAGAAACAATTGAGGATTTTGAATGCCCAAACCCAGTGGTGGGGGAGGAGGAGGGGATGGAGTTTCAGGAGAATGAGAGTGAGAGATCCCTAACACCTGGGCAGAGGGTGATTAGTGGGGAGGAGAATGTAACATCTGAAGAGGAGGAGAAGGAGGAGGAGGAGGGGGAAGATGAAGATGAAAATGCAAATGGAGGCTTTCAAGGTAAAAGTAAAAGGTGTAAGAAAGGGAGTTGGTCAGGGGATCAGACGGATCCTGTGTATGGAGGTGAGAAAATGATGGACAGGGACTCTCAAGTGGGGTCGCCTGATTGCTATGGGATGCTGCTAAGGAAGGTTGAAGGTCAGAATACTAACTTCTAGTTAAAATGGATGTTAAGAAAATGGATTGCCTTCTTTCCTTTTTAATGGCATTGGTTGTGGCTACTCTTAATGTTCGGAGTATAGGAACAACCATCAGAAGAGCAGCAGTTTTTGATTTTTTGGAGAATGTGAAGGGAGATATATTTTGTTTACAGGAGTGTGCAATTAAGTCTGCACCTTATGTAGATGAATGGAAGAGAGGGCAGTCTTTTTGGTCTACATGCACAGAGAATAAAAATGAAGGTGTGGGGATTTTATTGTGTAACAGGGACATTAAAGTTTTAAATTGCCAAGTTTTAGTACCAGGTCGTTGTATGGTTTTAAATTTTGAGTTTTTAGGCCAGAGAATGAGAGTTTTTAATGTATATGCGCCAGCAGAAAAACAGGCACGTGTGTTATTTTTAGAGTCTCTTAAACTTTTTATTCCTGGTCGTGATGGTACTATTATTGTTGGTGATTTTAACTGCATTAGATCCGTCAATGATCGTGAGAGCTCTGCTAAGGTTAGAACTGATATTACTTCAAATGTTTTAAACCAAATTATTCAAGACTTACATTATTCTGATGTTGGACTGATGGTTAGCACTGATGAAAGATACACCTATATATCAGATAGTGGCCGCTGTAAATCCCGGATTGATTACATTCTTGTCTCTGAGGGGATTAAGGTGGTCCGGTGCAATCAAATGATGTCAACTTTCTCAGATCATAAGATGGTGTCGGCAGAAATAAGTATTGCAGAGTCCTTTCATTTTGGTAGAGGGCTCTGGAAATTAAATGTAAGTCTATTAGAAGATGAAGAAGTAATGGCCGGTTTTAAAGATTTTTTTTTATCTTGTACTTCTAAACAATCTGTTTTTAGTAATGTTTTAGCTTGGTGGGATTGGGCAAAAAGTGAGTTTGCTAAGTATTTTAAGTTCATTTGCATAAGGAGGGCACAAGAAAAGAGGAGGGGTTATGAAAGGCTTATCTCACGTTTAGAAACTCTCTTTAAGTTTAAACATGTTGGTGTGGAGGAGGAAATTGAGAAGGTGAAAATTGAGATGAAGAACAGGTTGTTGGAAAGAGGTAGAAATATTGTTTTTAAATCCAAAGTTCAACATTTGGAGGAAAATGAACAATGTACAAGATATTTCTTTAAAAAATGTTTTAATGCTAGGGGTGTTTTTAAGTCTGTTTTAACTCCTACAGGGGAAGTTGTTGGTGATCAGATGGTGAAGGAGATTGGCAGATTTTATGAAACACTTTTTAGTAATAAGAGCAGAGCCAGTGAGACGGAGATGAATGATTATTGTAATATTTTAGAGAATAATGTCCCTGAAGGAAAAAGTGCATTTTTAATTGAGGAAGTTTGTGAAGGGGAGATCAAGCAGGCTCTGGACAAGACAGCGAAAGGGAAGACACCGGGCTGTGATGGCCTCCCCTTTGAGTTTTATTCAGTTTTTTGGCATATTTTAAAGCAAGATTTTACACGGGTGGTGCAATATGTTTTTAACTCAGGTATTTTAGCGGAGTCTATGAAGAAAGGAGTTATTACCTTGATACATAAGAAAGGTGATGAAAGAGATTTGAAAAACTGGAGGCCGATCACATTATTGAATACAGGTTATAAGATCATTGCAAAGATTGTGGCGAACAGGATGAGTGACATAGTTGAGCACCTTGTTGGAGAATACCAAGTTTGTGCAGTGCCAAATAGGAGAATAACTGATAATTTATTAGTTTTAAGAGACTCTATTTATTATAGTAATTTTAATAAGAATGCACTTTTTGTGGAATCCATTGATTTTGAAAAAGCTTATGACAGAGTTGCTCATGATTTTATGTTTATGGTTTTAAAGCATATGGGTATTCCTGAGAAGCTACTGTTTGTGATTAAAAGTTTTTATTATGGGGCAACAAGTCAGATTTTAGTCAATGGACATGTGGGGCCGGGTTTTAATATTTTATCAGGAGTACGACAGGGATGCCCACTCTCCCCAATTTTATTCATTTGTGTCATTGAGGCCTTGCTCAAAAATGTACAGAAGGACAAATGTGTGAGTGGTGTTTTTATCCCGGGAAGTAATGGAAGGAATTTGAAGGTTTTAAGTTACATGGATGATGTGGTTTTTACTTGCACTTCCCAAGCTGATCTTAATAGAGTGAATTTGCATGTAAAGATTTTTTGTTGTATTGCTGGTATGAAAGTCAATTGGGGGAAGTGCCAATTGAGTAATTTTGGAAAGCAAGGAAAAGTGGTGGTGGATGGCGTGGATGAGAAGGAAGATATTGAAGTGTTAGGCGTTGTTTTTGAAAAAAATCTAAAAGGAGGGAAAAGTTATGAGAAGTTGGAGGAGAAGATAGAGAAGAAATTATCTTTTTGGAAATTGAGAAACTTGTCCCTTAAAGGTAAAGTTCTGATTTTAAAGGCAGTAATTTTGCCACTACTATTATATACTGCAATGGTTTTCCCACCCGGCAAATTATGGTCCAGAAGGATGACAAGGAAGTTGTTTATTTTTTTCTGGGGTTCAAAGATGGAAAAGATGAAGAGGGAGGAAGTGATGAAGAGCGTGAAGAAAGGCGGATATAATTTCCCGGATATTAATCTGTTTTTAAAGACTCATTACTTTCTTTTAATTTATAAAGTGTCTCAGTGCAATAATTGGGTGGCAGACATGAGCAGGTATTTGGCAGGATGGTTGTTTTCCAAATGGGGCTGGTGTGAGAAGGATCTGAGGAGACCAATAGCGCAAGTTATACCTACCTTCTATGTGGTTCTCAGGTCTTTCAGTGATCAATTTGGTTTGAGTTCCCTGGGAAAACCTGAGAAAAAGAAAATTGAAAATGAAATAAGAAAAAATGAGAGATTATATGAAGTACCATTCTGCACTACTGCTCAGTCTGTGAAGATCTGGAATCTTTTTAATGTTAGAGGATTATCGAATAGACAGAGAGATGTAAACTGGATGACTTTTCATGGCTGCCTCCCAACCAGAGCTTTCCTGAATGGACGAGGAATAAGAGTGAGCGAGAAATGTCCAAGAGAGGGTTGTGGAGGCAGGGAGGATACAGTGCACTTATTTTGGAACTGTTTTTATGCAAGAGAATTTTTTATGCTTCTACAGAGGTTTTTTTCTGCAATCACGGGATATGTTGATTTTAATTTTGAGAAGATTTTTATTGGTCAGGATTTTAGCAGGAGAGAGGACACACGTGAAAGCTGGATTGTATTTTCTGTTTTTAAAGAAGTTTTATGGGATTCTAGAAACCTGCTTGTTTTTAAAAATGTGTGTATTTCTCCAAGGGAGTTGAAGAGACTTTTTTTTGGAAGGTTGTTTATTATTTTTCTATTTGACAAGAAGAGAATGGGAGAGGAAGAGGCTGAAAAGATTTGGAGATACAAGGAATGGAGAAAGTTGTAAGTATCCTGATCAAGGTTTTGAATTTGTGCTTCTCTTATAGTTTTCTTATTGAGATATTTTTCCGCATGATGTTTTTTCAGACTTTGTTTAGAAGTGATGAGTTTTGGTAGGTGACCTGATGATCGCTTGAACAATAGTCTGTAACTGAGGAAAAAAAAAAAAAAAAAAAAAAAAAAAAAAAAAAAATCTGTTCTTTTCAGTTTAATATCTGATACGTCCCCTATCTGGGGACCATATATTAAATGGATTTTTGAGAACGGGGGCCGATTTCGAAGCTTGCTTCCGTCGCCCTATGCATTGACCCGATATGGCAGTATCTTCGGGTACAGTGCACCACCCCCTTACAGGGTTAAAAAGAAAGATTCCTACTTTCATTGCTACCTGCTTGCTGGCTAGCCAGCTAGCCAGCCCTGTGGGCCTTGCTGCTGCTGCAGCCAAAAAACAAAAGGTGGTGCTGCTGCTGCTTCTGCTGCTTCTGCTTCTGCTTGTGTCTGGCCGCTGTTGGAGCGTCCAGGCACAGGACTTCTGCTGCTGCTGACTAAATGGCCTCCTTAATTGGATCATTTGAGTAGCCAGCACACCTGTGCAGGTAGGGCATGACATGATAGGCAGCTGCCTTGATAGCGGGTGGGTGCTGAATGTTCCTAATTGACAAAATAAGATTAATGCTTATGAAGAAATATAAAATCTCATCCCTTCCCCAATATCGCGCCACACCCCTACCCCTTAATTCCCTGGTTGAACTTGATGGACATATGTCTTTTTTCGACCGTACTAACTATGTAACTATGTAACATAACATGGGGGGGGGGGGGGTCTCCTGGCTGTTCACACAGGTGTGTCATTGCTGTACATTGACCATGCATTGCTTCTGTGGTATTGCAAAGGCAAAGACAAATGCTTCCAGCCATCCATTGCACTAATGGATTGGTCATCAGCTGGCTGTCTATGTCCCGCATCAATATAGACCAAAGTACAGAGGGTTAGGCTATGCTATTGTGCACCTACCTGATGCATCAGAAGGTGCGAGGCCCTTGCTAAATTCTGTGCACAGACTTTGAGATCTATACTTTAGACTGTATCTAAACCTGCTCCAACATGGACTGACATTCTGGCCTACTGCCACGATGCCGGCTGGCAGGTAGTGGATCCTCTGTGCCAGAGAGGGATTGGCGTGGACCGTGCTAGTGGACCGGTTCTAAGCCACTACTGGTTTTCACCAGAGCCCGCCGCAAAGCGGGATGGTCTTGCTGCGGCGGTAGTGACCAGGTCGTATCCACTAGCAACGGCTCAACTCTCTGGCTGCTGAAGATAGGCGCGTTACAAGGGAGTAGGCAAAAGCAAGGTCGGACGTAGCAGAAGGTCGGGGCAGGCAGCAAGGATCGTAGTCAGGGGCAACGGCAGAAGGTCTGGAAACACAGGCAAGGAACACACAAGGAACGCTTTCACTGGCACTAAGGCAACAAGATCCGGCAAGGGAGTGCAGGGGAAGTGAGGTGATATAGGGAAGTGCACAGGTGAACACACTAATTGGGACCACTGCGCCAATCAGCGGCGCAGTGGCCCTTTAAATCGCAGAGACCCGGCGCGCGCGCGCCCTAGGGAGCGGGGCCGCGCGCGCCGGGACAGAACAGACGGAGAGCGAGTCAGGTAGGGGAGCCGGGGTGCGCATCGCGAGCGGGCGCTACCCGCATCGCGAATCGCATCCCGGCTGGCAGCGGAATCGCAGCGCCCCGGGTCAGAGGACGTGACCGGAGCGCTGCCGCGGGGAGAGTGAAGCGAGCGCTCCGGGGAGGAGCGGGGACCCGGAGCGCTCGGGGTAACAGTACCCCCCCCCTTGGGTCTCCCCCTCTTCTTAGAGCCTGAGAACCTGAGGAGCAGACTTTTGTCTAGGATGTTGTCCTCAGGTTCCCAGGATCTCTCTTCATATGATGGAAAGGTCACGAGAAATTTCATCCACAGCGGGCAGACCAGAGGGCAAGGGAGTAGGGAGGGGGGGAAGAGGGTGACGGCCGTACACCACGAAAAATGGGGATTTGGAGGAAGACTCAGAGACCCTGAAGTTACACGAGAATTCGGCCCATGGGAGGAGATCTGCCCAGTCATCCTGGCGGGAGGAAACAAAATGTCGCAAATAATCACCCAAGATCTGGTTAATCCTTTCTACTTGTCCATTGGACTGGGGATGATATGCAGAAGAAAAATGTAATTTAATCTTGAGTTGTTTACAGAGAGCCCTCCAGAATTTAGACACGAATTGGACGCCTCTATCCGAGACAATCTGCGTAGGCAACCCGTGAAGACGAAAAATGTGTACAAAAAATTGTTTAGCCAACTGAGGCGCAGAAGGAAGACCAGGAAGAGGGATGAAATGTGCCATTTTGGAGAATCGATCAACGACCACCCAAATAACAGTGTTGCCACAGGAAGGGGGTAAATCAGTAATAAAATCCATACCAATCAGAGACCAAGGCTGTTCGGGGACAGGCAGAGGATGAAGAAAACCAGCGGGCTTCTGGCGAGGAGTCTTATCCCGGGCACAGATAGTGCAGGCTCGCACAAAGTCCACAACATCCGTCTCCAGAGTCGGCCACCAATAGAAGCGGGAGATGAGTTGCACAGATTTCTTGATACCCGCATGACCTGCGAGATGGGAGGAGTGACCCCATTTGAGGATTCCGAGGCGTTGGCGAGGAGAAACAAAGGTCTTTCCTGGAGGAGTCTGCCTGATGGAGGCAGGAGAAGTGGAGATCAGGCAGTCAGGTGGAATGATGTGTTGCGGAGAGAGTTCAACTTCTGAGGCATCCGAGGAACGAGAGAGAGCATCGGCCCTAATGTTCTTATCGGCAGGACGAAAGTGAATCTCAAAATTAAATCGGGCAAAGAACAGAGACCACCGGGCCTGGCGAGGATTCAGCCGTTGGGCAGACTGGAGGTAGGAGAGGTTCTTGTGGTCGGTGTAGATAATAACAGGAGAACTTGATCCCTCCAGCAGATGCCTCCATTCCTCAAGTGCTAATTTAATGGCTAGAAGCTCTCGATCCCCGATGGAGTAGTTCCTCTCCGCTGGAGAGAAGGTCCTAGAGAAAAAACCACAAGTGACAGCATGCCCGGAAGAATTTTTTTGTAGAAGAACAGCTCCAGCTCCCACTGAGGAGGCATCAACCTCCAATAGGAAGGGTTTGGAAGGGTCAGGTCTGGAGAGGACGGGAGCCGAAGAAAAGGCAGACTTGAGTCGTTTAAAGGCGTCTTCTGCTTGAGGAGGCCAGGACTTGGGATCAGCATTTTTTTTGGTTAAAGCCACGATAGGAGCCACAATGGTAGAAAAATGTGGAATAAATTGCCTGTAATAATTGGCGAACCCCAAAAAGCGTTGGATAGCACGGAGTCCGGAGGGGCGTGGCCAATCTAAGACGGCAGAGAGTTTGTCTGGATCCATCTGTAGTCCCTGGCCAGAGACCAAATATCCTAGAAAAGGAAGAGATTGGCATTCAAACAGACATTTCTCAATTTTGGCATAGAGTTGGTTGTCACGAAGTCTCTGAAGAACCATACGGACATGCTGGCGGTGTTCTTCTAGATTGGCAGAAAAAATTAGGATATCGTCCAGATATACAACAACACAGGAGTATAACAGATCACGAAAAATTTCATTGACAAAGTCTTGGAAGACGGCAGGGGCGTTGCACAGTCCAAAGGGCATGACCAGATACTCAAAGTGTCCATCTCTGGTGTTAAATGCCGTTTTCCACTCGTCCCCCTCTCTGATGCGGATGAGGTTATAGGCGCCTCTTAAGTCCAATTTAGTGAAGATGTGGGCACCTTGGAGGCGATCAAAGAGTTCAGAGATGAGGGGTAAGGGGTAGCGGTTCTTAACCGTGATTTTATTAAGACCGCGGTAGTCAATGCAAGGACGTAGGGAGCCATCTTTTTTGGACACAAAGAAAAATCCGGCTCCGGCAGGAGAGGAGGATTTACGGATAAAGCCCTTTTTTAGATTCTCCTGGACGTATTCGGACATGGCAAGAGTCTCTGGGGCAGAGAGAGGATAAATTCTGCCCCGGGGTGGAGTAGTGCCCGGGAGGAGGTCGATAGGGCAATCATAAGGCCTGTGAGGAGGTAGAGTCTCAGCTTGTTTTTTGCAGAAAACATCCGCGAAGTCCATATAGGCCTTAGGGAGACCGGTTACTGGAGGAACCACAGAGTTACGGCAAGGGTTACTGGGAACCGGTTTTAGACAGTTCTTGGAACAAGAGGACCCCCAACTCTTGATCTCCCCAGTGGACCAATCCAGGGTAGGGGAATGAAGTTGAAGCCAGGGAAGTCCAAGGAGAATTTCCGAGGTGCAATTGGGGAGGACCAAAAGTTCAATCCTCTCATGATGAGATCCGATGCTCATAAGAAGGGGCTCCATGCGGAAACGTATGGTACAGTCCAATCTTTCATTATTTACACAATTGATGTAGAGGGGTCTGGCGAGACTGGTCACCGGGATGTTGAACCTGTTGACGAGAGAGGCCAAAATAAAATTTCCTGCAGATCCTGAGTCCAAGAAGGCCACTGTAGAGAAGGAGAAGGCAGAGGCAGACATCCGCACAGGCACAGTAAGACGTGGAGAAGCGGAGTAGACATCAAGGACTGTCTCACCTTTGTGCGGAGTCAGCGTACGTCTTTCCAGGCGGGGAGGACGGATAGGACAATCTCTTAGGAAGTGTTCGGTACTAGCACAGTACAGGCAGAGGTTCTCCATACGGCGTCGTGTCCTCTCTTGAGGTGTCAGGCGAGACCGGTCGACCTGCATAGCCTCCACGGCGGGAGGCACAGGAACAGATTGCAGGGGACCAGAGGAGAGAGGAGCCGAGGAGGAGAAACGCCTCGTGCGAACAGAGTCCATATCTTGGCGGAGTTCCTGACGCCTTTCGGAAAAACGCATGTCAATGCGAGTGGCTAGGTGAATAAGTTCATGTAGATTAGCAGGAATTTCTCGTGCGGCCAGAACATCTTTAATGTTGCTGGATAGGCCTTTTTTGAAGGTCGCGCAGAGGGCCTCATTATTCCAGGACAATTCTGAAGCAAGAGTACGGAATTGTACGGCATACTCGCCAACGGAAGAATTACCCTGGACCAGGTTCAACAGGGCAGTCTCAGCAGAAGAGGCTCGGGCAGGTTCCTCAAAGACACTTCGGATTTCCGAGAAGAAGGAGTGTACAGAGGCAGTGACGGGGTCATTGCGGTCCCAGAGCGGTGTGGCCCATGACAGGGCTTTTCCGGACAGAAGGCTGACTACGAAAGCCACCTTAGACCTTTCAGTGGGAAACAGGTCCGACATCATCTCCAGATGCAGGGAACATTGGGAAAGAAAGCCACGGCAAAACTTAGAGTCCCCATCAAATTTATCCGGCAAGGATAAGCGTATCCCAGGAGCGGCCACTCGCTGCGGAGGAGGTGCAGGAGCTGGCGGAGGAGATGACTGCTGAAGCTGTGGTAGTAACTGTTGTAGCATAACGGTCAGTTGAGACAGCTGTTGGCCTTGTTGCGCTATCTGTTGTGACTGCTGGGCGACCACCGTGGTGAGGTCAGCGACAACTGGCAGAGGAACTTCAGCGGGATCCAGTGCCGGATCTACTGTCACGATGCCGGCTGGCAGGTAGTGGATCCTCTGTGCCAGAGAGGGATTGGCGTGGACCGTGCTAGTGGACCGGTTCTAAGCCACTACTGGTTTTCACCAGAGCCCGCCGCAAAGCGGGATAGGCGCGGTACAAGGGAGTAGGCAAAAGCAAGGTCGGACGTAGCAGAAGGTCGGGGCAGGCAGCAAGGATCGTAGTCAGGGGCAACGGCAGAAGGTCTGGAAACACAGGCAAGGAACACACAAGGAACGCTTTCACTGGCACTAAGGCAACAAGATCCGGCAAGGGAGTGCAGGGGAAGTGAGGTGATATAGGGAAGTGCACAGGTGAACACACTAATTGGGACCACTGCACCAATCAGCGGCGCAGTGGCCCTTTAAATCGCAGAGACCCGGCGCGCGCGCGCCCTAGGGAGCGGGGCCGCGCGCGCCGGGACAGAACAGACGGAGAGCGCATCGCGAGCGGGCGCTACCCGCATCGCGAATCGCATCCCGGCTGGCAGCGGAATCGCAGCGCCCCGGGTCAGAGGACGTGACCGGAGCGCTGCCGCGGGGAGAGTGAAGCGAGCGCTCCGGGGAGGAGCGGGGACCCGGAGCGCTCGGCGTAACACCTACTTTCAGCCGATGCGACTTGTCTGTCGCTGAACAGTCGCTTTTTATGTATTCAGCACCTATGTATAATGTTGTAAAAATGCTCTAGAAGCTAAAGTCGCAGAAATGTCACACATATTTGGCCTGCAACTTTCTGTGCGACAAATTCAGACAGGAAAAATCAGTATAAATCCTTAGAAAATTATCCCCCAGTGTCTCCATCTGCTGGCGGTATTGAATAAGCATTGCTGCACTGATGGGGTATGCATTAGACGAAAAAAAAGAAGAAAAAGAAGAATAATACGCCAAGAAAAGAGGCGAAAAGGAGAAAAACGTAAAAAAACGTGAAAAAAAAGTAAGAGGAAGAGAAGGGAAAAAAAGGTGGAAATGGGTTTAAAAGTGATTTCGGCGGAGAAATATATATATATATATATATATATATATATATATATATATATATATATATACGCGCACACACACACATATATATAAACGTATTCTCCGTTGAGATATTGCAGCCGCTGCTGTGTCCAGGCCCAGGAGCCTTAGCACTGTGCTGTGATGTCACTCAATACCACTGACATCACTAGGTGTAAACAACATCTCTCCTTTGCTGTGTATGTGACTATGGAGCTGTTTGGTGATGTCGTCTATTATGGCCTTCATAGAAGCAACAGGAGATTGTTGCATCCATCTAGAACCCTCAGAACTACAGTGCTATGATGTCACTCACTTCCACAGGCCTTGCAGAGTGTAAACAACAACAACCCAGCTTTGTTGTGTATGTAACCATAGGGATTTGTGATGTCACCTAGAACCTTCACAGCAGCGACAGCTTTATGAGGAGCATCAGCACTGCTCTGCCTGAGCAGAACCATCACCGCCATAGGTTGTCAAATAACCCGGGTTTAACCCACACAGGTAAGTCCAATGGGGTGCAGGCATGTCCTCTATGCTTACAGCTTCCCGTGGGTGTTGGTTTGATACCGTTTGGGGACAGCCAAGGAGGCATCTGCAGGCAACAAAGGTAGGTGTGTGCTTGTGTGTGTGTTTCCTATGCAGATCCTAAGCCCAGTGTCACATGCAAGTAGGAGGAGTAAGAAGGGTTCCTGGCAAATCCGGGTTATGGATTGCATTTAAAAAGGCCCCGTGGGAGTGCAATGGGCCCCTGTCTTGCTGCTTAGCAATAATGGTATGGGTTTAGGTTCTGCTGTGTGTACTGGTGGTTGACTGCCCCCCAGCCCAGAGTGTGCATGGAAAATTGTCTGGCAGCCTCCCTGACAGCAAGCAGTGATAGTGCCCATGAAGGGCACCTTGTTGGGCCCGCCCCTTTCACGGTTATCGCTTCTCGGCCTTTTGGCTAAGATCAAGTGTAGTATCTGTTCTTATCAGTTTAATATCTGATACGTCCCCTATCTGGGGACCATATATTAAATGGATTTTTGAGAACGGGGGCCGATTTCGAAGCTTGCTTCCGTCGCCCTATGCATTGACCCGATATGGCAGTATCTTCGGGTACAGTGCACCACCCCCTTACAGGGTTAAAAAGAAAGATTCCTACTTTCATTGCTACCTGCTTGCTGGCTAGCCAGCTAGCCAGCCCTGTGGGCCTTGCTGCTGCTGCAGCCAAAAAACAAAAGGTGGTGCTGCTGCTGCTTCTGCTGCTTCTGCTTCTGCTTGTGTCTGGCCGCTGTTGGAGCGTCCAGGCACAGGACTTCTGCTGCTGCTGACTAAATGGCCTCCTTAATTGGATCATTTGAGTAGCCAGCACACCTGTGCAGGTAGGGCATGACATGATAGGCAGCTGCCTTGATAGCGGGTGGGTGCTGAATGTTCCTAATTGACAAAATAAGATTAATGCTTATGAAGAAATATAAAATCTCATCCCTTCCCCAATATCGCGCCACACCCCTACCCCTTAATTCCCTGGTTGAACTTGATGGACATATGTCTTTTTTCGACCGTACTAACTATGTAACTATGTAACATAACATGGGGGGGGGGGGGGGGGTCTCCTGGCTGTTCACACAGGTGTGTCATTGCTGTACATTGACCATGCATTGCTTCTGTGGTATTGCAAAGGCAAAGACAAATGCTTCCAGCCATCCATTGCACTAATGGATTGGTCATCAGCTGGCTGTCTATGTCCCGCATCAATATAGACCAAAGTACAGAGGGTTAGGCTATGCTATTGTGCACCTACCTGATGCATCAGAAGGTGCGAGGCCCTTGCTAAATTCTGTGCACAGACTTTGAGATCTATACTTTAGACTGTATCTAAACCTGCTCCAACATGGACTGACATTCTGGCCTACTTTCAGCCGATGCGACTTGTCTGTCGCTGAACAGTCGCTTTTTATGTATTCAGCACCTATGTATAATGTTGTAAAAATGCTCTAGAAGCTAAAGTCGCAGAAATGTCACACATATTTGGCCTGCAACTTTCTGTGCGACAAATTCAGACAGGAAAAATCAGTATAAATCCTTAGAAAATTATCCCCCAGTGTCTCCATCTGCTGGCGGTATTGAATAAGCATTGCTGCACTGATGGGGTATGCATTAGACGAAAAAAAAGAAGAAAAAGAAGAATAATACGCCCAGAAAAGAGGCGAAAAGGAGAAAAACGTAAAAAAACGTGAAAAAAAAGTAAGAGGAAGAGAAGGGAAAAAAAGGTGGAAATGGGTTTAAAAGTGATTTCGGCGGAGAAATATATATATATATATATATATATATATATATATATATATATATACGCGCACACACACACATATATATAAACGTATTCTCCGTTGAGATATTGCAGCCGCTGCTGTGTCCAGGCCCAGGAGCCTTAGCACTGTGCTGTGATGTCACTCAATACCACTGACATCACTAGGTGTAAACAACATCTCTCCTTTGCTGTGTATGTGACTATGGAGCTGTTTGGTGATGTCGTCTATTATGGCCTTCATAGAAGCAACAGGAGATTGTTGCATCCATCTAGAACCCTCAGAACTACAGTGCTATGATGTCACTCACTTCCACAGGCCTTGCAGAGTGTAAACAACAACAACCCAGCTTTGTTGTGTATGTAACCATAGGGATTTGTGATGTCACCTAGAACCTTCACAGCAGCGACAGCTTTATGAGGAGCATCAGCACTGCTCTGCCTGAGCAGAACCATCACCGCCATAGGTTGTCAAATAACCCGGGTTTAACCCACACAGGTAAGTCCAATGGGGTGCAGGCATGTCCTCTATGCTTACAGCTTCCCGTGGGTGTTGGTTTGATACCGTTTGGGGACAGCCAAGGAGGCATCTGCAGGCAACAAAGGTAGGTGTGTGCTTGTGTGTGTGTTTCCTATGCAGATCCTAAGCCCAGTGTCACATGCAAGTAGGAGGAGTAAGAAGGGTTCCTGGCAAATCCGGGTTATGGATTGCATTTAAAAAGGCCCCGTGGGAGTGCAATGGGCCCCTGTCTTGCTGCTTAGCAATAATGGTATGGGTTTAGGTTCTGCTGTGTGTACTGGTGGTTGACTGCCCCCCAGCCCAGAGTGTGCATGGAAAATTGTCTGGCAGCCTCCCTGACAGCAAGCAGTGATAGTGCCCATGAAGGGCACCTTGTTGGGCCCGCCCCTTTCACGGTTATCGCTTCTCGGCCTTTTGGCTAAGATCAAGTGTAGTATATGTTCTTATCAGTTTAATATCTGATACGTCCCCTATCTGGGGACCATATATTAAATGGATTTTTGAGAACGGGGGCCGATTTCGAAGCTTGCTTCCGTCGCCCTATGCATTGACCCGATATGGCAGTATCTTCGGGTACAGTGCACCACCCCCTTACAGGGTTAAAAAGAAAGATTCCTACTTTCATTGCTACCTGCTTGCTGGCTAGCCAGCTAGCCAGCCCTGTGGGCCTTGCTGCTGCTGCAGCCAAAAAACAAAAGGTGGTGCTGCTGCTGCTTCTGCTGCTTCTGCTTCTGCTTGTGTCTGGCCGCTGTTGGAGCGTCCAGGCACAGGACTTCTGCTGCTGCTGACTAAATGGCCTCCTTAATTGGATCATTTGAGTAGCCAGCACACCTGTGCAGGTAGGGCATGACATGATAGGCAGCTGCCTTGATAGCGGGTGGGTGCTGAATGTTCCTAATTGACAAAATAAGATTAATGCTTATGAAGAAATATAAAATCTCATCCCTTCCCCAATATCGCGCCACACCCCTACCCCTTAATTCCCTGGTTGAACTTGATGGACATATGTCTTTTTTCGACCGTACTAACTATGTAACTATGTAACAGAACATGGGGGGGGGGGGGGGGGGTCTCCTGGCTGTTCACACAGGTGTGTCATTGCTGTACATTGACCATGCATTGCTTCTGTGGTATTGCAAAGGCAAAGACAAATGCTTCCAGCCATCCATTGCACTAATGGATTGGTCATCAGCTGGCTGTCTATGTCCCGCATCAATATAGACCAAAGTACAGAGGGTTAGGCTATGCTATTGTGCACCTACCTGATGCATCAGAAGGTGCGAGGCCCTTGCTAAATTCTGTGCACAGACTTTGAGATCTATACTTTAGACGGTATCTAAACCTGCTCCAACATGGACTGACATTCTGGCCTACTTTCAGCCGATGCGACTTGTCTGTCGCTGAACAGTCGCTTTTTATGTATTCAGCACCTATGTATAATGTTGTAAAAATGCTCTAGAAGCTAAAGTCGCAGAAATGTCACACATATTTGGCCTGCAACTTTCTGTGCGACAAATTCAGACAGGAAAAATCAGTATAAATCCTTAGAAAATTATCCCCCAGTGTCTCCATCTGCTGGCGGTATTGAATAAGCATTGCTGCACTGATGGGGTATGCATTAGACGAAAAAAAAGAAGAAAAAGAAGAAAAATACGCCCAGAAGAGAGGCGAAAAGGAGAAAAACGTAAAAAAACGTGAAAAAAAAGTAAGAGGAAGAGAAGGGAAAAAAAGGTGGAAATGGGTTTAAAAGTGATTTCGGCAGAGAAATATATATATATATATATATATATATATATATATATATATATATATATACGCGCACACACACACACATATATATAAACGTATTCTCCGTTGAGATATTGCAGCCGCTGCTGTGTCCAGGCCCAGGAGCCTTAGCACTGTGCTGTGATGTCACTCAATACCACTGACATCACTAGGTGTAAACAACATCTCTCCTTTGCTGTGTATGTGACTATGGAGCTGTTTGGTGATGTCGTCTATTATGGCCTTCATAGAAGCAACAGGAGATTGTTGCATCCATCTAGAACCCTCAGAACTACAGTGCTATGATGTCACTCACTTCCACAGGCCTTGCAGAGTGTAAACAACAACAACCCAGCTTTGTTGTGTATGTAACCATAGGGATTTGTGATGTCACCTAGAACCTTCACAGCAGCGACAGCTTTATGAGGAGCATCAGCACTGCTCTGCCTGAGCAGAACCATCACCGCCATAGGTTGTCAAATAACCCGGGTTTAACCCACACAGGTAAGTCCAATGGGGTGCAGGCATGTCCTCTATGCTTACAGCTTCCCGTGGGTGTTGGTTTGATACCGTTTGGGGACAGCCAAGGAGGCATCTGCAGGCAACAAAGGTAGGTGTGTGCTTGTGTGTGTGTTTCCTATGCAGATCCTAAGCCCAGTGTCACATGCAAGTAGGAGGAGTAAGAAGGGTTCCTGGCAAATCCGGGTTATGGATTGCATTTAAAAAGGCCCCGTGGGAGTGCAATGGGCCCCTGTCTTGCTGCTTAGCAATAATGGTATGGGTTTAGGTTCTGCTGTGTGTACTGGTGGTTGACTGCCCCCCAGCCCAGAGTGTGCATGGAAAATTGTCTGGCAGCCTCCCTGACAGCAAGCAGTGATAGTGCCCATGAAGGGCACCTTGTTGGGCCCGCCCCTTTCACGGTTATCGCTTCTCGGCCTTTTGGCTAAGATCAAGTGTAGTATCTGTTCTTATCAGTTTAATATCTGATACGTCCCCTATCTGGGGACCATATATTAAATGGATTTTTGAGAACGGGGGCCGATTTCGAAGCTTGCTTCCGTCGCCCTATGCATTGACCCGATATGGCAGTATCTTCGGGTACAGTGCACCACCCCCTTACAGGGTTAAAAAGAAAGATTCCTACTTTCATTGCTACCTGCTTGCTGGCTAGCCAGCTAGCCAGCCCTGTGGGCCTTGCTGCTGCTGCAGCCAAAAAACAAAAGGTGGTGCTGCTGCTGCTTCTGCTGCTTCTGCTTCTGCTTGTGTCTGGCCGCTGTTGGAGCGTCCAGGCACAGGACTTCTGCTGCTGCTGACTAAATGGCCTCCTTAATTGGATCATTTGAGTAGCCAGCACACCTGTGCAGGTAGGGCATGACATGATAGGCAGCTGCCTTGATAGCGGGTGGGTGCTGAATGTTCCTAATTGACAAAATAAGATTAATGCTTATGAAGAAATATAAAATCTCATCCCTTCCCCAATATCGCGCCACACCCCTACCCCTTAATTCCCTGGTTGAACTTGATGGACATATGTCTTTTTTCGACCGTACTAACTATGTAACTATGTAACATAACATGGGGGGGGGGGGGGGTCTCCTGGCTGTTCACACAGGTGTGTCATTGCTGTACATTGACCATGCATTGCTTCTGTGGTATTGCAAAGGCAAAGACAAATGCTTCCAGCCATCCATTGCACTAATGGATTGGTCATCAGCTGGCTGTCTATGTCCCGCATCAATATAGACCAAAGTACAGAGGGTTAGGCTATGCTATTGTGCACCTACCTGATGCATCAGAAGGTGCGAGGCCCTTGCTAAATTCTGTGCACAGACTTTGAGATCTATACTTTAGACTGTATCTAAACCTGCTCCAACATGGACTGACATTCTGGCCTACTTTCAGCCGATGCGACTTGTCTGTCGCTGAACAGTCGCTTTTTATGTATTCAGCACCTATGTATAATGTTGTAAAAATGCTCTAGAAGCTAAAGTCGCAGAAATGTCACACATATTTGGCCTGCAACTTTCTGTGCGACAAATTCAGACAGGAAAAATCAGTATAAATCCTTAGAAAATTATCCCCCAGTGTCTCCATCTGCTGGCGGTATTGAATAAGCATTGCTGCACTGATGGGGTATGCATTAGACGAAAAAAAAGAAGAAAAAGAAGAATAATACGCCCAGAAAAGAGGCGAAAAGGAGAAAAACGTAAAAAAACGTGAAAAAAAAGTAAGAGGAAGAGAAGGGAAAAAAAGGTGGAAATGGGTTTAAAAGTGATTTCGGCGGAGAAATATATATATATATATATATATATATATATATATATATATATATATATACGCGCACACACACACATATATATAAACATATTCTCCGTTGAGATATTGCAGCCGCTGCTGTGTCCAGGCCCAGGAGCCTTAGCACTGTGCTGTGATGTCACTCAATACCACTGACATCACTAGGTGTAAACAACATCTCTCCTTTGCTGTGTATGTGACTATGGAGCTGTTTGGTGATGTCGTCTATTATGGCCTTCATAGAAGCAACAGGAGATTGTTGCATCCATCTAGAACCCTCAGAACTACAGTGCTATGATGTCACTCACTTCCACAGGCCTTGCAGAGTGTAAACAACAACAACCCAGCTTTGTTGTGTATGTAACCATAGGGATTTGTGATGTCACCTAGAACCTTCACAGCAGCGACAGCTTTATGAGGAGCATCAGCACTGCTCTGCCTGAGCAGAACCATCACCGCCATAGGTTGTCAAATAACCCGGGTTTAACCCACACAGGTAAGTCCAATGGGGTGCAGGCATGTCCTCTATGCTTACAGCTTCCCGTGGGTGTTGGTTTGATACCGTTTGGGGACAGCCAAGGAGGCATCTGCAGGCAACAAAGGTAGGTGTGTGCTTGTGTGTGTGTTTCCTATGCAGATCCTAAGCCCAGTGTCACATGCAAGTAGGAGGAGTAAGAAGGGTTCCTGGCAAATCCGGGTTATGGATTGCATTTAAAAAGGCCCCGTGGGAGTGCAATGGGCCCCTGTCTTGCTGCTTAGCAATAATGGTATGGGTTTAGGTTCTGCTGTGTGTACTGGTGGTTGACTGCCCCCCAGCCCAGAGTGTGCATGGAAAATTGTCTGGCAGCCTCCCTGACAGCAAGCAGTGATAGTGCCCATGAAGGGCACCTTGTTGGGCCCGCCCCTTTCACGGTTATCGCTTCTCGGCCTTTTGGCTAAGATCAAGTGTAGTATCTGTTCTTATCAGTTTAATATCTGATACGTCCCCTATCTGGGGACCATATATTAAATGGATTTTTGAGAACGGGGGCCGATTTCGAAGCTTGCTTCCGTCGCCCTATGCATTGACCCGATATGGCAGTATCTTCGGGTACAGTGCACCACCCCCTTACAGGGTTAAAAAGAAAGATTCCTACTTTCATTGCTACCTGCTTGCTGGCTAGCCAGCTAGCCAGCCCTGTGGGCCTTGCTGCTGCTGCAGCCAAAAAACAAAAGGTGGTGCTGCTGCTGCTTCTGCTTCTGCTTGTGTCTGGCCGCTGTTGGAGCGTCCAGGCACAGGACTTCTGCTGCTGCTGACTAAATGGCCTCCTTAATTGGATCATTTGAGTAGCCAGCACACCTGTGCAGGTAGGGCATGACATGATAGGCAGCTGCCTTGATAGCGGGTGGGTGCTGAATGTTCCTAATTGACAAAATAAGATTAATGCTTATGAAGAAATATAAAATCTCATCCCTTCCCCAATATCGCGCCACACCCCTACCCCTTAATTCCCTGGTTGAACTTGATGGACATATGTCTTTTTTCGACCGTACTAACTATGTAACTATGTAACATAACATGGGGGGGGGGGGGGTCTCCTGGCTGTTCACACAGGTGTGTCATTGCTGTACATTGACCATGCATTGCTTCTGTGGTATTGCAAAGGCAAAGACAAATGCTTCCAGCCATCCATTGCACTAATGGATTGGTCATCAGCTGGCTGTCTATGTCCCGCATCAATATAGACCAAAGTACAGAGGGTTAGGCTATGCTATTGTGCACCTACCTGATGCATCAGAAGGTGCGAGGCCCTTGCTAAATTCTGTGCACAGACTTTGAGATCTATACTTTAGACTGTATCTAAACCTGCTCCAACATGGACTGACATTCTGGCCTACTTTCAGCCGATGCGACTTGTCTGTCGCTGAACAGTCGCTTTTTATGTATTCAGCACCTATGTATAATGTTGTAAAAATGCTCTAGAAGCTAAAGTCGCAGAAATGTCACACATATTTGGCCTGCAACTTTCTGTGCGACAAATTCAGACAGGAAAAATCAGTATAAATCCTTAGAAAATTATCCCCCAGTGTCTCCATCTGCTGGCGGTATTGAATAAGCATTGCTGCACTGATGGGGTATGCATTAGACGAAAAAAAAGAAGAAAAAGAAGAAAAATACGCCCAGAAGAGAGGCGAAAAGGAGAAAAACGTAAAAAAACGTGAAAAAAAAGTAAGAGGAAGAGAAGGGAAAAAAAGGTGGAAATGGGTTTAAAAGTGATTTCGGCAGAGAAATATATATATATATATATATATATATATATATATATATATATATATGCGCACACACACACACATATATATAAACGTATTCTCCGTTGAGATATTGCAGCCGCTGCTGTGTCCAGGCCCAGGAGCCTTAGCACTGTGCTGTGATGTCACTCAATACCACTGACATCACTAGGTGTAAACAACATCTCTCCTTTGCTGTGTATGTGACTATGGAGCTGTTTGGTGATGTCGTCTATTATGGCCTTCATAGAAGCAACAGGAGATTGTTGCATCCATCTAGAACCCTCAGAACTACAGTGCTATGATGTCACTCACTTCCACAGGCCTTGCAGAGTGTAAACAACAACAACCCAGCTTTGTTGTGTATGTAACCATAGGGATTTGTGATGTCACCTAGAACCTTCACAGCAGCGACAGCTTTATGAGGAGCATCAGCACTGCTCTGCCTGAGCAGAACCATCACCGCCATAGGTTGTCAAATAACCCGGGTTTAACCCACACAGGTAAGTCCAATGGGGTGCAGGCATGTCCTCTATGCTTACAGCTTCCCGTGGGTGTTGGTTTGATACCGTTTGGGGACAGCCAAGGAGGCATCTGCAGGCAACAAAGGTAGGTGTGTGCTTGTGTGTGTGTTTCCTATGCAGATCCTAAGCCCAGTGTCACATGCAAGTAGGAGGAGTAAGAAGGGTTCCTGGCAAATCCGGGTTATGGATTGCATTTAAAAAGGCCCCGTGGGAGTGCAATGGGCCCCTGTCTTGCTGCTTAGCAATAATGGTATGGGTTTAGGTTCTGCTGTGTGTACTGGTGGTTGACTGCCCCCCAGCCCAGAGTGTGCATGGAAAATTGTCTGGCAGCCTCCCTGACAGCAAGCAGTGATAGTGCCCATGAAGGGCACCTTGTTGGGCCCGCCCCTTTCACGGTTATCGCTTCTCGGCCTTTTGGCTAAGATCAAGTGTAGTATCTGTTCTTATCAGTTTAATATCTGATACGTCCCCTATCTGGGGACCATATATTAAATGGATTTTTGAGAACGGGGGCCGATTTCGAAGCTTGCTTCCGTCGCCCTATGCATTGACCCGATATGGCAGTATCTTCGGGTACAGTGCACCACCCCCTTACAGGGTTAAAAAGAAAGATTCCTACTTTCATTGCTACCTGCTTGCTGGCTAGCCAGCTAGCCAGCCCTGTGGGCCTTGCTGCTGCTGCAGCCAAAAAACAAAAGGTGGTGCTGCTGCTGCTTCTGCTGCTTCTGCTTCTGCTTGTGTCTGGCCGCTGTTGGAGCGTCCAGGCACAGGACTTCTGCTGCTGCTGACTAAATGGCCTCCTTAATTGGATCATTTGAGTAGCCAGCACACCTGTGCAGGTAGGGCATGACATGATAGGCAGCTGCCTTGATAGCGGGTGGGTGCTGAATGTTCCTAATTGACAAAATAAGATTAATGCTTATGAAGAAATATAAAATCTCATCCCTTCCCCAATATCGCGCCACACCCCTACCCCTTAATTCCCTGGTTGAACTTGATGGACATATGTCTTTTTTCGACCGTACTAACTATGTAACTATGTAACATAACATGGGGGGGGGGGGGGGTCTCCTGGCTGTTCACACAGGTGTGTCATTGCTGTACATTGACCATGCATTGCTTCTGTGGTATTGCAAAGGCAAAGACAAATGCTTCCAGCCATCCATTGCACTAATGGATTGGTCATCAGCTGGCTGTCTATGTCCCGCATCAATATAGACCAAAGTACAGAGGGTTAGGCTATGCTATTGTGCACCTACCTGATGCATCAGAAGGTGCGAGGCCCTTGCTAAATTCTGTGCACAGACTTTGAGATCTATACTTTAGACTGTATCTAAACCTGCTCCAACATGGACTGACATTCTGGCCTACTTTCAGCCGATGCGACTTGTCTGTCGCTGAACAGTCGCTTTTTATGTATTCAGCACCTATGTATAATGTTGTAAAAATGCTCTAGAAGCTAAAGTCGCAGAAATGTCACACATATTTGGCCTGCAACTTTCTGTGCGACAAATTCAGACAGGAAAAATCAGTATAAATCCTTAGAAAATTATCCCCCAGTGTCTCCATCTGCTGGCGGTATTGAATAAGCATTGCTGCACTGATGGGGTATGCATTAGACGAAAAAAAAGAAGAAAAAGAAGAATAATACGCCCAGAAAAGAGGCGAAAAGGAGAAAAACGTGAAAAAAAAGTAAGAGGAAGAGAAGGGAAAAAAAGGTGGAAATGGGTTTAAAAGTGATTTCGGCGGAGAAATATATATATATATATATATATATATATATATACGCGCACACACACACATATATATAAACGTATTCTCCGTTGAGATATTGCAGCCGCTGCTGTGTCCAGGCCCAGGAGCCTTAGCACTGTGCTGTGATGTCACTCAATACCACTGACATCACTAGGTGTAAACAACATCTCTCCTTTGCTGTGTATGTGACTATGGAGCTGTTTGGTGATGTCGTCTATTATGGCCTTCATAGAAGCAACAGGAGATTGTTGCATCCATCTAGAACCCTCAGAACTACAGTGCTATGATGTCACTCACTTCCACAGGCCTTGCAGAGTGTAAACAACAACAACCCAGCTTTGTTGTGTATGTAACCATAGGGATTTGTGATGTCACCTAGAACCTTCACAGCAGCGACAGCTTTATGAGGAGCATCAGCACTGCTCTGCCTGAGCAGAACCATCACCGCCATAGGTTGTCAAATAACCCGGGTTTAACCCACACAGGTAAGTCCAATGGGGTGCAGGCATGTCCTCTATGCTTACAGCTTCCCGTGGGTGTTGGTTTGATACCGTTTGGGGACAGCCAAGGAGGCATCTGCAGGCAACAAAGGTAGGTGTGTGCTTGTGTGTGTGTTTCCTATGCAGATCCTCATCCCAGTGTCACATGCAAGTAGGAGGAGTAAGAAGGGTTCCTGGCAAATCCGGGTTATGGATTGCATTTAAAAAGGCCCCGTGGGAGTGCAATGGGCCCCTGTCTTGCTGCTTAGCAATAATGGTATGGGTTTAGGTTCTGCTGTGTGTACTGGTGGTTGACTGCCCCCCAGCCCAGAGTGTGCATGGAAAATTGTCTGGCAGCCTCCCTGACAGCAAGCAGTGATAGTGCCCATGAAGGGCACCTTGTTGGGCCCGCCCCTTTCACGGTTATCGCTTCTCGGCCTTTTGGCTAAGATCAAGTGTAGTATCTGTTCTTATCAGTTTTCATGCTGGTGGGGATGGGTGCTGCATGGAGGATGCAGGTGTACCAGGGCTTTCCGGGGCTGGTTCTGAGGAATCAGCTCGACGGCTGCCCCGATGTGACCTGTTCCCTCCGGGTCTCGCCATGAGGCTGAGAGGGTCTAGAGCCGAGGTACTTTTGTGCCTCGGGGAGTGGTGACCCCGAGGTGCCGAAACTCACTGGGAGAATAGGCTCACTGAGTTGAAGCACGGGCACCATAATCTCTTCACCTTGTGGCACTCACCTCTTGATTCCCGGCCTTCTGGCTAGGATCAGAGAAATTTTTATAGATCCGGCCGGATGTCCGGGCAGTATATCTGCACACATTCACTTATTTATTTATTTTTTGTCTCACTGTGTCACTTTTTGCGTGTTGTGTGTTCACAGGATTTGTCAGGATGCGGTAGCCCTTCTGGGTGTCCCTCCTGGCGGTCTAGGGGAGGTGTGTGTGGCCATTAGGTTCCGCACCTCCCTGCAAACACCCCGGGTACTCCTGCTTCGCAGGGTACCTACCGTAATCGGCTCTGCGGGCAGATACCTTGGCTAACGCCAAGGGGGATGCCGGGAGCATTTGTGGTCTCCTAGTAGCTTCGGCGAAAAGGGACATCGAACCTGGAACCTCGCAGGTACCTTTTGGTCCGGAGGCGAAGGGTAAGGTTTGTTGGGGGGCCTCTCTCCTATCGGAGAAGGGCTTGCGATAGACCGCATCCTTTGTGCACGTTTTTTTTAGTGTAACACGTTTGCACTTTTTCTTGCACTTTGGGTGAATCGAAAGCACGTTCCTCGGCTTTAGATAAAAAAAAAAAAAAATCTGTTCTTATCAGTTTAATATCTGATACGTCCCCTATCTGGGGACCATATATTAAATGGATTTTTGAGAACGGGGGCCGATTTCGAAGCTTGCTTCCGTCGCCCTATGCATTGACCCGATATGGCAGTATCTTCGGGTACAGTGCACCACCCCCTTACAGGGTTAAAAAGAAAGATTCCTACTTTCATTGCTACCTGCTTGCTGGCTAGCCAGCTAGCCAGCCCTGTGGGCCTTGCTGCTGCTGCAGCCAAAAAACAAAAGGTGGTGCTGCTGCTGCTTCTGCTGCTTCTGCTTCTGCTTGTGTCTGGCCGCTGTTGGAGCGTCCAGGCACAGGACTTCTGCTGCTGCTGACTAAATGGCCTCCTTAATTGGATCATTTGAGTAGCCAGCACACCTGTGCAGGTAGGGCATGACATGATAGGCAGCTGCCTTGATAGCGGGTGGGTGCTGAATGTTCCTAATTGACAAAATAAGATTAATGCTTATGAAGAAATATAAAATCTCATCCCTTCCCCAATATCGCGCCACACCCCTACCCCTTAATTCCCTGGTTGAACTTGATGGACATATGTCTTTTTTCGACCGTACTAACTATGTAACTATGTAACATAACATGGGGGGGGGGGGGGTCTCCTGGCTGTTCACACAGGTGTGTCATTGCTGTACATTGACCATGCATTGCTTCTGTGGTATTGCAAAGGCAAAGACAAATGCTTCCAGCCATCCATTGCACTAATGGATTGGTCATCAGCTGGCTGTCTATGTCCCGCATCAATATAGACCAAAGTACAGAGGGTTAGGCTATGCTATTGTGCACCTACCTGATGCATCAGAAGGTGCGAGGCCCTTGCTAAATTCTGTGCACAGACTTTGAGATCTATACTTTAGACTGTATCTAAACCTGCTCCAACATGGACTGACATTCTGGCCTACTTTCAGCCGATGCGACTTGTCTGTCGCTGAACAGTCGCTTTTTATGTATTCAGCACCTATGTATAATGTTGTAAAAATGCTCTAGAAGCTAAAGTCGCAGAAATGTCACACATATTTGGCCTGCAACTTTCTGTGCGACAAATTCAGACAGGAAAAATCAGTATAAATCCTTAGAAAATTATCCCCCAGTGTCTCCATCTGCTGGCGGTATTGAATAAGCATTGCTGCACTGATGGGGTATGCATTAGACGAAAAAAAAGAAGAAAAAGAAGAATAATACGCCCAGAAAAGAGGCGAAAAGGAGAAAAACGTGAAAAAAAAGTAAGAGGAAGAGAAGGGAAAAAAAGGTGGAAATGGGTTTAAAAGTGATTTCGGCGGAGAAATATATATATATATATATATATATATATATATACGCGCACACACACACATATATATAAACGTATTCTCCGTTGAGATATTGCAGCCGCTGCTGTGTCCAGGCCCAGGAGCCTTAGCACTGTGCTGTGATGTCACTCAATACCACTGACATCACTAGGTGTAAACAACATCTCTCCTTTGCTGTGTATGTGACTATGGAGCTGTTTGGTGATGTCGTCTATTATGGCCTTCATAGAAGCAACAGGAGATTGTTGCATCCATCTAGAACCCTCAGAACTACAGTGCTATGATGTCACTCACTTCCACAGGCCTTGCAGAGTGTAAACAACAACAACCCAGCTTTGTTGTGTATGTAACCATAGGGATTTGTGATGTCACCTAGAACCTTCACAGCAGCGACAGCTTTATGAGGAGCATCAGCACTGCTCTGCCTGAGCAGAACCATCACCGCCATAGGTTGTCAAATAACCCGGGTTTAACCCACACAGGTAAGTCCAATGGGGTGCAGGCATGTCCTCTATGCTTACAGCTTCCCGTGGGTGTTGGTTTGATACCGTTTGGGGACAGCCAAGGAGGCATCTGCAGGCAACAAAGGTAGGTGTGTGCTTGTGTGTGTGTTTCCTATGCAGATCCTCATCCCAGTGTCACATGCAAGTAGGAGGAGTAAGAAGGGTTCCTGGCAAATCCGGGTTATGGATTGCATTTAAAAAGGCCCCGTGGGAGTGCAATGGGCCCCTGTCTTGCTGCTTAGCAATAATGGTATGGGTTTAGGTTCTGCTGTGTGTACTGGTGGTTGACTGCCCCCCAGCCCAGAGTGTGCATGGAAAATTGTCTGGCAGCCTCCCTGACAGCAAGCAGTGATAGTGCCCATGAAGGGCACCTTGTTGGGCCCGCCCCTTTCACGGTTATCGCTTCTCGGCCTTTTGGCTAAGATCAAGTGTAGTATCTGTTCTTATCAGTTTTCATGCTGGTGGGGATGGGTGCTGCATGGAGGATGCAGGTGTACCAGGGCTTTCCGGGGCTGGTTCTGAGGAATCAGCTCGACGGCTGCCCCGATGTGACCTGTTCCCTCCGGGTCTCGCCATGAGGCTGAGAGGGTCTAGAGCCGAGGTACTTTTGTGCCTCGGGGAGTGGTGACCCCGAGGTGCCGAAACTCACTGGGAGAATAGGCTCACTGAGTTGAAGCACGGGCACCATAATCTCTTCACCTTGTGGCACTCACCTCTTGATTCCCGGCCTTCTGGCTAGGATCAGAGAAATTTTTATAGATCCGGCCGGATGTCCGGGCAGTATATCTGCACACATTCACTTATTTATTTATTTTTTGTCTCACTGTGTCACTTTTTGCGTGTTGTGTGTTCACAGGATTTGTCAGGATGCGGTAGCCCTTCTGGGTGTCCCTCCTGGCGGTCTAGGGGAGGTGTGTGTGGCCATTAGGTTCCGCACCTCCCTGCAAACACCCCGGGTACTCCTGCTTCGCAGGGTACCTACCGTAATCGGCTCTGCGGGCAGATACCTTGGCTAACGCCAAGGGGGATGCCGGGAGCATTTGTGGTCTCCTAGTAGCTTCGGCGAAAAGGGACATCGAACCTGGAACCTCGCAGGTACCTTTTGGTCCGGAGGCGAAGGGTAAGGTTTGTTGGGGGGCCTCTCTCCTATCGGAGAAGGGCTTGCGATAGACCGCATCCTTTGTGCACGTTTTTTTTAGTGTAACACGTTTGCACTTTTTCTTGCACTTTGGGTGAATCGAAAGCACGTTCCTCGGCTTTAGATAAAAAAAAAAAAAAATCTGTTCTTATCAGTTTAATATCTGATACGTCCCCTATCTGGGGACCATATATTAAATGGATTTTTGAGAACGGGGGCCGATTTCGAAGCTTGCTTCCGTCGCCCTATGCATTGACCCGATATGGCAGTATCTTCGGGTACAGTGCACCACCCCCTTACAGGGTTAAAAAGAAAGATTCCTACTTTCATTGCTACCTGCTTGCTGGCTAGCCAGCTAGCCAGCCCTGTGGGCCTTGCTGCTGCTGCAGCCAAAAAACAAAAGGTGGTGCTGCTGCTGCTTCTGCTGCTTCTGCTTCTGCTTGTGTCTGGCCGCTGTTGGAGCGTCCAGGCACAGGACTTCTGCTGCTGCTGACTAAATGGCCTCCTTAATTGGATCATTTGAGTAGCCAGCACACCTGTGCAGGTAGGGCATGACATGATAGGCAGCTGCCTTGATAGCGGGTGGGTGCTGAATGTTCCTAATTGACAAAATAAGATTAATGCTTATGAAGAAATATAAAATCTCATCCCTTCCCCAATATCGCGCCACACCCCTACCCCTTAATTCCCTGGTTGAACTTGATGGACATATGTCTTTTTTCGACCGTACTAACTATGTAACTATGTAACATAACATGGGGGGGGGGGGGGTCTCCTGGCTGTTCACACAGGTGTGTCATTGCTGTACATTGACCATGCATTGCTTCTGTGGTATTGCAAAGGCAAAGACAAATGCTTCCAGCCATCCATTGCACTAATGGATTGGTCATCAGCTGGCTGTCTATGTCCCGCATCAATATAGACCAAAGTACAGAGGGTTAGGCTATGCTATTGTGCACCTACCTGATGCATCAGAAGGTGCGAGGCCCTTGCTAAATTCTGTGCACAGACTTTGAGATCTATACTTTAGACTGTATCTAAACCTGCTCCAACATGGACTGACATTCTGGCCTACTTTCAGCCGATGCGACTTGTCTGTCGCTGAACAGTCGCTTTTTATGTATTCAGCACCTATGTATAATGTTGTAAAAATGCTCTAGAAGCTAAAGTCGCAGAAATGTCACACATATTTGGCCTGCAACTTTCTGTGCGACAAATTCAGACAGGAAAAATCAGTATAAATCCTTAGAAAATTATCCCCCAGTGTCTCTATCTGCTGGCGGTATTGAATAAGCATTGCTGCACTGATGGGGTATGCATTAGACGAAAAAAAAGAAGAAAAAGAAGAATAATACGCCCAGAAAAGAGGCGAAAAGGAGAAAAACGTAAAAAAACGTGAAAAAAAAGTAAGAGGAAGAGAAGGGAAAAAAAGGTGGAAATGGGTTTAAAAGTGATTTCGGCGGAGAAATATATATATATATATATATATATATATATATATATATATGTATATATACGCGCACACACACACATATATATAAACGTATTCTCCGTTGAGATATTGCAGCCGCTGCTGTGTCCAGGCCCAGGAGCCTTAGCACTGTGCTGTGATGTCACTCAATACCACTGACATCACTAGGTGTAAACAACATCTCTCCTTTGCTGTGTATGTGACTATGGAGCTGTTTGGTGATGTCGTCTATTATGGCCTTCATAGAAGCAACAGGAGATTGTTGCATCCATCTAGAACCCTCAGAACTACAGTGCTATGATGTCACTCACTTCCACAGGCCTTGCAGAGTGTAAACAACAACAACCCAGCTTTGTTGTGTATGTAACCATAGGGATTTGTGATGTCACCTAGAACCTTCACAGCAGCGACAGCTTTATGAGGAGCATCAGCACTGCTCTGCCTGAGCAGAACCATCACCGCCATAGGTTGTCAAATAACCCGGGTTTAACCCACACAGGTAAGTCCAATGGGGTGCAGGCATGTCCTCTATGCTTACAGCTTCCCGTGGGTGTTGGTTTGATACCGTTTGGGGACAGCCAAGGAGGCATCTGCAGGCAACAAAGGTAGGTGTGTGCTTGTGTGTGTGTTTCCTATGCAGATCCTAAGCCCAGTGTCACATGCAAGTAGGAGGAGTAAGAAGGGTTCCTGGCAAATCCGGGTTATGGATTGCATTTAAAAAGGCCCCGTGGGAGTGCAATGGGCCCCTGTCTTGCTGCTTAGCAATAATGGTATGGGTTTAGGTTCTGCTGTGTGTACTGGTGGTTGACTGCCCCCCAGCCCAGAGTGTGCATGGAAAATTGTCTGGCAGCCTCCCTGACAGCAAGCAGTGATAGTGCCCATGAAGGGCACCTTCTTGGGCCCGCCCCTTTCACGGTTATTGCTTCTCGGCCTTTTGGCTAAGATCAAGTGTAGTATCTGTTCTTATCAGTTTAATATCTGATACGTCCCCTATCTGGGGACCATATATTAAATGAATTTTTGAGAACGGGGGCCGATTTCGAAGCTTGCTTCCGTCGCCCTATGCATTGACCCGATATGGCAGTATCTTCGGGTACAGTGCACCACCCCCTTACAGGGTTAAAAAGAAAGATTCCTACTTTCATTGCTACTTGCTTGCTGGCTAGCCAGCTAGCCAGCCCTGTGGGCCTTGCTGCTGCTGCAGCCAAAAAACAAAAGGTGGTGCTGCTGCTGCTTCTGCTGCTTCTGCTTCTGCTTGTGTCTGGCCGCTGTTGGAGCGTCCAGGCACAGGACTTCTGCTGCTGCTGACTAAATGGCCTCCTTAATTGGATCATTTGAGTAGCCAGCACACCTGTGCAGGTAGGGCATGACATGATAGGCAGCTGCCTTGATAGCGGGTGGGTGCTGAATGTTCCTAATTGACAAAATAAGATTAATGCTTATGAAGAAATATAAAATCTCATCCCTTCCCCAATATCGCGCCACACCCCTACCCCTTAATTCCCTGGTTGAACTTGATGGACATATGTCTTTTTTCGACCGTACTAACTATGTAACTATGTAACATAACATGGGGGGGGGGGGGGGGGTCTCCTGGCTGTTCACACAGGTGTGTCATTGCTGTACATTGACCATGCATTGCTTCTGTGGTATTGCAAAGGCAAAGACAAATGCTTCCAGCCATCCATTGCACTAATGGATTGGTCATCAGCTGGCTGTCTATGTCCCGCATCAATATAGACCAAAGTACAGAGGGTTAGGCTATGCTATTGTGCACCTACCTGATGCATCAGAAGGTGCGAGGCCCTTGCTAAATTCTGTGCACAGACTTTGAGATCTATACTTTAGACTGTATCTAAACCTGCTCCAACATGGACTGACATTCTGGCCTACTTTCAGCCGATGCGACTTGTCTGTCGCTGAACAGTCGCTTTTTATGTATTCAGCACCTATGTATAATGTTGTAAAAATGCTCTAGAAGCTAAAGTCGCAGAAATGTTACACATATTTGGCCTGCAACTTTCTGTGCGACAAATTCAGACAGGAAAAATCAGTATAAATCCTTAGAAAATTATCCCCCAGTGTCTCCATCTGCTGGCGGTATTGAATAAGCATTGCTGCACTGATGGGGTATGCATTAGACGAAAAAAAAGAAGAAAAAGAAGAATAATACGCCCAGAAAAGAGGCGAAAAGGAGAAAAACGTAAAAAAACGTGAAAAAAAAGTAAGAGGAAGAGAAGGGAAAAAAAGGTGGAAATGGGTTTAAAAGTGATTTCGGCGGAGAAATATATATATATATATATATATATATATATATATATATATATATATATACGCGCACACACACACACATATATATAAACGTATTCTCCGTTGAGATATTGCAGCCGCTGCTGTGTCCAGGCCCAGGAGCCTTAGCACTGTGCTGTGATGTCACTCAATACCACTGACATCACTAGGTGTAAACAACATCTCTCCTTTGCTGTGTATGTGACTATGGAGCTGTTTGGTGATGTCGTCTATTATGGCCTTCATAGAAGCAACAGGAGATTGTTGCATCCATCTAGAACCCTCAGAACTACAGTGCTATGATGTCACTCACTTCCACAGGCCTTGCAGAGTGTAAACAACAACAACCCAGCTTTGTTGTGTATGTAACCATAGGGATTTGTGATGTCACCTAGAACCTTCACAGCAGCGACAGCTTTATGAGGAGCATCAGCACTGCTCTGCCTGAGCAGAACCATCACCGCCATAGGTTGTCAAATAACCCGGGTTTAACCCACACAGGTAAGTCCAATGGGGTGCAGGCATGTCCTCTATGCTTACAGCTTCCCGTGGGTGTTGGTTTGATACCGTTTGGGGACAGCCAAGGAGGCATCTGCAGGCAACAAAGGTAGGTGTGTGCTTGTGTGTGTGTTTCCTATGCAGATCCTAAGCCCAGTGTCACATGCAAGTAGGAGGAGTAAGAAGGGTTCCTGGCAAATCCGGGTTATGGATTGCATTTAAAAAGGCCCCGTGGGAGTGCAATGGGCCCCTGTCTTGCTGCTTAGCAATAATGGTATGGGTTTAGGTTCTGCTGTGTGTACTGGTGGTTGACTGCCCCCCAGCCCAGAGTGTGCATGGAAAATTGTCTGGCAGCCTCCCTGACAGCAAGCAGTGATAGTGCCCATGAAGGGCACCTTGTTGGGCCCGCCCCTTTCACGGTTATCGCTTCTCGGCCTTTTGGCTAAGATCAAGTGTAGTATCTGTTCTTATCAGTTTAATATCTGATACGTCCCCTATCTGGGGACCATATATTAAATGGATTTTTGAGAACGGGGGCCGATTTCGAAGCTTGCTTCCGTCGCCCTATGCATTGACTCGATATGGCAGTATCTTCGGGTACAGTGCACCACCCCCTTACAGGGTTAAAAAGAAAGATTCCTACTTTCATTGCTACCTGCTTGGCTGGCTAGCCAGCTAGCCAGCCCTGTGGGCCTTGCTGCTGCTGCAGCCAAAAAACAAAAGGTGGTGCTGCTGCTGCTTCTGCTGCTTCTGCTTGTGTCTGGCCGCTGTTGGAGCGTCCAGGCACAGGACTTCTGCTGCTGCTGACTAAATGGCCTCCTTAATTGGATCATTTGAGTAGCCAGCACACCTGTGCAGGTAGGGCATGACATGATAGGCAGCTGCCTTGATAGCGGGGTGGGTCCTGAATGTTCCTAATTGACAAAATATGATTAATGCTTATGAAGAAATATAAAATCTCATCCCTTCCCCAATATCGCGCCACACCCCTACCCCTTAATTCCCTGGTTGAACTTGATGGACATATGTCTTTTTTCGACCGTACTAACTATGTAACTATGTAACATAACATGGGGGGGGGGGGGGTCTCCTGGCTGTTCACACAGGTGTGTCATTGCTGTACATTGACCATGCATTGCTTCTGTGGTATTGCAAAGGCAAAGACAAATGCTTCCAGCCATCCATTGCACTAATGGATTGGTCATCAGCTGGCTGTCTATGTCCCCGCATCAATATAGACCAAAGTACAGAGGGTTAGGCTATGCTATTGTGCACCTACCTGATGCATCAGAAGGTGCGAGGCCCTTGCTAAATTCTGTGCACAGACTTTGAGATCTATACTTTAGACTGTATCTAAACCTGCTCCAACATGGACTGACATTCTGGCCTACTTTCAGCCGATGCGACTTGTCTGTCGCTGAACAGTCGCTTTTTTATGTATTCAGCACCTATGTATAATGTTGTAAAAATGCTCTAGAAGCTAAAGTCGCAGAAATGTCACACATATTTGCCTGCAACTTTCTGTGCGACAAATTCAGACAGGGAAAAATCAGTATAAATCCTTAGAAAATTATCCCCCAGTGTCTCCATCTGCTGGCGGTATTGAAATAAGCATTGCTGCACTGATGGGGTATGCATTAGACGAAAAAAAAGAAGAAAAAGAAGAATAATACGCCCAGAAAAGAGGCGAAAAGGAGAAAAACGTTGAAAAAAAAGTAAGAGGGAAGAGAAGGGAAAAAAGGTGGAAATGGGTTTAAAAGTGATTTCGGCGGAGAAATATATATATATATATATATATATATATATATATATATATATATATATATATATACGCGCACACCACACACATATATATAAACGTATTCTCCGTTGAGATATTGCAGCCGCTGCTGTGTCCAGGCCCAGGAGCCTTAGCACTGTGCTGTGATGTCACTCAATACCACTGACATCACTAGGTGTAAACAACATCCTCTCCTTTGCTGTGTATGTGACTATGGAGCTGTTTGGTGATGTCGTCTATTATGGCCTTCATAGAAGCAACAGGAGATTGTTGCATCCATCTAGAACCCTCAGAACTACAGTGCTATGATGTCACTCACTTCCACAGGCCTTGCAGAGTGTAAACAACAACAACCCAGCTTTGTTGTGTATGTAACCATAGGGATTTGTGATGTCACCTAGAACCTTCACAGCAGCGACAGCTTTATGAGGAGCATCAGCACTGCTCTGCCTGAGCAGAACCATCACCGCCATAGGTTGTCACATAACCCGGGTTTAACCCACACAGGTAAGTCCAATGGGGTGCAGGCATGTCCTCTATGCTTACAGCTTCCCGTGGGTGTTGGTTTGATACCGTTTGGGACAGCCAAGGAGGCATCTGCAGGCAACAAAGGTAGGTGTGTGCTTGTGTGTGGTGTTTCCTATGCAGATCCTCAGCCCAGTGTCACATGCAAGTAGGAGGAGTAAGAAGGGTTCCTGGCAAATCCGGGTTATGGATTGCATTTAAAAAGGCCGCCGTGGGAGTGCAATGGGCCCCTGTCTTGCTGCTTAGCAATAATGGTATGGGTTTAGGGTTCTGCTGTGTGTACTGGTGGTTGACTGCCCCCCAGCCCAGAGTGTGCATGGAAAATTGTCTGGCAGCCTCCCTGACAGCAAGCAGTGATAGTGCCCATGAAGGCACCTTGTTGGGCCCGCCCCTTTCACGGTTATCGCTTCTCGGCCTTTTGGCTAAGATCAAGTGTAGTATCTGTTCTTATCAGTTTAATATCTGATACGTCCCCTATCTGGGGACCATATATTAAATGGATTTTTGAGAACGGGGGCCGATTTCGAAGCTTGCTTCCGTCGCCCTATGCATTGACCCGATATGGCAGTATCTTCGGGTACAGTGCACCACCCCCTTACAGGGTTAAAAAGAAAGATTCCTACTTTTCATTGCTACCTGCTTGCTGGCTAGCCAGCTAGCCAGCCCTGTGGGCCTTGCTGCTGCTGCAGCCAAAAAACAAAAGGTGGTGCTGCTGCTGCTTCTGCTGCTTCTGCTTCTGCTTGTGTCTGGCCGCTGTTGGAGCGTCCAGGCACAGGACTTCTGCTGCTGCTGACTAAATGGCCTCCTTAATTGGATCATTTGAGTAGCCAGCACACCTGTGCAGGTAGGGCATGACATGATAGGCAGCTGCCTTGATAGCGGGTGGGTGCTGAATGTTCCTAATTGACAAAATAAGATTAATGCTTATGAAGAAATATAAAATCTCATCCCTTCCCCCAATATCGCGCCACACCCCTACCCCTTAATTCCCTGGTTGAACTTGATGGACATATGTCTTTTTTCAACCGTACTAACTATGTAACTATGTAACATAACATGGGGGGGGGGGGGGGTCTCCTGGCTGTTCACACAGGTGTGTCATTGCTGTACATTGACCATGCATTGCTTCTGTGGTATTGCAAAGGGCAAAGACAAATGCTTCCAGCCATCCATTGCACTAATGGATTGGTCATCAGCTGGCTGTCTATGTCCCGCATCAATATAGACCAAAGTACAGAGGGTTAGGCTATGCTATTGTGCACCTACCTGATGCATCAGAAGGTGCGAGGCCCTTGCTAAATTCTGTGCACAGACTTTGAGATCTATACTTTAGACTGTATCTAAACCCTGCTCCAACATGGACTGACATTCTGGCCTACTTTCAGCCGATGCGACTTGTCTGTCGCTGAACAGTCGCTTTTTATGTATTCAGCACCTATGTATAATGTTGTAAAAATGCTCTAGAAGCTAAAGTCGCAGAAATGTCACACATATTTGGCCTGCAACTTTCTGTGCGACAAATTCAGACAGGAAAAATCAGTATAAATCCTTAGAAAATTATCCCCCAGTGTCTCTATCTGCTGGCGGTATTGAATAAGCATTGCTGCACTGATGGGGTATGCATTAGACGAAAAAAAGAAGAAAAAGAAGAATAATACGCCCAGAAAAGAGGCGAAAAGGAGAAAAACGTAAAAAAAACGTGAAAAAAAAGTAAGAGGAAGAGAAGGGAAAAAAAGGTGGAAATGGGTTTAAAAGTGATTTCGGCGGAGAAATATATATATATATATATATATATATATATATATGTATATATACGCGCACACACACACATATATATAAACGTATTCTCCGTTGAGATATTGCAGCCGCTGCTGTGTCCAGGGCCCAGGAGCCTTAGCACTGTGCTGTGATGTCACTCAATACCCACTGACATCACTAGGTGTAAACAACATCTCTCCTTTGCTGTGTATGTGACTATGGAGCTGTTTGGTGATGTCGTCTATTATGGCCTTCATAGAAGCAACAGGAGATTGTTGCATCCATCTAGAACCCTCAGAACTACAGTGCTATGATGTCACTCACTTCCACAGGCCTTGCCAGAGTGTAAACAACAACAACCCAGCTTTGTTGTGTATGTAACCATAGGGATTTGTGATGTCACCTAGAACCTTCACAGCAGCGACAGCTTTATGAGGAGCATCAGCACTGCTCTGCCTGAGCAGCAACCATCCACCGCCATAGGTTGTCAAATAACCCGGGTTTAACCCACACAGGTAAGTCCAATGGGGGTGCAGGCATGTCCTCTATGCTTACAGCTCTCCGTGGGTGTTGGTTTGATACCGTTTGGGGACAGCCAAGGAGGCATCTGCAGGCAACAAAGGTAGGGTGTGTGCTTGTGTGTGTGTTTCCTATGCAGATCCCTAAGCCCAGTGTCACATGCAAGTAGGAGGAGTAAGAAGGGTTCCTGGCAAATCCGGGTTATGGATTGCATTTAAAAAGGCCCCGTGGGAGTGCAATGGGCCCCTGTCTTGCTGCTTAGCAATAATGGTATGGGTTTAGGTTCTGCTGTGTGTACTGGTGGTTGACTGCCCCCCAGCCCAGAGTGTGCATGGAAAATTGTCTGGCAGCCTCCCTGACAGCAAGCAGTGATAGTGCCCATGAAGGGCACCTTCTTGGGCCCGCCCCTTTCACGGTTATTGCTTCTCGGCCTTTTGGCTAAGATCAAGTGTAGTATCTGTTCTTATCAGTTTAATATCTGATACGTCCCCTATCTGGGGACCATATATTAAATGAATTTTTGAGAACGGGGGCCGATTTCGAAGCTTGCTTCCGTCGCCCTATGCATTGACCCGATATGGCAGTATCTTTCGGGTACAGTGCACCACCCCCTTACAGGGTTAAAAAGAAAGATTCCTACTTCATTGCTACTTGCTTGCTGGCTAGCCAGCTAGCCAGCCCTGTGGGCCTTGCTGCTGCTGCAGCCAAAAAACAAAAGGTGGTGCTGCTGCTGCTTCTGCTGCTTCTGCTTCTGCTTGTGTCTGGCCGCTGTTGGAGCGTCCAGGCACAGGACTTCTGCTGCTGCTGACTAAATGGCCTCCTTAATTGGATCATTTGAGTAGCCAGCACACCTGTGCAGGTAGGGCATGACATGATAGGCAGCTGCCTTGATAGCGGGTGGGTGCTGAATGTTCCTAATTGACAAAATAAGATTAATGCTTATGAAGAAATATAAAATCTCATCCCTTCCCCAATATCGCGCCACACCCCTACCCCCTTAATTCCCTGGTTGAACTTGATGGACATATGTCTTTTTTCGACCGTACTAACTATGTAACTATGTAACATAACATGGGGGGGGGGGGGGGGTCTCCTGGCTGTTCACACAGGTGTGTCATTGCTGTACATTGACCATGCATTGCTTCTGTGGTATTGCAAAGGCAAAGACAAATGCTTCCAGCCATCCATTGCACTAATGGATTGGTCATCAGCTGGCTGTCTATGTCCCGCATCAATATAGACCAAAGTACAGAGGGTTAGGCTATGCTATTGTGCACCTACCTGATGCATCAGAAGGTGCGAGGGCCCTTGCTAAATTCTGTGCACAGACTTTGAGATCTATACTTTAGACTGTATCTAAACCTGCTCCAACATGGACTGACATTCTGGCCTACTTTCAGCCGATGCGACTTGTCTGTCGCTGAACAGTCGCTTTTTATGTATTCAGCACCTATGTATAATGTTGTAAAAATGCTCTAGAAGCTAAAGTCGCAGAAATGTCACACATATTTGGCCTGCAACTTTCTGTGCGACAAATTCAGACAGGAAAAATCAGTATAAATCCTTAGAAAATTATCCCCCAGTGTCTCCATCTGCTGGCGGTATTGAATAAGCATTGCTGCACTGATGGGGTATGCATTAGACGAAAAAAAAAGAAGAAAAAGAAGAATAATACGCCCAGAAAAGAGGCGAAAAGGAGAAAAACGTAAAAAAACGTGAAAAAAAAGTAAGAGGAAGAGAAGGGAAAAAAAGGTGGAAATGGGTTTAAAAGTGATTTCGGCGGAGAATTATATATATATATATATATAAATATATATATATATATATATATATATACGCGCACACACACACATATATATAAACGTATTCTCCGTTGAGATATTGCAGCCGCTTGCTGTGTCCAGGCCCAGGAGCCTTAGCACTGTGCTGTGATGTCACTCAATACCACTGACATCACTAGGTGTAAACAACATCTCTCCTTTGCTGTGTATGTGACTATGGAGCTGTTTGGTGATGTCGTCTATTATGGCCTTCATAGAAGCAACAGGAGATTGTTGCATCCATCTAGAACCCTCAGAACTACAGTGCTATGATGTCACTCACTTCCACAGGCCTTGCAGAGTGTAAACAACAACAACCCAGCTTTGTTGTGTATGTAACCATAGGGATTTGTGATGTCACCTAGAACCTTCACAGCAGCGACAGCTTTATGAGGTGCATCAGCACTGCTCTGCCTGAGCAGAACCATCACCGCCATAGGTTGTCAAATAACCCGGGTTTAACCCACACAGGTAAGTCCAATGGGGTGCATGCATGTCCTCTATGCTTACAGCTTCCCGTGGGTGTTGGTTTGATACCGTTTGGGGACAGCCAAGGAGGCATCTGCAGGCAACAAAGGTAGGTGTGTGCTTGTGTGTGTGTTTCCTATGCAGATCCTAAGCCC